>NC_136539.1:1670000-2270000 GCF_910591455.1 Pholis gunnellus
TCATCTCACTCTGGAGAATAAAGTAAACGTGCATATCTAGAAAAGTGTTAAACGTAATTGTTACGCCCGGTCTAGGGGAACCTGGATGCAGCACAGTATAAGGTCTCCCCCCTCTCTCCCACTCCCAAGAACGACCAGTTATTCCGATATTCAGTCCGTCATATTTATTAGTGACACCATTTGTAATGATATACGCCAGGGTGAGCCTGGCTCAAAACAATAAACAAACTATCTAACCTACCCCAAACTGAACACAAGAAAAGACAGGCAGCTTCCCTAACTCCCTCCCCAAAACAGGAGAAAACAGAGTAAACAAAAGAGCGGCTCACCACTACATGGACTGTTTATAGAATGTACTAGGGCGGTCGCCCCGATCTGTTTCCGATGCAGCACGGTCCGGTTGGGAGCCGGGGAGAAGAGAGAGAGCCGGCCGGCCTCCACAGGTGCCTTCTTATGTCCCGCCTCATGAGTCCTCAGTCCAATCACCTGTCACCTACAGGATACACAGAAAAATGTCACAATACACAGCCCCACCCTCAGGCAGGGAGGCACACAGCATATAAAATCCTATATTATGACTCGCAGTCATAACAGTAATATACAACACATATGAAACACATGACGTTCTCTTATCACGGTTGACCTGCATGGGGCTGGAACCAAAGCCATGCTTCACACTTGATCTCCTTACAAATAATGAGATGTAATATTATTCTGAATGACAGTCTGTTCACCAGTGAACAAAGGATAACAACTCAGCTAAGGGGGAGGCAGGCGAGAAAATTGCTGTGAGATGAAGAGAAAGGGACACAGAAAGAGAAGACAGAGGCAACAGCAAAGGTGACAAAAAAATGAAAGGAAAAACTTTCCAGCCGTCTGCGAAACACAAATGTCAGGGTACGAAACCGGCAGACACAACACATCCCAAGGCAGGGAGCGACATTGGAGAGACAGAAAGGGTTCCAGGTAGGAAATATTCCACAACATAGAATTCAGAGCACAAAGATTCTGTCCAACTAAGCAAAAGAGTGGAGGGCCTACGATCCAAACGAGCAATGAGACTTAAGAAACCTGAGAAACACGGTCTTAAGTACGAGTGATTTCTGGGACTCCAGAGATGATTATGTGAAACACGCACACCCAGAGACTGGCTGCCAAAAACAGCAGACTGGATTGAAAAAGTTTTGAAGGCAAAGTGTTCCTGCATTTACTCTTAATAAAGCAAAATATCCACTTCTCTCAAGCACGGCTGCTGGATGGAGAGAAAGCTAGGAGTGGAGTGGTACTGTAGGCATGGACATGTGTGTGAGCAGGATTTATTTTTTCTTTTGATGGCTGTGGAATTTTAGTAATGTGTTCCTTACAAATATGATAGCACTGATCCTTTAATTCATCTGTCAAGTGGGAATAAAGGGGCCCTGTCCAGAATCTGCACCTGCAATGAAACTGATGTGGAGAACAAAGGGGGCAGTCCTTGTCTTGGGTTTTCCACTGGCTGGGTTAACATTTGGAAACTCAGCATCTCTCTAAAATAACAGGAACAAAAATAGTTTTCATAATAATGTATATGCACAATAATTTGACATTTTAGAGGTGACACATTTTAAACTAACACTCCAATTTAGATGTAAAACACAGAGAGTCAGTGACTGAGACAAGTTTGATAGATCGTCTAAACCACTTTATTCTGAGTTCAAACTGAAAGTGAGAGCACCTGAAATGTTGTTAATAATCCCACATTACCAATGGTGTAGGTCTCCTTTCAACACAAGTGAAGGGTCTAGGGTTGCTCCCCAAGGACATTTTGAGCAATTAATGTTATGCATACTGGTGAATTTCTATGCAGAAAATTGAAGGTGGTAATGTCTTTATTTATACTTCAAATATTGATTCTGTTGTAGATCAACTTCTCTCCTTTAATGTTATCTCTGCTGAGTCAACACACAGTCATGCTGTACTCCTCTGTCCTCTCCGGTGTGTTTCATTTGGGAGAAGTAAATGTGCAGGTGGCTCCAATTCACCTCAATGATACATGGATTCATTGTAATGCATTTATAAACCCATGAACTCTAATAGCTCATGCTTATTTGCATAAGCAAGATTTCTGTTCTTGGTCTAAATGTTCTGCACTTAAAGTGCAGTTATTATACATTAGGTACATATATATCAAATGTAACTTCTGCATTCATCCCTATCCCGAGCATATTGGGAGCAGTAGAAGGTAGGGGTAGCTTATCTCCACGGAAACCATCAACTAAGCCATTTATTTCTTCCATCAACCATGGTGAAAGAACCACTACTGCTGCTTTGTACATGTTGTGGATGTCCTACATATCCCAGGAAAGTAAATTCCGTCTTGTCTGGGTTCATTACATCATCCGAAGGCGATCGTGGAATTTCACCAAGCTGTATTCATTGATTCACTACAGCTGTAAGACAACAAAATAAACACATTTTCCTGTGATTTAATTGCAATACACGGATAAAAGAGATGCCTAAATAACTACATGATGCAGAATTGTACAAAGTCTGAATTCATGTTTTGTTAGTTCTTTCCGGAAGACGACAAGCAAATAACTTTGAAAATGTTTGCTTTCTCAATGGAGCTTGGCTTTGCTAACTTTGTAGCTGCACCATCAACACTCAAAATCACATCATATATGCCTAAATACGGCAGCGTTGTTATTATGGTTTATACACATATATGTATACACAGTTTCATCTGGTCTCTCTACTAATATGAGGTAACGTAGAGCTATGGGTGAACACAAATATATATTTTTTATCTTTATTTCTGATTCAACGTCGTCAGTACGTCGCTGATGACAGGAGGAGAATCTCAACGCTGATAGGCTTTGATTGAAGTGAAATCATAAGGATTCAAATGGTAATCAATGTTAATGATGGAGAGTTTTGGAAATAATTGTTGATCTAGCTGGATTATCTACCTTTCAATGCTTTTAAATACTGAAATCACTTTGATCAACAGAGGCTATGTGATGTAAGGGCCATGTACCTCAGAGAGGACCTCTAGTGAGGCCCCAGTCTAAAGTATAACCCACTCAGCCAGAACTGTGGGAGTGACAGCAGTGAGGCGAGTTGTGACTGTAAACCCTGGTGCCCTGTCAGAGACCAAAGTATGATGATGGATGTCTGGCCCACATGAATGGAACTACCCAAGCGGGTTTACTCCGTAGGTGTTTAATTAACTGGTTGCATTGTTTTCCAGAGCGACCAAAATTGTAGCCTGGAGGGCTAACTGCCTCGAATAAAGCTTTTACCCTCATTTCATATTTTCTCCACATTCTCTCCTCAGTATTTACCCTTTTCTCTCTTCCACCAGCCTTCATTGTGGTTAGATGTAAGTGGGTAGAGGGCTTACCTGTACATTGTGATATTGCAGACAGGTTGTGGGTAGAATCATTCTTTTTACTGCAAGTTATTTCTCTCCATTTCCCTCTATTTTCTTACTCGCTGTCTCTTGCTTTTTCTTATAATCTCTTTCTGAAGCTAGTGTTAAACACAGAAAAGACCAAACTGTCCCGGGGCCTCTCATCGCCTGGTGTAATGAGAAAAATGAAAATGAAACAGATCCTCATCAAAATAAATGACAAATATAAGCAGCATTTGTTCTCCGACAGTAAACACAATTATGAAATCAGAGTAATACATTTATCGTCATCCTTGTTGGAATGGAAAAGGACAGAAGGGCGAAGCAATTTCAATCAAGGATATGGCTAAACAGATTGGTTACAATTAAACAGCAAATGAATGACAAATATGTTTCGAGGTAATAATATCACTAAAACCTAATTAGCTTTCATCAGTAACTATCTAATTCATATAAAGAGTGAAAGTCTATTATGCAGATCTTTTGCTATCCTGTCGGCACCAGTTGTTTAAACATTATGCACATGGATTATTTTTACATGCAAATTGGTACTTGCAGGTGTACAGGTGCCTGTGTGTGTGTGTGTGTTCACTGTATCTAAGACGCTCCATCCGATAAATGCAGCCTGTGATCTTTTTCCACACACTTGCAGTGGGATTTGAATGAGGTAAAGCCAAGCACTCCACTGAACTCCTGGGAGGTAAAGTCTTAACAGATGTTGACAGAACGAGTTATTATTGATGAAAGGGGAGTTTATTAAATGCAGGTCCAATAATAATGAAGACTCAAAAGAAGTAAACGTGTGTGATCTTGTCTTTAAGAGGTGGAGATTTTTGATGTTCTTGGTCGATCAACAGATTAAAAGTTCCCCAAGGCTCAACTCTCATTAGCTAATCACTCCCCAATAACTCCCTGAGCCACCAACGCAAAGTCTATATGGTGAAGGAAGCATGTAGGAATTATGGGATAGCACTAACACAAGACTGTATTTACAAGACACATCAGAGAAGAACCACAGCCAGATGTGCATGTTCATAGTGTTAACTCACATGCTCTATGTAATTATTAATGATTTCTCTGGAATGGGAACTGAGGGATGTGACTCAACCATTGATGACAAAGGCAGCTACAGACACTGCAGTAAGAACAGCTGGACGGCCAGTCTGTGCCAAACAGAGTCAGATCAAGTTTTAACCAAGTGGTTGTGTTGCAAGCATGACAAGAGGTTACATTTTGTAAATAGTTATGTTGATGGAGAGCTGAGAATCACCACCAACACCAGTGAACATTTTCCACCAGATAGCTTTGACAACCTTCTTTCAAAAAATCAAGACTGACTCTCAGAGGTTTCTGCAACGGGAGAAAATACAGCGCCTTCTTTTGGACACGCCCCCAGCGTTTCAGAGCAGAGAATGCAGCTTTTCTACATTTTTAAAACTTTATTTTGTAATTTTGTTAATTATTACAATTTGTCTGGGTGGTTAAAAAAACATTTCTGTGGTGTGATCAACTCAGATCACATATTATATTTGCTTTCCCAGACTTTAACTGAACTAAAAGTGTGAACTGTGGTGTTCTACAGTACCTTCCCTTATAGTTTCCCCTGTAACACATTGTAATCAGAATTCTCTGATGGTAAAAGACAATTGATTGTCCTTTCAGATTATTGTAACAATCACACATTTCCTACTCAGCCATTTTACAGAAATTCATTGTCATGTCATTACACCCACACAAGACACCTGGAATCAATAGAAACTGGTGATAAATCACAGCAGTGAAATTCAGTTCAATTGATCCTACAAGAACAATGATGAAGTGAGAGGAAAGACACGAGGACGTGGTGCCATGTAAACCGCTTAACTATCACACATTGATGAATGGAGATATTGAATGTGACAGACAGATGGACACAAACAATCCTATTTGTCTTCTGACACAGTCTCCTGATTCTTATTAGTCTGGGGCACCAGGCTGAAACCACACACACACACACCCTACCCTAACCATTACCACTACCAGCCTAATCCTTACCCTTAAATTCAGAAAAAAACATCATGTTTTGTGTTAAAATAATAAAGTAAAAACCATAAATTAGTGGACTTTCTTGCTTGTTATAGCAGTCGCTCAATATTCTATGTCACTTGCTCTGACCCAATGCAAACATGTCCACATGAACTTATCCACGGTTTGCAGAACCGTACAATGCCAACATGTTTTATCACCTCACATCCACTTCATGACATACAGTATATAACTGAGTTTATTGTGATGACTTACAGCCGTACTTCACAGTTCCTAGTGGTCACTAAGAACTCACAAAGCAATAGGTGGTGGTGAGCATTATTGGTCGAGGCTTCGACTGGACTTCATACAGTATGTACTAAATAAGCATTTTGTAACCACGGTAATAGTGTAGAACACGACCACATCAAATACAACTGATACAACTTTTGGTCAAGACTTATTTGACTGTAACTTTTCATCTAGCAGCATCATCAGGTCAACATTGACCTGAAAGACTAATGATAATCCATCAGCCTCAGCTGGACTCTGTGTTTAGTGCTAATTAGAAACTGTTAGCATGCTGATACTCTAAACATTCATGGTGGTCGGGCTTAAAACTTGTACTACAACTCAATCAGAACACTGTAACCTCGTTCCAGTTTGTAAAGTAAACAATGCACACTTAGGAAGCTAAATAGCATTACTGACACTTCTAAAGAAACCAGGAACACATTTGACTTCCTCCCTCCCCTCTTTAAGATCTATTGCCAAAAAGCTGTCAACCCTCAAAGTCTGTTGGAGCAAATACAACACAGGAAGACTTGTAAAGGACAACACCTTTAATACGTTTCACTGACTGACAACACATCAGACTGTAAAACACAAGCAAATGTTTAAAGCAGTCACTGCTTTATATCTGCCAAACGCAGTCTTTGCTGAAAACATGTTGGGTAGCAGTGTGTTGTGACACTACAGAGAAAAACGTGAGGAAAGGAAACTATCTCTGTGAGTTATGTCCTTCTAGACAAGCTTGGAATAACACCAACACTTCCACACTGGGATCACATAAAATCACAGACAAATACATCCAGGACATTTATCATGTTCAATTACACAATTACCTTCAGCTGGGATTTAGAGGCAAATCTGCGCCAGGATTTTCAACCACAAACCTCCCATTCAACCTTACTGTGCAGCTGGACATTTTCCTGGAAACGACAACTCAACCCCTCCTTTGCCTCCCCTTGTCTGGAAGTCAAGCATGTCTACACACAAAGCACATACAATTCTCTTCTCTTACCCACTGCTCCAATTTGAAACAGATTGTTCAGGTATGAGGAGAAAGTGGAAAACTTAACAGAAGATGAAACACCTCGCTTCTTCTACAAAGCAGGTTGGTTCCTCCGTTATGAGACAGTTGGAAGACGTTATTTCTGACACCTTTTAAAGTCTCAGAGTCAACCGTGTCAGATGACCTGCTCTTCTTCTGGCTGTTCCCCTCATCTATAGACGCCCAATGAAAACATTTTGTTATTTTAATATGGTTGAGGATAGAATTATACGAGATGTCAATCACAGCTTTGCACCGAGGAATGCATTCGTCAGCACTTGAAGTGAACCAACCTCGGGGTGGATTTGTCATGTGAGGCATCTTGGGATATTTTTAATGGTTTGTTGCCAGATTTCTTACTAAGTCCAGGAAGTACATTCTTGGTGCTTTCTATACCTCTCTATTTTTATAAATGGACAAATGTATATTCTCTCTCAGCTATAAAGCAGAAGGACAATTATATTTATACACTTGAATACTGTCATATCAAGTCCATTTTGAACAACAAGAAAAAAAGTGTTAAATTGACAATTTATAGTCAAACAAAGATGTAGTAACTTTACTATACAGACAGCCTCTTTTGTTTGGGTTGGCTATTCATCTTTGAAATCATAAGGCAGCTGATTTTGATTGGGCAATTACAGTTTTAACAATGCACGCCACAATTACAGAGCAATATGCACGAGTCCTAATCGTTTAGTTTCATTTAATCCGACAAGCTGGCAACAATGGAGAAAACTCGCTCAACGTTTCTATTCGGGAGTGCTTTAAGTGTCTCAAGTCGGTATCCTTCCCCAGCGCTCTATCTCTAGCGGTCAGGTGGAAACAGAACAATAGCCTTCTTGATTGAGGACCGTAACCCAAAATGGATGGATTGGCCGAGGAGAAAGGGGATAGAGACTTTTTAATCATGGCGTTTTTGGACAAATTCCAAATGCGAAGGTGCCAATTGCTGGTGGTGGCCCGGCATGTCCTCCCCCCAACTGGAGAATCACTGGTTTGATCTCTGCATCCAGTTGTTGTCACACTGAAGATGTTTGTCATGTTTAAGTGTCCTTATGTTGGGAACAGACTGTGAGATTATGGTTTAAAATGAACAAATATTTAACAGCCCACACATAATGACTGCTTACACCACATATTATTAGTCTAGACCAGTGGTCCCCAAACTACGGCCCGCGGGCCGGATGCGGCCCGCCTCCACATTTGGTCCGGCCCCCTGAACAATACCAGAGACGCATTATGATTTTTTTTCAGTCTGCACAATTAATCGAATTTTAATCTCGATCACGATTTTGGCTGCCACGATTAAATGAGCATGATCGTCTGCGATATTAACGTTTAAAATACGTGCTCTGCTACATATCAAATCAAACGCTTCCTGAATCAGCCAACCACCAGGGGGCGAACGAGATGAGAGCTGTCATGCGCGCACCCTGTAGAAGTAGAAGAGTAGAAGAAGTAGAAGAGCCGAGAGACGGGAGCTTGAAGGACGAGTACTTGTGCTTAATTTATTTACACGCCGGCATGTCATGTCTGTCACTACATGGTCGCGCGTTTTCAATTCCCCTGCTCTCTGTATCGCGCACGGCGGTGTTCCGCCCCGATCCGCGCGCACGATGCAACAGTCGCTCACCTGCGAGTAGCACGCACGTACCCCCCCCCCATAATCGGGCCCTAGGTCAAACGATATGTTCAGTGATGTGGCCCTCACAGGAAAAAGTTTGGGGACCCCTGGTCTAGACAGTCAGAAAGGAGCAAACACTAAATGACTGACTAAGTACTGACCCAGTGAACAGGCAAATCCTGAAATCCTTCTAGAGTATGAATCCTCATATGTTTCACCGATTCCAGTTAGTTTTAGGGCCATTTTCAGTTTTCCTATTGAATTCCTTTGCTGTCTGCTAATGTCCCTTTAAATCGTGTGTATGAGCTTACTTCGTTAGCAGCAAACAAAGAGGCAGCTAGTCACAAGCCTAGATCCCAGGTGTTAATTCTCTCTATGTCCTGGTGACCAATTAGAAGTATGCCAATAACTTTATGAAAATAGATAAATCAACGGATAAAGGCACACTCATTACTGGTGCGCATATACAGTACATCTCAATCATATTCAAATTAAGGAGGGATATCGATAAGAGTACAGTATTTATGCTCATAACAAGTATCGATCCATCCCTGGTACCTTCAGACATCCAAACACTGCTACAATGATGAAAATGGTGGATGTGAAGATGGCGGTTGGTGAACTTTATAAGAGTGAGTTGAATAGCTTGCAATAGTGCTGTCACAATATCAGGTTTTCACTACACAAAAATGATTCACGATATTATATTATTATGTTACCTATAGAAAAATGTAAAAGTAAAGTAGTAATGCTATTAGTCAAAATCATCTTTAATTGTGTTTCCTGTGTGTGTTTGTCTCTTTTGGTAAATGATATTACACTCAACATACAGGTGTAGGCAGGTGAAGAGAGTCTGTGAACATAACTGAACAAAAGCATGATTTAAGAGGCGCTGGAGAACCCTCTGAACCCCCCTCTCACAGGGCTGGTAATGCCGCTGGACACGGGAATTGTCGCAATTTACTCGAATAAGAGCTTCCCTCCTGCGCATGTAGCCAGTAGTAGAGTTTAACTGTGCAGCAGCTGCTGGTATAGACAACAAGGTCAGCAATTCGTTTTCATGTTGAATTAATCACTGAATCGAGGCTGATGTAGTTTGTTTTCTTCCAGAAAAGGGTCACGTGATAGGGGTGTGACGAATCAAGGAAGGACAAGTCGGGACTGATAAGACCCAATCAAAACGCGAGCATTGGTATTTGCGTAATTATTTTCAAAAGGTCTCCATTTCTGCCCGTCCAAACTAGAACCCAACCCCGGCTTTTTCAAACTAAAACAGCTTCTGCAGCGTTTCCAAAAATCTCTGTTTGAGGGGCTCTGAACGTGCTTAGCTACTACTCAGTAGTGTGGACGCTAGGCGTAAACATAGCAAAAATGATGCGTTTTATGAAAGTGTAGAAGTGTGGATGAAGCCTGAGTAACTTTAACATCAGCTTAATACCTCAAATGTAAATGTCAGTCTAAGTGGAGGTTGAGAAATAGGTCAAACCAAAGGAGAGGGAAGTGATCAGAGGTCCCTGATAAAGAGCCGGCTTGTTTGTAAGCCCTACCTACTCAATCACCAGTAATATGCCACATTTGGTAATTCCATTCTGGCGAGGAGCAACAGCAGTTAAAGGTTTCTCCGTGGTTGCAGCTGTTTGGCGGGAATGTGTTTGCTTCTCTCATGTTCTCTCTTTGGTTTTCCTTGTTCCCCACAATATGACCCCATTTATCTCCCGTCCCCACTTCCTTTACTCTATCTTCTACTACTTCTATTTTCTGTCTCATGTCCCCTCTCTCTGCAGACTACTTGAAGTACACCATCTGGTTTTCTCTCTTCTCTCTTTCTTTTTCTATGATCTGTCTTTATGCCATTGAAAAAATGACAATCCTAATTTACATATGTAATGAAAGCTTGTTTCCATCCACTACCGTTATGTATGTGGAACGGATACTTCTGTGGACGTTGAAGCTACATGCTCAATGCTCCATGTACATAATTTATTTAGCATTCTGCTTTTTATCAATGAACCGACTTTTTAAACTCAGCCAATGGCATTTTTTTTCTTTGCGATATTTCTAGATTATCTGAATTTTGGGGATTTCCACTAAGTTTTTTTTACAGAAGTAAAGTTAAATAAATGTAATGCAAGTTAAAAATGTGCTTAAAACAGCTGGATGGAAGCACTCGTGATTCTGACACCTTTCACAATAGAAATGCTGAAAATATTTTCTAACAAGCTCCACTTTAGTTGCCTCACTAGATGTGATGTGGCTAAATGTATTTCACAGTTATTGGTCTGTTATTCGCAAAACTGTAAAAACACTTCATGTGCCCTATAGCTGTAGTTGTCAATATTTAAGATTTGTTTTCTCTTCATGAAAAACAAGAAAAGTACAGTGAGCAGAGTAAAAAGGAAGAAAGGAAGGAGGGACAGAAGGAAGAAGGCCATATTTTAACATCTGGGAACCCATGTTGAAACAATGACCCCCCCCCCTCCAGACCATTAGCAGACCGATGAGTGAACAGTTAGCTGGATCAACTCAGCATGTCTGGTTCGCACACCAGCTCTTTAATCATTCCTTATCTCTCCGACAATACCACATCTCAGCCTCTCCCTCCCTCCCTATTCCTGTCTCTCTCAGATCCATCTCACCCCCCCCCCCTTCCACCTGAGCATTGTTCATGGGCGGTGCTCTGTTTTGTTTCGGGGCACGGAACAACACGGTTCGCGGTGCCATTGTGTGTTGTGTCTGGAAACAGAGGAATGCCAAAATGCCAGGGAATGATGAATGCTGGGTAATAGGAGCTGGCCTCTGATTGGTTGGGTCGGTGTGAGGAGCTCAAAGTGTGCAAGCCTGTAATCATAATCTGTGAATATGATGTTTGTAGGCCTGGTTGTAGTCTTAACATGACACATTTTATGATCTTTTTTTCCCTTTTGAAGTTGTGAACAAATGCTAAAAGAACAATGACCACAATATAGCATCAAAACAACAAACAGTTCAACATGTTGATGAATGTACTTCTGGCTGGATTAGGCTTGCATAAAACTCGCCCAGTTGAATCATCAAAATGAGAATAATATGTTTCTTTAAATTAAAGAAAGGTCAAAGGTGCAAGTCTGTGTACACAAAGACAGATGGAGAGAAGAAAACTACAAGACCCAAGGTGCATTTTGGTAAGAGTCCTTTTTCACAGAAGACATCTTGTCATAGTGATAAAAGCCCTGGTGAATGAATGGTGGCTGAATTCCATTGAGCTGCTTCAGTTTCAGGGTCTTGGTATTGTTCTTGCTGACTCACTGTCACACTGTCACGACTTACTCATCACCAGAATAGAACTTAGCCATCGTTAATCTTCTTAGTAACTCTGGTGCTTTTCCTTATATGATAACTCAAAAATGTCCACTGTGAAAAATGAAAAACAATCACTGAGCTTAAACTGAGCTAGGTTAAGCACGTCCTGACTTCGGCTCCACATTTATCTCCAACACTCTCTGTCCACACGTTTCTTTAATGATGTTTATTCTACAGAAAGAAACGCTCTATACCTCACTGCTAAGTTAGCTTAGAGAGAGCTTGAATGAATACGATGTACATCAAATAAATGAAATGTCATTTAGGATAATCATTTTTTTCCCCATCACACCTGCTGGTCTTTCTGAGTAATGTGCAGTTAATTAAAACAGAGCAGAACTCATATCTCTCCATTGTCAACCATTTCCATTTCCAAAGTGCTAGGAGAGCATTTGATGCAGACGTCTCTTGAAGAAATCATATGTCAATATCAATACAAGCATAATCCTCTAGAATTGCAATACGTCATCATTGCACAGCATCTAGAACACACTGTTACATCTCATTTGCTTCACACAGCCCCCCCCCCCCCCCATCCCCCATTTCATGGCATACTTTTGTGTGAGATTGCCTTTGAACATGTTTCATGAGCTATGTCCCAATTCAGGGGCTGCATCCTTCGGAGGCTGCATTCGTAGACCGGTTACGTCACAGCGCGGCGACTAGGCTGTCCCATTTCACATTTTTGTTGAAGACTCCTTCGAATGCAGCCGACGAATGCAGCCTTCAGACCCCAGATTTGAAGGATACATCTGATGTATCCTTCGCGGCCCAGCACATCCCGAGATGCATTGCGTGCCGGTGAAGATTTTATTTGAACAAACATGGCGGCGACTGATGCGAGAGCTGGAGAAGCGGCAGTATTCACTTTTAAATGTAAGTATTGGGTTTCAACTCACTCGAATGTCACCGATACTAATGTTGAAGCAAAATAAGAGATCTTATAACATCACGTGTGTGTTAAAATGTTCCGTTAAGTTACGTGACATTGGTAACTGACAAGCTAACTAACGTTAGCCGCTGTGCTATTACCGGCAGCTCGGCTGCCTGCATCCGACCGTAGTTAAGCCTTAAAGTAACTTTTAATAACTTTACTTTCAAACCTCAGAGGTTGAATAATATCTTACTGATGTTGTGATGATTTTACAGATGATTCATATTTCATATCATGAACATAAATGGACCAACGTGAGCTCAGGTAGATAGGTAGTGAACCTGAAATATCACCTTAAGTCCGGTAACGTTAAGATTAATTACACGAATACACTGAAGTTGAGTATTTAGTTAATTCTGTTCTTGTTGTGTTACAGAGAGCAGGAGCTGAGGGGAGAACGATGGACAAACATTCAGCAACCGTAGCTTTGAATTAAGACATTAGTCCATTTGTAATATCTGCATTTGACCATCCTGTACTTCAGGTTACAGTTACATTAACTCATCATTATAAAGCTTCACTAATAACACAACCAGTAGATCCTCCTCATGTGTTCATGTAGCTGTCACAGAGAGGACAGTTGTGACGTCACCTTTTTCTTTTATTTATTTAAATTGAAATGAGACGTCATGTAAAGGATTTCTGTGTGAATGTGTGTATATTCTGCTGTGTAAATTATAAAAAGTGTTACTGCAAGTTAATAAACATGTTTGCTGACATTTGTTTTGCTGCTGTTAATGTTAACTGTCTTCATTGATTTCCTCTGCCTTAGGATTGCAATATATATATATATATATATATGTATGTATGTATGTATGTATGTATGTATGAATGAAATGAAATAAAGTAACAGATAAACACATTTAATTACAAGAACTATAACTGATTGAAAATGAGTTATTTAACATAGTAACTGATTTCATTAACTGATTAATTTAGAAAAACAATATGAAAAAGATCTATGAATTAATTATTGAATAACTGATTAAACACTAATCTAAAACCTTGGAGGCTGCATATATACTGAAAAGGTGTTTAGTTTAATGTATATATATTTATAATCCTGCTGAGCAGGGATTATATATAGATATATATATACACACACTATAAATGTATGTATACTATAAATATATACACTATAAATGTATATATATACTATAAATATATATATAATCCTGTTGAGCAGGGATTTTAGGCGAAGGGAGCAGCAAGAGGGGGCGGGGCGGGAACAGCTGTTGACGCAAACAGGAAGTCCTCTGTAGCGTAGGCCGTCTCATTTCGTAGACCGCACGGTCCAGCCTACGCGGTCCTCAAAGGACGCAGCCCACGTAGACCGCGAAGGCTGGGTCCTCCGAAGGATGCAGCCCCTGAATTGGGACATAGCTATGGAATCAATTTCTCCCTTTCACTTTCTCCCTCTCCTTCACTTCCTGTCAGAGTCTCTTTCCATCGGGAGCGATGTCAAGTGCCTAATTGCTGCCAGGTGACTAGGAGCTAGGAAAAGCAGAATTAACCTTGTCAGCCCGGATCCATCCCTCTGCGCGCACCCCCCCTCCCCCATCCGAAGCATCAATTAAAGTTAAGCCACTGTGGCCCTCGGTTTCAACGGGCTCAGAGTCAGGTCCACAAAGGAAGGGGAGAGGTACAGTAGAGAAGGGAACAAGAGGGATTTACAGAGAGGACAAAGGAGAAATGGATGAGAGGGGAAGACAGAGAAACAAGACAACAAGCCAAGGAAAGATAGACACACAGACTTGGCCGGTACACTGGAGGAGGGATCAAGTGAGATTCAGCCGTTGCAGGATTAAGAGAGGATGATGGCACAAAGGCAGATTTAGTGACAAAGAGAAAGATAAGAGAGTAAGAGGGACAACAACATGTGAGAGAGATGGACAGATAGAGAGAGAGAGAGATATGTCTGAATGGGAGAGTCCATGAGAGTGGAGAAAAGGTAGAAGGTGTGAGACAGAGAAGTAGAGAAGTCTAAGAATACAGAAGTGAGAAGGGGACAAAGACAGAGATAACCTAAAGGAGAGAGGTCCACCGGTCCTTCCCACAGTTGTTACAGAGTTATCACTCCTGGAGGTCAAAGTAGGAGGTTTTCATCCACCTGTTTTTATAAGCATCGTAAGTTTGCAATCAAAAAAATGTGGAAAGATTAAAAAAAAGCAACAACAGAAAAGGCAGCAAATGTTTATGTTTAGCTAAGGTGGAAAAGTTGGCATATTAGGAAAATGATTAATAAATGAATTAATTCCAGTACATTTATTACATCGATATCCGGTTTGAGTCCAGAAGAGCCTCATGGCAAGTTACCCTCTTAGCTGCTGATACATCACCACATGGTGCATGTGATCAGAACAGACAGATTCATAAATTACTATGATACTATGAAAAATCAAATGTCTGCTGTGAAAGAGGCCTATTTATGAAAGGTTACCAGTTAATCTCGCACACGTTCAGTTTACATTATGAGCGACGGTAACATTAACCCCTTACTGTCTGAGAGCATCTTCAACACCATTTACTAATGTGATTTCACAGTTAGCTTTGTCTAATTCTACCATACTGAAAATATTTGAAACCATACTTGCAACCAGTCAGGAATACCCAGGCGGAAAAAAAAGTGTACTTTTTTGTACTTAAAATATACTAACATTTTCAATAGTACACTTCAAATATACTTTCAAAGAATTGTACTTTCTGAAAATATATAAAAAGTATACAAAAGTCACGCTTTCACCTATTTTCAAAAATATACTTTTAACACACTTTAAAATAATTGTACTGTAGTATACTTTCCAAAAATCTATTATAAGAAAAATATACTTTAAGTGAAAGTTCTGTGCAATTACTTAAACATATTTCTTTGAACTTTGTTTTCAAACATATTTTTTGTATATTTCAAAATGTATGATCTAAATTACCATTGAAACAATGTATTTAAAGCACATTTTATAAATACAGATTTTAAATATACCGAATTTTTTGTATATTTTAAGTAATATTTGAGTGTAATTGGTCAGTAAACTTATTCATGCTATTATTTCAATACTATTATTTTGGAATGTGTTAAAATGTATTACTGTGAAAATGCACCGAAAGCACATTTAAAAATATATATATTTTGATATCTTGCCATTTTATAAAATATTATATCATTTTTATTATTTCATATTATAATAAAATATTATATTTTATATATGCGCTTTCTGCGCATGGGAAGAAAGCGTCCGCTTTCCTGTCTGCGCATGGGCAGAAAGCGTCCGCGTTCCTGTCTGCGCATGGGCAGAGTGCTAGAAATTCAAATTCTGAAGGCGGGAATGTTTTTCACTCTGGGGGATTTCAGTTGGAAGCTCCGGCATTGCCATCTGTCCACAGGTCTCAGTTTTCGGTAAGTAAGCAATTTATAACCATATGTGTGTTATATTTGTTCTAAACAGAGTTGTCTTTACACTTTAAAACAGTGTTTGATAGAAACAAGCATTTAGCTGACACTATCAATTGTGTGTTTGCTACTTTAGCTAACGTTACAATAGCTAACGTTAACTTAGTTGCTACTTTAGCTAACATTACAACAGCTAGCTAAGTTGTGTAGTAGCATAACGTGAAGGTGATATGTATGTTAACGTTAAGCTAACCTGATATTGCGCTCAAGTGGAATGCTAGGTGAATTCAATTGTAGTAGCTTTTAGACTGTTTTAGTAGCTTGTGGACTTCACTAAAATGCATGCAAATGTTAATGGGCTACTTAATGAGTTGTAGACTGGTCATGTTGATTGCCAACTGTATATTCCTGACTGGTTGCAAGTATGTTTTCAAATATTTTTAGTATGGTAGAATTAGACGAAGCTAACTGTGAAATCACGTTAGTAAGTTGAAGATGCTCTCAGACAGCAAGGGGTTAATGTTACCGTCGCTCATAATGTAAACTGAACGGCAGCCATGACACAGTAACGTATTTTTAAAGGTCACCATAGGTCCTATATATATATATATATATATATTCTAAACATTTTGTGTAATTATTGACGTTTTGAGGGATATTTCAACAACTGTAATCCTTTTCTACAGGCGACAAGTCCTTTCAACCCTTAAAAGGCGGCCATCCTCTGGGCATCCAACTTGAGGAAGCTGATGGGCATCTCATTCTGAAGTATATGGTAAGTCAATGTAACTGCATATGCCAGACACATGTACTGTTTTGTATTACAGAAAATGTTTTAAGATCCTAATATCACTAATAG
This sequence comes from Pholis gunnellus, assembly GCF_910591455.1. Taxonomy (NCBI): domain Eukaryota; kingdom Metazoa; phylum Chordata; class Actinopteri; order Perciformes; family Pholidae; genus Pholis; species Pholis gunnellus. The sequence goes on from NC_136539.1 coordinate 1,686,876, forward strand.
TTACAACAAATCATTGCGACAGCACAAAAAACTCAGTTCACACCTGCTAAATAGGTATAGAAAATGTCAGATTTTGAGTAACGAAAACAATGCCGAATTGTTTTGCTTTAACTTGTCAATGTGAAGTAAATGTTGATTGCACAGTGTAAGAGCTATAGAAAAATGACACCACGTTCCTTTTATCTTCGCCAGCATCGTCTGCTATTCAAGTTAAGATGTGTCAGAAATAAAGTGATGAGATTTACTAGGTTACATGTGTCACACATCAGTCATGTGAATTAGTAGAGTGTGGGAACCTCCACACCACTGGTGGTACCGCTCCATAGAGGGATGTACAGACTACTAGCAGTGTTTTAAATAATGAAGCACATTGTATTCATATTTGAATAACGTCTATTAATTCGTAATAGGTAGGTAGAGATCTTCCAACTGTATATTAATGTGTTCCATTGATTCTCTCATATACAGCATGCCTTGGCTGGCAGCACAGTGACAGATTCTGCGGCTTAATCGCTCACGGATGACCCTTTTTTGCCAGGAGCTGGCTGCCCTGGTATTCACCAAGGAGGTCCTTGCACTGTCCACCCTGACTGGGAAGTCTGGCAAAATGGGACCTTCTAAAAGGCAACTGGACGTTGCCAAAGTGCAAGCAGTAACTGGTAGGTAATTGTCTTGAGTCGTGTGTAGACAATTTAAAGCTTCTGTGATTTATAAAGCAGCAGGATCACATGTTCGTGGTAAACACACCACCAGTGATGAACTATATGTTTGACCTGCACTGGTAGGAATATTGGCATATCCTATTGATATAGTTCCTCAATGTTAATCTTGATTTACTGTTCAAAAGAATGATATTGGTTCAACAGGATTTCCTGTGTAGTCAAAATAGAATAAAATGTTGTATGAATATGCTGTGTGACATCCTCTCTCGTCTCTTCTCTTAACAGATGCTGTTATTGCAGAATTTCCGCAAACGAGAGCCTCGGACGTGCGAGCGGTCATCAGAAGGAAATGTAACAACGAGCATTTTAACCAAAAAAAATGAACATGTTTGTATTTAGAGAGCAAGAGTTTGGGGATGGTTCTGTGTTTTAATGTTTTGCTCTCTGTTCAGTATATTTCTCTTATTTTTGGTCATAAATGTGTGTTAGTCAATGTTATATAATCACAAATACTATTTTGGTTCGTGTATTTTAAATGTATTATAAATATATTATCTATATATATATATTATAATAAAATATATTTGAAATTCAATAAAGTGTTTTTGATTACTATCTGGGAAGTTCATTCCGCATTTGGTAATACATTTGTAATATTGTAATGTATAATAGTATGTAGTTTACAAAGTAATAAGAAAGTGCACTTTCTTAGTAATTGGAATAAGCCAAAAGTATAACTTTTGGTATACTATTAGTATAATATAAATATATTTATATTGTACTAATAGTATATCAAAAGCAGTGGCGGGCCGTGGATTTTATACCTGGGCCTTCAGTGCTGTTCTACACTTCTAATAACCTCATGACGTCACAGCTGTGGAGAATTACAGTATTAAGAAGTAGAAGTAGTAGAATTTGTAGCACCCTTAGTGGTGAATAGAAGTGTCACAATAATAAAATGTAAAATATGTAAGAGTCACAAAATATTTACTGAAGAATGAATTATGTTTGTAATATGTTTACATGAAGGATATTGCATGTTACAGTGTATTGACATATTGAATGTATTGAAATCATGAATGCATAAACACTGGAGGATTTAAACACTGTGCGGTCCCAGGTCAGAGGTCATGTCAGAGGTGATGTCACAAGGAACCAGCCACTGAGATGAGCAACGGATCGATGGAGGTGGGGTCAGATCAATCGGAAACCAATCACTGACCCCGGATGACGGCCTTTATGTTTTGCGACGGCTTGGGGCGCTTTCCGGCCATCAAAGAACATAAAAGAATGTTTGAGAGAGAAAGTTTCAGTTCTCGGCAATATTCGTTTTTCAGAACCCGGCCAGGTCGGACCTGTGAGTGAAATTGCACGTGGACTCTGTTCTCGAGAACATTACCATGCATGGTGTATTTCAGATTGCATTTGTAAAACATTAGGTTGCAATTGAGTGCATCAGTTTGCATTGTTTACCTTCGTGGTTGCAGTTGTATCTGCCATCTTTTTATTAAATACTATTTTTGACTTTTATTTGGATCCAGTTCGTTTTTGATTAGTCTCCGTTGCTGGAAGTCAGCAGCGGCGAAAGTTTGCAGCCTACCTCCTCTCGTGAAGTTCCAGCCTCGACACAGATACGGGTTATTATTTGTTTCATGTAAAAGCCGCATATTCACATAACACTGCAACATTTGACAAATGAAATAAAATGTTACATGAAGTTCAACACCTAGCATACAAAACACGAAATGCAGAGTGCAGATACATGAATACGAGCATGACGGGACACTGCGTCATTACCGGACAATACAGTCCAAATCAGGGGTGCCCAATACGTCGATCGCGAAGGTAGTGCCGGTAGTTCGCATGCCATTCTTTTCTAACACACGGGTCACCACGTAAACCGCGCGAGCTACTGCAAAACTCCGCGAGCTAATTAGTCAGCCTGATGCAGCAGTCGCTCTCCTGCAAGCACCGCTCTCCCGCAAGCACCCCCCGCCGACGAAGGTCCGGCAACAGCCGCTCCTCTTACGATCAGCAGCACCCACCCCCGCTGACAACCGGCAACTATGATGCTGATGTATATATATATATATTTAGCATTTTTAAAGTAGGTAGATCATTTTGACTTGGTCATTTTAAAAGTAGCTCGCAAACCGAAAAAGTGTGGGCACCCCTGGTCCAAATCAATGTAACACAATGACAAAGTCACAAGAGCAGTCGCATATATTCGTATGACAACAAAGCAACAAATCAATCCAGCAGACCTGCAGCGGATCCAGCATTCCACCACACGAGCACGAGCCATTCAAATATTATTCATAAAAACGCCACGATAGACAAGTGAACAGTAGAGGTAAATAAACGAAGTTCACTTACCAAATGCTGTCTATCCTACTTTCTTTGTTGACAAAGAGTTTAATCCCAGTACATCAGTTCCAGTAAGAAGTCCTTCTCCATTCATTGATTCATTGACGCCAGTCGAGCCTCCCCAGTTATATTTCGCCGATGGTAGTCGGTCTTCCACCGCCGGTGGTCGTCTTCGGCCGTGGGCCGCGGTTGTGGAGCTGAATTCCCTGCGAACGTGGTCGTTGAGTTGTAGATCCACTTGAGTCTCTCCAAAAGTACCGACGCTCAGTTAAAATGAAACACATTCACAGCCATAACATGTGCAACGCTTCTCCTACACTGCATACAAATCCTTTTCCTGGCTGGGTCAGGGCTGCTAGCTGTGGGGTCGTTTCTTACTGTCCAGTTTGTTCAGAAATGTCCTTGAGAAAAGTGTTCCCAGTAACTCCGCCACTAAATCCGTTTCTCCTCCTTCCGCCATTTCATATTAAAAAAACAAAGCTAGGTAAAATGTCTTTCAAATATTTCCACTTGAACTCTGACTGCTACAACCAAAGCTCTGCTGCTAGCAAACATAAACTTTCGCGGGCACATAGTCACGTGCCCGCCCACTGACCAATCACAGCACACTCTGCACCTTGCGGGAGAGAGGCATCGAGCTGCAGTAATGCTGACGCAAAATAAGATAATGGGAAAAATATTTTTATAAATTATAATATATATAAGAAAAAATTAAATGTATTTAAGAAAAAATATTAAATTATAAAATAGCTTTAACTTTGTGATTCTGTTTAGGCCAGCAGAGAAGGCTTTGCACGCCCTGACGGCCCGCCACTGATCAAAAGTATACTTTTGGTATACTATTAGTACAATATAAATATATTTATATTATAATGTTTATATATTTATAAAACACTTATAGTATATTTCAAATATACTTCAAACACCAAAAAGTATATTTTAAGTTGGCTATAAGCATGTTTATTAGTACATCCACAGTCATACTTAAATTGTAATAAGTATACAATAAGTTGTTCTTAATACACTTAGAATTGTCCACAACTACTACTTAATTACTACTTAAGTATATTAAGTACAAACTAAGTTGTTCCAGAATAATACTCTTTAAGTATACTGATGATAAGTAGGGCTTCAAGTATACTTGAGTATACTTAAGTATACTAAGATTAAATATACTTTTCATACTTATTTTTCGCCTGGGTATACAGTTGGCAATCAGCATGGCCAGTCTACAACTCATTAAATATTCCATTAATATTTGCATGCATGTTAGTGAAGGCCACAAGCTACTAAAACAGTCTAAAAGCTACTACAATTGAATTCACCTAGCATTCCACTTGAGCGCAATATCATGTTAGCTTAATGTTAACATACATATCACCTTCACGTTATGCTACTACACAACTAAGCTAGCTGTTGTAACGTTAGTTAAAGTAGCAACTAAGCTAACGTTAGCTATTGTAACGTTAGCTAAAGTAGCAAACACAATTGATAGTGTCAGCTAAATGGAGCTCAAGCGCAAGTTCAGTCAGGAAGACACTAACAGGTAATCTCTGGGCCTTTCTCAATACCCAAGTTCACAAGTACGGACTTGTGAACTTTTGGAGTATGGACTTGAAGTCTGGACTCCAAGTCCAGACTTCAAGTACAGAGGACACAGTATGGACAATTGGAACAGCAGCTTACTTGATGACATCACCGCCTCAGCTGGTTTTGCTAATGAGTTTAATCCGTTTTTTTACTGTAAAGTATTTTTACAATCAAACTAAATATGACAACCCTGCTTTTTTCATTTCCATTTAAAATAAAATAAAATATTTTTTTAATTATATTATATACACACATATACATACAATTATATGTATTTATACATATATATATTCAGATCCGGATTGCTGTGCTCTTTGCCGATGAGGAAAACGCTACAGAGACGTCAATACCAGCGCTAAGTTTCAAAAAGACTCGCCGAGATCAGGCTGTTCTAGGCGGGCACCGTGAGCGCGGAGCCCCCGGTGCTGGCGGGGTTTTACTGCCGAGATCAGGCTGTTCTAGGCGGGCACCGTGAGCGCGGAGCCCCCGGTGCTGGCGGGGTTTTACTGCCGAGATCAGGCTGTTCTAGGCGGGCACCGTCAGCGCGGAGCCCCCGGTACTGGCAGGGTTTTACTGCCGAGATCAGGCAGTTCTAGGCGGGTAACATGAGCGCTGAGCCCCCGGTACAGGTTTACTGCCGGTCCCGCTAGCAACACCTCACATCTCCGAAATCGTCGGAGCAGATTTTTTAATCGGCTGAATCTTGACAAACTGACCACGGATTTGATGCTCAAACAACTAACATCTCGCCTAAAAACATCCTAAAATTACTTTCTGTGACTTAACAACAGTAGTATTTCGAAAGTTTCAACTTCCAGTTGTGTGATTTCTCCTCCACCATTGTTTCCTGTTGCTGGTGCAAAATGCATTCTGGGATATTTGGCTGTCCCAAGTACACACAAGTCACCTCCGATGCATCCCCGGTAAAATGGGCGGAGCGAGCCACATCCGGGCATTTGGACCTGGCTTGGCTTGATGTGAACTTTGAATTGGAACAGTACTTGGGCTGAGACTGATGACGTTTCACAAGTCCACAAGTTCACAAGTACAGAGAAGTACGCATATTGAGAAAGGCCCTCTGTCTCTCCTCTCCTTGTAATTACTCTATCAGCTGATTGGGGGCGTGCACTTTTAACTATCCAACCAGATGCGGCACAGTTTCCTTAAGCCAATCATATCTGTGCGGTCAACTTTAAAAGTGTTCTCTCTGCTGCTGTCAGTTGTCATTTCAGCTAAGCAGACGCGAGGCGAAACAATTCCCCTTACCCTTTTAAACATCTAGTTGTGGGTAAATGAGACAATGACGGATCCCGACTTTGATCGTTTCTGGAAGAGTCGGGTCTCAACATCGATGTTTAGCCGGAGCCGGCATTCAGCCTGCCAGGTGGCCGGCGCAGGAGCACTCGCCCAGCGCGGCGCAGCAGCTCCCCACAGACAAGCAAAAGGCCCTCTTGGCTCAGCTAGAAGTTCGCGGTGGTATCCGAGTAAGGCTATCAGTTACTCGCGATCAGTCGATCCATCGCCGGTGGGCGCACCGGAAGAATCAGGCTCATCCCGAGCCCTGCGGGCGGAGTCGCGTCCCGTACTCTTTCTCCACCAGCAACACCTGGCCTCCATTGCAGACAACACCGTAATTGCCACTGGGTAGCTTCATCCACTCCGTCGATGCTGGTCTTCAATCTCTGGTAAACGATGCTGCTTCTATTATATTAATATCGGCGCCACCAGGACTCCATGCGGCAACCAGTAGCCATGTTAAATCAGCTCCACAGGACAGTTCAGCTCCTCGCGGTTTAACAGAGACTTTGTTTCCGTGCCTCGTCATTTACCGACAAATGAGGAAATCATGGGTCTGACACACGTCTGGAGCTCCGGAGCATCACTCATTTAATCAGTATGATAGCGCCTGTTCCAGTAGTGGAAGTGGAGCGTATTCACTAGACTACAATCATTATGAGCGGGAATAAACACAACTAAGCAGCAGTTAAACTTAGTTTATCATCTCCGTCGTGAAGGGCGCGATGTGTACTCGAGGCAGGTAATCACGGCAGGCGCGTGATGCGGGTAGGCCCGCAAGTGGTCACGGTTTGGTCATGCACCTCCGAATTCAATCTGGCACGGGCTGTGCTCATGATCAATGGTATATCACAAATAGTGCACTGATAAAACACTGACATGTCTGGGGATTATAGGAGATGGGCCAATTCGTTTGAGATGCTTCAGAACAGCAGGGTTTAATTTGAGTAAATGTTTGGCAGCCAAATCCAATAGTTTACAGGATATTTAACCTTTGTTTCTTTATGATACATGTAATACTTTACTTCTTTCCTAACAGGGCTTGGCTAAGGCGATAAGTAGTTCATGAATATGAGGCTACAGCTGGCTACAATCCCTCCTCGGCATTGTGGAGGTTGGTTCATGGCTTGTGTTAGCTATACCAACATTCTATGGGTATATCTATGGTTAACATTCTTCACAGCCATGTTGTTTGTACGCCTCTGGTGTTTTAGAGAATAATAACGCATAGAGCTGGGTATTGAAATAGAGTTCTACAAAGAGTTCCTCATGCAAAGGTCCGGAACATCAAAGTGCGTGATGATTTAGTCCCATATAAATGGACGTAGCCCAACAGTTGTATCAACGTTTGTATGTAGTCAGCAGCTGATTATTAAATCAAGAAGTCGAAGGAATATGTCAGGTAAGTAAGGGTTGCTTTTATAGATTAAATGACATAACAGAAGCTTTTTTAAGAACTTGCATCTTAAAAAATAAAGTACTTAATTTAATGGAACTGTATCGCTACGCAGCGTTAGAATTCAGTGCAATCATGGTGATGCGATGTAACGGAAAGTATGACATTACAGCGTATCTTAAAGAGGATTGTGTGCAGCAACGTTATTTGTGGTTTAAACCACTTGGTTCAGCTCTATTCCTCTTTTTACATCATAGTTGGGCAGTGAAATCATGCGATAGGATTCCGATTATTGGGCTCGTAGCTCATATCAGTGCCGCTAATATTTTGGAGTGAGTGGGTGCGTTTGCTCAAAAGATGTAATCGTAATGGTCTCTGGACATACGAAACACACTGGGTTAAACTGCAGGGGAGGAATGAACATGTAAGAGTCTGTCCATATTGGTTAAGGCGGATTAGTGGCAAAACATACTTGGACATTTATACATCAAGTCTAATTGCCTCAATTCAAGCTCGTCCCCTAGGGATGCGCTTTTCCTCTCCTGCTCGTTGGACAGGGCATCTTCCTTTTCCTAAGATGCACAATCTACCTTGATGACAGGTGCTGCGCTGACCTGCGTGTCAGATCGCTGTGCAGTCACTGGAGTGGTGTAACATTCTACAAACAAGCTGGTGATTTTCGCTGATTTACTAAAACGTTGACACGGATGCAGGCCATCCGCGGGTTTTGGGGGGGTTCTGTCAAGGCCTGTGGTTTACTAGACTCAAAGGGTAACTCAAGCTCATTAAAGCCTTAAAAATGTGTACGGTAAGTGATGCATATAACTGGTGGTGGTATCATGTTGACTTTGTGTCCGGCATTTTTGCATGTCATTTAATTTGTCCAATAGCATTATCTCATTCATGCAAAATGTTCTTTATATTATCTCTAAAGCTAACTCTCGCATTCTATTCCAGTGGATCTTCGCATCACGGTATAAGACATTGGCTCTCAAGTCTGTTGGACTCACACCATTGTGGTCTAATTGGTACGTGACTTGGCTGGTAACTCATGGCTTAAACACTCCAAATGCGGAGGTGCTGCACAGTAGTTGTGGCTTAGATAGACTGGGTTTTGCCCTTTCAAATCCATGCTTAAGTTCCTCCGGGTAAGACCTATTAGTTGCTCCACTATTCTTACCCCAGGTAACATTCCTTTATCCAAAACGTGGTAGCAGTTGGAGGTTATCCTCACTAGACTCAACTTCTCATCTCAGCTACACTCTGGGCACTCTTTTTGGAATAGGGCCGCTACTTCAGCAGCTAACCAAGGCATCTCCTCTACTACCCTACAAAATTGGGTCGTTGGTCATCCTCTGCCTTCACGTCTTACGTCCACTCTGATCTCAACACCATCCTTGAGAAGCAAGATCATTGAAGCCTTAAAATCCGGTAAGGAATGCATATAACTGGTGGTGGTGACATGTTCACGTCGATTGTTATATTATTGATAGGTCATATTATTAGTATCGGCTCATAGCAGGGGATAGCATTATATCCTTCTGAAAATGTTCCTTCTAATAACACTAAAGATATTTCTCTAGCGTGCTAATGGGTAGTCTCTCATCACGGTATAATACCGTGCCCTCCCTGCTGTGTTTACCTTACTCTATTTTCCTCTGGTGTGACTCGACCGTTTTCCCCATCTGATTGGTCTAACACTGTTTCTCAATCTCCTGGTCTCATGTGACCTGGCTTATCGTGACTGTGTTTCCTAGGTGAACGTGACCTGGATTAACGTAACTGTGTTTCCTAGGTGACCGTGACCTGGCTTAACGTGTCTGTTTCCTGGTCCGACGGGACCGCTTTCCATTCCCAAAAGAAAGATGGGTCTGAGGTGCCCTATTTCTCATTTCCTGGTCCAAGTGAAAAGAGACCGGTCCAAGGACACAATTTCTAGTTTCGCAGTCAGAATGACAACATTTCTAGTTTCGCGGTCCGAATGTTGTGAGACCTGTCAAAAGCTTGACATACGTTCTAGTTTCCCGGGCGGCCCGGTCTGGTTGTGCTGAGGCAGCAAGACCCCCAACCATGCTGTTCTGCGTTCTCCCTTGAACCCCCCTATTCTGCGCTGCGGTCTAAACGTGACCCCCGACTATCCTAAACTGCGGTCTAACCTGACCCAACCTGTCCTAGTCTGCAGTCCTTCGTGACATTCCTCTATCCTTGGCTTTGACTAACCTTGACCTCTTACCTCTGGTCTAACATCTACTCACTCACGTTCTAGGCTTGAATTCCCTCGTGACTAATTTTCTATGTTCTTAGGAAATTCACCACAGCAGTAAGGTATTTATTTATTTATATAAATAAATTTCTTTTGGGGGATTAGGCCTATTGGACCGCAGTATCCCTACCCTCGGTGATAGTACTTCATGATGGAGTCCAATCGCCAAAGACTTTGCACTTTTCATATTTGCATGTGTAATAAATCATTGTTAAACTATAAAACAAGTCTCTCCTGATTGAAATGGAGCTCAAGCGCAAGTTCAGTCAGGAAGACACTAACAGGTAATCTCTGTCTCTCCTCTCCTTGTAATTACTCTATCAGCTGATTGGGGGCGTGCACTTTCAACTATCCAACCAGATGCGGCACAGTTTCCTTAAGCCAATCATATCTGTGCGGTCAACTTTAAAAGTGTCCTCTCTGCTGCTGTCAGTTGTCATTTCAGCTAAGCAGACGCGACCCTCCTCCACCCCAGTCACCTCCAGTCAGCATCACATTCATGCTCCTGATTCGTCATCAGATTGGAGCAACTCCCTTCACCACCACCACCAGTGTCTGGACTCCAGGGGGGATTAGGCCTATTGGACCGCAGTATCCCTACCCTCGGTGATAGTACTTCATGATGGAGTCCAAACGCCAAAGACTTTGCACTTTTCATATTTGCATGTGTAATAAATCATTGTTAAACTATAAAACAAGTCTCTCCTGATTGAAATGCTTGTTTCTATCAAACACTGTTTTAAAGTGTAAAGACAACTCTGTTTAGAACAAATAATACACACATATGGTTATAAATTGCTTACTTACCGAAAACTGAGACCTGTGGACAGACGGCAATGCCGGAGCTTCCAACTGAAATACAAAAAAAATTCCCACCTTCAGAATTTCAATTTCTAGCATGCGCAGACAGGAACGCGTCTGCGCATGGGCAGACGCTTTCTGCCCATGCGCAGAAAGCGCATATATAAAATATAATATTTTATTATATTATGATATAATAAAAATGATATGATATTTTATAAAATGGCAAGATATCAAAATATATATATTTTTAAATGTGCTTTCGGTGCATTTTCACAGTAACACATTTTAACACATTCCAAAATAATAGTACAATTAATATATTGAAATAATATCATGAATAAGTTTACTTACCAATTACACTCAAATATTGCTTAAAATATACAAACAATTCGGTATATTTAAAATCTGTATTTATAAAATGTGCTTTAAATACATTGTTTCAATGGTAATTTAGAGCATACATTTTGAAATATACAAAAAATATGTTTGAAAACAAAGAAAGAAATTGCACAGAACTTTCACTTAAAGTATATTTTTCTTATAATATATTTGAAAGTATACTACAGTACAATTATTTTAAAGTGTGTTAAAAGTTGAATTTTGACAATAGGTGAAAGCGTGACTTTTGTATACTTTTTATATATTTTCAGAAAGTACAATTCTTTGAAAGTATATTTGAAGTGTACTATTGAAAATGTTAGTATATTTTAAGTACAAAAAAGTACACTTTTTTTTCGCCTGGGAGTATGTCTTCATCAGCAGCGTGTTTGTGTTCAGTTCACCTGTCCTCACAGTGGTGCCTTTGTAAGATGCTCCAGACCCATGACGCCAGGCCTGAGCACCCCGACGGTGCGATAATGGAGCTCTACACACTGCCTTTCTCTCTCTCTCCCTCACACATAAAGGAGCTCTGAGCTTTTAGTGCCTCTCGGTTACAACCCTCTCACCATCTTCAATAGCATTCTTATCACCTGCCCTTTAGCGTGTCTCTCTCTCTCTCTCCCTGTCTGACACACATGGTAGGCCTTCACTCTACAGGTGTGCATATGGGTGCGGCTCACATTTCAAATGCTCACTGATGATGATACTGATATTTCATCTTGCATCACCTTAAGGTTAACATCCAACTATTGGATGGATTTACATATATAAATATTCCCGTTTCATACACAATATACATTGTAATCATTTTGGTGATCCCCTTGTCATCTGCTACCTGGTCAATATCTTGGATTTATTTAATTTGGTTACCAATTACCAAAGTAAGGACATTCCTATCAGGTCAACATTTCATTGATTTGATGACTGAACATGTTCCCTCAATCTCTGGTAAACATTACCTGCTAAACATCAACATGTTAGCATTGTAAGCATGTTAGCATACTGCCATTTAGCTAAGCATAAGCTGAGCGATTGTTTTGTGAGTTGACAAAACTTTTCATTGTTTGTGTGTCAAACTGAAATTAAATTGCTTCTACTACATGATACATATCCCCTCTATAAGGGGGGGGGGGGGGGGGGGGGGGGCTGTGGCTAAGTGGGTAGAGCGGATCCTCTTAACGTTGGGTGGATCGATTCCGGGCTTTTATGGTAAGAAAGTGTAACTGTGGTGAAGTTTAAATCAAATTCCCTGCACCCTATTTACTCAGGAAAAAAAAAAATCATAATGTCAATTTGCTTGACTAAAAAAATCTGTTGCTGAAAAAGTAAGGAGCAAAGGTCACCATATCATGACAGCTCAACCACCAAATGTACATTAATTAGCTTAATATGCTTACAACTGCATACATAAGACCAATTAGCTTGTTAAAATATGCAAATGGAGACGGCTGATCAAGCGTTTACTGTCACGCAGCCATATGTGCTCGGAGCAACTTCAGCAGACAACGCAAACAGCAGGGGGTGGCTAGGTGCACTACTTCAGAGGAGAGCTAATTAAATAAAGAAGCTAACATGCCTGTTATCTTATCGTCACGTCTCTCCCAATTACCCCCTCTTCCCTTTGCTGTCCCTCCCCCCGCCTGTCTCCTTTTCCGTTATGACTTAATTCTTTTCCAATTCTCACTCTCAGTCACTCTGTAACTCTGGGAAAATATTTGAGCAATAATAGCGCTCGCTCCCTTGATGTTCGGGGTGTAGTGGTGGGGGACCTGGTCTCATGCACAGAGGGGCACTGATTCAGTCAACACAACCAACCACCCCCCCCCCCCCCCCCCCCCTCCTTCCTGCGCTGCCCCTTTCACCCTCACTCTCTAGCACTTAACTAACTTTCACAGGCTGATAAAAAATAATTGCTGCCCCAAGGGTGGGGGACTCCAAAAGCATTAGCACCACAAAGAGAAGAGCTAAGATCACATTACCCAGAGCACTGACACTGTAGTCTGTGGCCTGAAGAAAAAAGCACCAGGTCAAACACCAGAGAGACAGACGGAGAGAAAGCAGCATTCTCGTGTGCACGCGCTCCACTGAGAGAAGTGCAGCGCCGTGAACCGCCGAGCGAAATAGTGTCGGTAACGGAGCCCAGAGAAAGGAATGCGCTCAGGTTTTTGTAATTTTATTTGTGCCCGATCCTCTTGTATTTCTGTCTGTGTGTCAAAGGACCTCATCTGCCGCCATGCTCCATTGCAGACCTATAACACAGGGCGAGGAGGGTGGGGGGTGCACTGTTGGGGATGGCGGAGGAAGAAGAGAGCAAAGGAGGGAGTCAGGCAAGCATGACTATGTCGAAGGAGAGCTCTCCTCGTGAAAGAGGAGAAGTGGATGGAGGGATGGGGGTCACTTGAAAGGCCTTTAGCCGAGCTGCTGGTCCCGTCCTCTCGTGTGTGTGTGTGTGTTGTGCTTCATCTAGCAACGGTACACACCTGAGACATCTGTTTCAACTTGTTTCTATTTGTTTTATGAAACGTCTCAGACCTGCTTAGGTGTTAGGGGACATCCACTCCAGGATTGTGTGTGCACCATTTCTTTTTATATCTATCCCGTCTTATGCAAACAACTCCATTCTAACAAATGTAACAATCCACACTGATTCTGAAACAAAAACTATACACAACCGCTCTTGTATCTGCTGTTGAGGCTGAAGCTTCTGGAGGAATCGCAAGGCCGCTGCTGTGTTTACTTCTTTCTGCGCAGGCGCATCAAAAAGTAACTCGATCCGGTCCAAATTCAAAACAGTATTTAATTAAACGATAACAACTGTAAACTGATGATGACAATTACAATCTACAATACACTATCGATAGTATGCATCTCGAGAGCAGAGACCACGTGCAACTCCACTCACAGGTCCGACCTAGTCGGGTGCTGAAAAACGAAGTGCCATGGCCTCCCGCACGCCCGCGCAATCATTCCTTTTATGTCCTTTGATGGTCGGAAAGTGTCCGAAATCTGTCGTAAAACACAAAGGCCGTCTTCTGGGGTCAGTGATTAGCTTCCAATCGCTCTGACCCCTCCTTCATCGATCCGCTGCTCATCTCTGTGGCTGGGCTCCTTGTGACATCACCTCTGACCTGCGGCCGCATGGTGTTACCCAGGAGTCCTCTCTGTTGTCTTATGGCAGTCTGCTTCTCCTCCCCCCGTCTCCGAAAAGCCTCGCCTTGAATAATCCCTAACTTTCCCTGATGGCTATTCTTCAGTGTTTAAATCCTCCAGTGATTATGCATTCATGATTTCAATACATTCAATGTGTCAATATACTGTAACATATAACATCCTTCATGTAAACATATTACAAACATATAATTCATTCTTTAGTAAATATTTTGTGACTAACATATTTTACCTTTTATTATTGTGACACCTCTATTCACCACTAAGGGTGTTATAAATTCTACTAAATAATGCTTTTAATTCTTAAATTCTCCACACTGCCACACTTAACATTGCGTAATCTCCGTAAGCAGCTGTTTAAACTACACAAATTAACCAGTCAATATATTGTGACTTCTTTCTGAAACCAAACTGATCAATGATTTTTCCAGTTTCACTATGGGCTTGTACAGAAGTGCTGCTCCATGAAATGAAATGAAAACATTGCACTTTTCCTCCTACATAATCCTCACGGAGCTACTTGGAAACCCTGGTAAAGTCAGTCTGCCTGCTGACAGGACAGATAATGTGGATTCAACTAATGGACGCTTCAGTAGATGAGCCATCATGTGTGCTCATTGTTGACACATTTATTATAAATATTTTCTGTTTTATCAGCATTGGCATATTTTTGCAATCACCTTATGTCATTATTTCACACATAATTCTAGTACAATGATACTAACATTGACTACATTTGAACCTTCATTTCCTTCCTTGGAGCTTAACTATTCCAGGTGAGCTCATGTGTAAAGGGCACTGTGCACCACATCAGTGTTTCATTGTAACATTGATGAAATCAGTTTGATCAATCAACCGACCAGACATCTTTTTAATAGGAAGGAAACACTGCAGTGTGAATGTTATTGAGCTCAGCAAGACTCGAGCCCAAAACATTTTAACTCAAGCTAAAGCATGCTGAGCAGTTAAACGGTTATTACCAGTCTCATAGCAACAGCCGGAGCCTTGACGATCGCCCCTCCGAAACATCTGCTGAGCGCTGCCGGCTTAGGAAAGAGAGGTGCTCTGCAGACTGGAAGTCCTACGGAGACAGGGACAATAAAACGAGTTAGCCTCGGAGCTGCTTACGCAGTAACACAAGGGAGGACATGTGGCACTGCTGTCTTAGTTGTTTCCCACTCCAACTTTTTATAGTTTAACTTCATATAAAGTTTGGGTGTGTTAGAGGCTAATGTAACTGAAAAGTCTTTCTCACTGTTTCAGACTTCTAGTAAAATGTCGGTGTCAATTTAACACAGATTTATTTTACAGATTTAATCAAACAACCAATTTCTTTTGGGTGGTATCTCTTCAAAGAATCACACTAATAAATTGAATAGCCAAAAATCAATGTTTGTAAAACAACCACAACCAAATTGTAAAAATTCAAGGCCAGTTATACGTCTTCCTTTGACATCATAAGGGTTTGAGTCACAGCAAGAAAAAGGTAAAAGCTGGAAGCCGACAATACAGTGAAATTACACTTCCATTTAGTGTTACCTGCAGCTCTTAACAAAATGATCAAAAAAATCACATCTTCTAGACCGGCTGCAATTTTGTAAAGTGGGGGGCCTGAGGTACGCTTTCTAAAAATAGACATGAAGGTTCTAGTTGAAGTTGGCATTTGGACCACATAACAATGGCTGGGTCCTGCTCACTTACTTTTATCTTTCCAGTGCTGTACCTCTGTGCTTTGTCAGACCAACGATCCCATTCCAATCTACTGAATGTGGTGAGATGAAAATGTAGCTCCACATAATGACCCACTGTGTGTCCAATTAAGTCTAAAAAGGATTACAGGATTTATTTTCCTTCTCCTATGTCATTTTCCTGGCTGACAGTTGGGATTCAGGTCTTAAATTGGTGTCACTCCAACCAAATATAAGTAGGAACTACTAAAGAGAATTTCTGTTTTCTAATCAATCTTCTGATTTAGGTAATGTATACACGTCTTTCTTTGTGTTTTTGTTCTAACCAATTCCGCCCCACTCCCCGAGGCTTCCAGAGGATGTCAACACTTTTATTTAAGCTGACCTCGAGTGACAACGACATGTTAACAGCTATTACGTGCTGGTGATGTATTAAAATGACATGTTGACGCAATTGATGACACAATGCCAATAGAGATTATGCAGGTTCCTTTTTCATGGTGGCTCAGTGACTAGTCCATGTCGATGTGTCCTTGAGTGTATGAATGTTAGCTAGAGTCCTGATGGGCAGGTGGCACCTTGCATGGTAGGCCTGTATGAATGTGTGTGAAAGCATACTCTACAAGTACCATTTACCATGGTGGACACACAAAGTAACACACAAGGATTTTATTCTGAAACATTTGCAGGATAGTGTTGTGGAAAATACAGTGACTTTCACGGCTCTGTGAGTTCCGGCTTTAAATTGTGGATCGCTATTATCATTTACAAATGACCACACCCTTCTTCGCCTTTTTTTCGTTTTGAAATGAATACATACACCTTTATAATAAAATGAAATGTATCATTCTTCCCATTATGAAAGATAAATTCTATAGAAAGAAGGGCTGTCAGCAGCAGGAGCAATGCTGTCTGTGTGGACACCACAGCCATGAGAGACCCAGCATAGGAGGAGGTGAAGTCTGGATGGAGGAGTGTAAAGAGACAGATAACTTCGCGTAGAACAATGCCTACACATCTCTCCAGATACAGACAACACTAAAGTCACCAAGTTGTCATTATCACTTTTCATTCCCCTTTCCTTTCTTTTAAAAATGTTTTCAAACTGCATATTTAGCTAAATCTTCCTTTAAATAAGATTGAATAATAATAATAAAATGCTATATTAGTATGTAGACAAGATGCTTCGAACAGGTTGTGACTGCGGTTCTCTACATGTAATTCTACTGAGAGAGCAGGCTGTGACTGGGAGGTGAAGAGGAGTGTGTTCCTCTGGAGAAAGAGGAGCAGCAGTCTTCATCGCTCTGTGCTTTCCATCCACTGATGAACACGGGCGTAGTTTCCCTGATGTCACCTATAGGTTTGTGAAGAGCCAAAGTCGTCTTGGTCTTTTGGAACCAGAAGTGACCATATTTGGTCGAGAGGGTTGAGCTGGGAAAGAACAGAACAATAGAAATTGAAATCCCTTTTACAGCCAACACTGGAATACTCTCACAACACTGTGAAAAAACGTTATTGTCGTGTAAATAAAAGACCTGAAAAAGCCTTCAGACTCATAGATCCATCTCTCAAACTGTAAATCATAATATTTGGTCACACTTACTATTGAACTGTGATGCTTTCACTTACTGACACTGTGAAGTCAGTGACTGTGATTCTTTGAACTGAACAAAGTGATTTAAATCAGCAAAGTGATTTCAAGGATTCAAAGAATGTTGATCTTCTCTGGAACCACTTGTCTCCTCTCTGAAAATGAGGTGAATTCCAGAGAGAGCGAGAGAGCAGAGCGACGTGAAGTGGAAGGCAGAGGTTGATAGAAATGCTCAGCCATGACTTTGCCCTGAATTCTAAGTAGTTCATTGTTCATTTCAGCTCTGACTCTGAGTGAAATATATTAATTCCACCCTCCTATTGATTTTGCTTTTTTTTAATCATCCTGTAAGCTGTTGTTATGGCTGCATTCATTTTCACTAATTCCTAATGGCTTTTAGATTTCTCCATTGCATTGTCCTGGCTGTAATTGTTTTCCGTGTTCACTTGTTCAGACTTTGAATTAACTCTGGGTCGTGTTGTGGCCGAGCCTCGGTTTCCTCCGTCCAAAACAGCTTACCTCAAATGTAGTGTTGACCCAAGCGAGCGCTTAATTACCTGATTAGATTAGTCACCTCTCAGCCAATAGTGACATCACCGGCTACCTCTCTCTCTCTCTCTCCTGGGCGGGTGGAGACAGAAAGGGGGAGCCAAGCACAGGAATGAAGCATATCTCCTCTCCTGGCAAAGGACTGGTTTATTTATGGAGGGGCGGTGGGGGAAGTGGGATGGGACCAGGGGGAGTTGGACAGGTTAACATCACACTAACTGGAGAGGTCAGGTCCATCCGTCCCTCTGTGCCTAGAATTCCCTCTTCTCCTTCCTCTCGCTCTTTGTTTACTTAAGGAGACTTGTCCGGCACGAGAAAATTCACGTTTAATTTACTGCAGGCACTGAAAGTATTGAAAAAAAAAAAAAAAAGGAAGTACCCCAGGCTCTGAAGTGGCCCCTGAGGACACGTTAGAAATTCCCTCTCACATTGAATAAATTGGCAGGGCCCCTCTCATTGATCGCTTCTGCTTAAGCTAAAAATGTTATGGTTTTGTCAATTCTCTTAAAAGCTGATTATGCTGGATTCGATGTCCCCTAATGTAAAGCAATACATCCCAAAGCATTTTTTGGAGAGCAGTTTTATTGTAAACAAAGGAAATGCTTTACCACTAACGAGCCCCTCTCTGTCTGGCTCTTTTTGCTATTCCGTCACCTCACGGCATGTGTAAAAAAATCTTTTCATCAGAAAGATATGGCTTACTTTATTCTAGATATTTCTTACTGTCAACAAATCCTATTAGAATACCAAGACGTCTCTCAGTTCTGTCTGTGGGACTAACTGGTTCCTACTGAAGATGTAAATCTTTAAAAATGGACCACAAATATACAGCATGATTTATTTTTGAAAAAGTTCTCAGTTTAAACTGCTAGCCACCGTAGCTTTAGCGAACATTATTCAAAATGCAGTAAGTAATGC
Source organism: Pholis gunnellus (assembly GCF_910591455.1). NCBI lineage: Eukaryota > Metazoa > Chordata > Actinopteri > Perciformes > Pholidae > Pholis > Pholis gunnellus. Next base: position 1,705,549 of record NC_136539.1, read on the forward strand.
AATGACTGGACTATTTTCAGCCAAGGCTTAATGGACATTTCAAAGTATTTGGGGCAGCAGGAAGGCGTTTGTGGGATTGGATCAACATGTTACCCAGTGCAACAGTGTGGCTCCCTGATGTCTATTTAAGCATCAAGCTTCAACTTCTATAGCACAGAGGAATAAGATTGGATACACACAATTTTTGATTGTTTTACACAATATATATATATATATATATATATATATATATATATATATATATATATTTATTACCTTGATGTTTTTTTATTGACCTTGTTTGGCAAGATAAATTATCCCGAGCTCAGCTATATCACGAGGCCTTTATCAACGAATGGACCTGATTTTGCTGCTCCATCCGCTGATGAATGTTACATGTGGCTGTCAGGCCTGGAAAATCTCCAGTATTTTCACATTTCTTTTGTTAAATTGTTTGTTGTTGATTCATGGTAAACATTAATAAGTAAACAATGACAAATATGGATGTATGAAAACATTTGCAGTAATGCATAGGATTAACCCCCAAATCATTGAGACAAATGGAGAGTAGGATCAGCCTTTGATCAAAGGGAAAGATTGACAACAAACATGGATGTGCCAGAGTCATGGATGTCCCCTCTGAACCGTCAAGGATATGCTGACCTTGTCCTCAAAACCTGTTCTCTCCCTCAGCACATGCCCCTCCCAAACCCCCCTCACCTTGCATTGCCTCTCATCATGTCATCTGCTTGCCCACCCCATTGCCTGCCCTCCACTCTGCTCATCTCACTCCATTACTTCCCCTCTCTTTCCCTCCCTCTGATCCCCGTTACTCTGCTTTAGAAACGGAATGGTACGAATGTAACAGCAGGAATTCGGTTAAAAGAAACAGGGACCAGGTTAAATTAATTTAGGTATCAGAAACGCCGTGTGTGTGTGTCACAGAACCTTTTGCTTTTTATTTCAGCCTATGTGAACAGGCTGCTCGGCTGCCTTTCAGCTGCGTCTCTTCTAGAGATTTTCTCTGCATGCCATGTGCAGTTCATCGCTAAAATAGACAGTGACAATGATCTATTGAAATCATACCAGCAACCATAGTTTCAATTTTTACGTTTTTTTTAAAACATGGCAAACATGAAAAAAGTTATTACCGTTATTACTACTAATAATATCAAATTATTTCTAAGTCCCGTTTCCATTTCAAAATGAAAGCCCTCTAGCGTCTTCTGTGGACTGGATCCTTTCATTTGTTAACACGGTCAGCGATAAAAGTAAAAGGAGGTTAGACCCGACGTTAGCAACAACGCCGGCTGCTCAGGCACACTGAACTGACCTTAAGATGGACCAGCGCTTTTCTGTTATATGTGACAAGCTGCTGGTTTTTGCTTATTATAGCTACAGGTTATACAGTTAATTATTAACATCTCTACTACAAAGAACTTTGCCATATATGTATAAAAAACAACACAATGTTGAAAGGTAAAATGTCAGCAAAAACGTTATTGTTAGAACTGTAATGATATTAAGTATTCATGTCGGTACTCTTTCGGCAAGTACTCAAATGCAGTGGTGGGCCGTGCATTTTATACCTGGGCCTTCATTGCTGTCCTTCTACAGTTGAACCACCTCCTAATAACCTCATTATGACGCCACAGCTACGGTTATTATTTGTTTCTAGAGGTGTAACAATAAACATATTCATATTACACCGTACGAGGCTTACGAACCGAACAATAAGTTTGAATAATACTAGTGCATTTGGAAAATGCAGAAGCTTAAATTGTGAAAAATATAATGTTTTCGGTGGACTTTGCTCAACATGGCAACCCATCACGGAAGAAACACTCTGACCCCGGAAACAAAACATTGTACTCTGGTGAGGCACGTGTCCTGGGAGGCGCGCTAAACTAGCTTAACAGGAAAACAACAGCAGCACACAAGCTACAAACTCTGCCGCAGCGTTTAGCTGTTCCCTACTGATTCAAACGGGGCTAAAGCAATCGCCACACAATCCCCATTTCTCCAGACCATAATTCTTGCTTTGTTAAAGAAAACAAAACCCCAAAAAGAGAATCAAATGTTCAACCCTAAACCTGCACATGACAGGATGCTTCGTCATTAACGGACAATGCATATAGTCAAAATCAATGTAATTAACACAATGACAAGAACAAACTCACAAGAACCAGTCTCATATATTTATATGACAACAAAGCATGACAAATCAATCCAGTAAACCTGTGGTGCTAAAACACGAATTCCACCACACACACTATAGAGCACGAGCCATTCAAATATTATTCACATCAGAGGGAATATTAACCATATCATAAAAACGACACCATAGACAAATGAACTCAGTATAACGCTACTGCAGATGTAAAACACAAAAGCAGTTCACTTACCAAAGCTGCTGTTCACTGAGAGACAAAGTCCATCCTCCTTCCTTTGTTTACAAAGAGTTTAATGATGCGGTTGTACAGTACATCGGTACGGTTCAGTTCCAGCCAGAAGACCTCCTGTGAACGTGTTCTTTGAGTTGTACATCCACTCGGTTCTCTGCTAAAGTTTACAAAAGCACCGTAGCTTGTAAGTATCCTGCCGTGCTATGGTGTCGTGTTGCTGCCTTGGTTAGCCACCTCAGGTTAGTGTAGCGTAGCTCCAAACACCAAGACGCTCAGTTGCAAACGAAACGCTTTCTTAGCCATACAATTTGCAACACTTCTCCGACGTTGTCAGCCAGGAATACCGTTCGTACAAATCATTTTCCTGGCTGGGTCAGGGCTGCTAGCTGTGGGGTTGGCCGACCCTTACTCTTACAATGTCCAGTTTTTCTGGAAATCTGTTTCTCCTCCTTCAGCCATTGAGTGTTAAAAAAACAAAGCTAGGTAAAAACGCTAAAAATGTCCTGTCAATGTCGTAACTTCTTACATATCTTTCAACTTGAACTGTTACTAACTTCTGTTAGCTGCTGCAGCGTCACAACAGTCACGCTAGCCCACTGACCAATCACACAGCACGTTAATGCTGACGTACTTGTAGGCTACCTCGGTAGCTCTGACATGTTAAAGAATACGCCCAATATGTCAAACAGAAAATCTGATTGGTTGAAGACTGACAATCGACAATATCGTCCCCATTTACTTTAATCTGCAAAGGCTTCCTAGTGTTGAGGCTGAAGCTTCTCGCACAGAGGAGAAGAAGCAGCTCCCCCCCTTGCTCTCTTTGTTCCATCAGCAAGCAGGGCCAGAATCAAATGGTTCAGGTTAAAATCAAAAGTATTTAATATTCTTAACAGAAGCCAAAACAAATGCAAACTGAATTACACTATCGACAGTGAAACAAACATAATATTCCATGAAATATGAGGCCCCGTTCACACCACAGGACAGAATGGTGTGTCTGTCCCATGATGCGGAGGAGGTCTGAGGATCTTCTGCAATTCGAAGATCCTTTGTCCCTGCTGAGCCTCTCAAAGGTATCATGTTTCACATTTCTCAGCCAATCGATCAGCTCAGTGATTGGCCTGATTCCAATAAGCCCCTCCTGGGCCGATGACCCATTGTTCTGTTCTTCTCACCTAGGTCAGGCAGCTTTGTTCCAACCCCCGCTGGCAGACACCTCCTTACATTCTTGGGGCCAGTTCCTTTGTTTGATTCGCCAAACCCCCGCTTCCAGTACACTCCTCACACCTTCCTCTTACAGTATGAAATGACCTCTGATGATGAAATGACTTCTTGGTCTAAACTCTTACAAGTAAACACACTGTAACATATAAAACTTAAATCCCTCACACTAGCGGGCCTCTCTTCTTACCTAGAGACACAGAGGTGAAATCTGATTGGATAAAAGCTCTACTTAAAACAAGCTGCACTGTAAGCAGAGCAACTGAGTAGCTGTGCAATGAGAAAATAAGACAATGGGAACAATTATTAGAATACATGTAGTGTATTTATGAAAAAATATTAAATTATAAAATAGCTATAATTTTGTGATTCTGTTTAGGCTTCCTGACAGCCCACCACTGCTCAAACGTTAGTACTTATACTTATAGTTGTTCTAATACAATTATTCATCCCTATTTATTTACAAAGGGCACACACACTTTCTGTTTTGTCTGAAGTAAATATAAATGACATTCTAGTACGGTTTTAATTTCCCGTATGATGTGAATTTTTCACACACACACACCGTGAAGTTGTTTCGGTGCATAGACATTTGCTAGGGGCAGCATATGACAAGAAAAGCAAGCGGCGGAGCGACGTTATGAACGCAATAACGATCCACCTCTGCAAGGACATAGTCCCACTACAGACAGTCGAGAAAGACGGGTTCAGAGCAATTATTAAAACTATTCAAGGTACGTCTTACCGAGGCAACAATACTTCAGCCAAACTGCTATCCCAACATTATACAAACAAACAAGCACACCCAATAGTAAGCAAAGCCTTTATACATGATGACATTAAAATGTTTTTATATTATATGTACTTCTGACAGTAGAGTAAGCCACTATAAACCTATATAAAAACCCAGTCAAGAGAAGAAAAACAATATATACCGTGAAACCGCAGAGTCTTAAAAAATACCGTGATACACATTTTTGGTCATACCGCCCAGCACTATGACATTCATAATGAAATGTAATGAAACCTTCTGGCCGATATGAAAGATGGGCTGGCAGCGGCAGCACTAAAGCTGTGGGTGTGGACAGGCAGTTTGGCCTGGGCGTTAGAGCACAATTGTGTTCACTTTTAATAAGATAGAACCCCTAGTCATAATCATGCATGGCAACTGGAAAAGTGCAGATCGTTGGTGACTTTGGGCCTAATACCACTCTTGCTGCTTCTCCACCCTCCATATTTACCAGCGGTGAAAGAACCACACCACTGAGAGTCTCATTACATAGCCATCGCCAGTTAATAAGACACAAGGGGTGTTTTTGTACGGCCCGAGCCTCTCACCTGCCGTTGGATGTAAGGAGCGATGTGGTGGCATCTAAAGAATCACAGGTTTCATAAAAGGTAATGAAGAGAAGATGATGAAGCATCTCGGGATTCCCTGTCTATTAAACCTGCCTATTATGATGCTAATGGGAGGTGTTCTTTATTGTAGCCATGCAGGGCTGAGCAGATTATTGGGCCTGTAGTTTTTATGAACATTAACTACAAATAGTCTCCCCACAAATCAGTTTTATACTGTTTTGGGACTGCTGCTTTTAATGGAGAACAACAGAGACGAGGAAAAGGGAAGAGAATAAAACACCCAGGTCTGAGTTGACACTAAAGAGCCAGTGAGTTTTTAAAAGCTGCAAGAGAAAACCAATGCTGTGTCTCAATGTCCTACTTCAGTTACTACACTTCCATCAAGTCCATGGGCCAAACCAGATATCGGTACCATGTAAGTGGGCAAAACCTTTCCTATACTAAACTGTCTATAGCACATGTGTCAAAATCAAGGCCCGCGGGCCGAATCCGGCCCGCCACGTCATTTTATGTGGCCCGCGAATCTGCCAGCAATGTGGCCCGCGAATCCGCCAGCAAAAAAAATTAAAAATTTTTAAAATCATACACATTACAATTATCCACTGCTCTCTGTAACGCGCACAGCGGAGGTCCTACCCGATCCGCTCGAGCACACCGCCACCAGCGGATGCGGTGGAGATGCAACAGTCGCTCTCCTGCACCCCCCCCCCCCGTCCGTCGACGAAGGTCCGGCAACAGCCGCTCCCCCACAGCCTATCCACAGGAACAGCTTTTCATATTTCATATATTGGACAATAGTGCCTTTGCATAATATCTAAAAGCAAAAAGAAAAGCCAGTATCATATTAACAGTGATTTAATCTTGAACATAAGGCAACTAAAACATGTATCAAGGTTGTAGCAGGCCTGTATAAGTGTGTTATAGCTGACCTATCATACAATTGCTAATATCATTTTACAGTGCTGTCACTTTACTTAAAGATCACAAAATCATGCTATTGTGTTTTCAGAAACTTAGAACAATCTGTTATGCTACAATAGAGCAGTTCTCTACGTGTCTTTAAAGCTGGATAAAGTTACGGTAGTTATAATGTGCTGTATAACCCAGGACTCACATTATTCTCTTGAACACTGTCACTCTGGCATGGACGTATAGAGCATTACAAACAATTAACTTGTTTTCTCACTTGACAATTGTATTTTACGTGATTCTTTGTGATTTCATGGGATTTAGTGCATGTGACGCTGTTAGCTAGCTAGCCGCCATTTTCACAAGTTTGGTGGTCCCTCCCCTTCTGCGCTGTAGCAAAGATGGCAACCAATGAAGAAGAAGAATTCCACACTCAACCATTGATGGTTATGAGTACTCCATGCAATTCATTTTGCCATACTTCTCATTGTCAATGCTTTTATGCACTTGAAATAGCAAGTTTGAGTAGAGAAGAATGCAAATTGAGAAACAGCACAAGAATCTGTTAAGATTGTAATTTTAACCACATTTTTCCTTCAATGTTTTAAATATCTGAAAATCTTCAGAGGTTTCCAGCTGAATGGACATCAACTATGTACTGGTACATTTTGCCACTACAAGCTGACACTGTAGTGCTGACAAGGTTGAAACGCAACCTTGCAACGGCTCACAAATAATGACTCTGCAGTTGTAATAAAGGTAAACTTTAGCAAACATAACTCTGGCAACAGATGAATCCATGTTTGGTGCTGAAACAAGTTCTCGCAGCATCAGAGAGTGTATGTGAGGTCGTATAAAATAGACATAACTCGTGAGTAGGATCAATACATTGTTGGTCTTCTAGTCTGATAAGACTAGCTGACAATAATAAAAACAATGAATAGAGTCAACCTTACCCTTAAACTTTAGTTTGATCTTTAAAGGGGGTCTACAAAAAGTCACTGAAGAACATTTCAAAAGCCAAGATTTTTGCAGTTTAAAAACTTAAAACAGCTGTCAGTTGACCGCAGGCCTTAATAGTGTTAATCTGCTAATGTGATACAGGCATAATGCTACATGTGCTGTAATCCTCCGAGACGCCGTCAGCATGTCCCAGATATCAACAGTCGAAGGCTGCTGGTGCGATGGGCTAGCAGATGTAAAATGTTGCCACATTGCAGGATGTTTTGAGTCTTGTGGAATGGTAACAGACCTCTTAGCCTTTACTTTTCCCAATTCATTCTAACAAAAAATACCTGGCTCTCTGCATTACAATACTTAGAGGATGCATGATGGGAACATTCTGTCCCCCTATCCCTTTGCTATACGATAGACAGAACACAGGGCACAATACTAATCTTTTTCATAGAAGTGTCGTACTGGATCATAATAAAATATGAAGCACATATTGATTTGAAGATCAACAATGAAAAGTCTCTTTATTCTTATTCCCTATCATTCTTCCAGTGTTTGAAAACCCGGTTCCCATCTCCACTTTTCTTTTTCCTTTTCATCCCAAGTGGCCATTGGAGTAATTGGTAATGAAATGTTTTGCATTAAAGAAAGTTTAGTTAAGTCCTCACCATTAGAATCAGTGCAATTAACCATGTTTGGAGACAAACATTAAAACAGAATTGCAAAGTGGATGAGTTCATTTCGGCTTCCAGAGTGTTCGTTTTCTGCACAGATCACTACAGGTCAAATCATCAGTACAAAAAATTAGCAACTGCATTGGAATATAGGTGGGTTTTTGCAGTGGTACAAGCCTGTGAACCTATAACATGTGTTAACTAACATGTGTTAAACTCAGTGGCGGACCGTGTGTTTTATACCTGGGCATTCAGTGCTGTCCTACTATGGTTGAAACACCTCCTAACAACCTCATTATGATGCCACAGCTACGGTTATTATTTGTTTTGTTTAAAAACCTCATATTCACATAACATTGCAACATTTGACAAGTGAAAACAAATGTTACATGAAGCTCAACACCTATGAGGCCTACAAATACACTAACTGCAGAGTACAGATACATGAATACGTATTGTGTCATTAACGGACAATGCATATAGTCAAAATCAATGTAATTACTGTAACACAATGACAAGAACAAACTCACAAGCCCCAGTCTCATATGACAACAAAGCAGGTAGAATAACATAAAACCCAAATAACACAATTCAACAGACCTCTGCACATTCCAGCAAAACTGCAGCACTAAAACACACATTCCACCACAAACTCAAGAGCACCATTCAAATATTATTCACAACAGAGGGAACCATATTAACAATATCATAAAAATGACAATAGAAAAATGAACACAGTAGAAACGCTACTGCAGATGTAAAAAAAACAAAGCAGTTCACTTACCAAAGCTGCTGTTCACTTAAAGACAAAGTCCATCCTCCTTTCTTTGATTACAAAGAGTTCAATGACACGGTTGGACAGAACATCGGTGCGGTTCAGTTCCAGCCAGAGGTCCTTCTCGATTCATGGACACCAGTGAAGACAGTTGAGACTCCACAGTTGTATTTCTTGAATATGTTTTAATGCATTTTTAGGGCTGAAAATATCCGCTCGACAGAGACAGTAGATTGTTACCGCTAAACCACCACTGGTTAAACTCAACTCCCAAGGTATATCTCAGTAAAAATGTTTGTCATATAATTAGGGCCCTAGCAACCGACGAAGTCGGGCCCGCGAGGACCCTATTGTTTATAATTATTATTATTATTATTATGAAAGTGAATTGCCTTTCTGGGCGCTTTATCATATCAGAGAACTCACCAAAATTGTTTGCTACCGCACCCTAGATGCCCCATCCTTTAGAAGACAATATTATGAACAATCATCCCTACTTCGTTAGTGGAAAACTCCTCTCCCTGCAACTGGCAGTCGTGTTGACTTAACTCCACCTGATAACCGCGGTGATAAAGAGTTTGCAGTGTTGGGAAACCAGCACTCAAAAGGCAATCAGACACGTCAGTGTTGATGCCGATCTGCTTGTAGAAGACAAAGTCAATGAGAAGCGATTATGCAGAAAAATATAGCGTTGAAGCAGCGATAGTATCAAGATAAGTGAAAGAAACAGGTAGGAGGAAACAAAGAGTTGAGAGCCACAGAGTGTGTGAGAGAGGTAAGACAACAGCCATAAAGAATTTGAGAAGACGACGACGAAAGAGAAAGAGACAGAAGGGAAGGAGACGGGAACAAACCAGGACGGGTGGGGATGGCGGTGGGGGATTCATTTTTGAGACAATGAAAAATTCATAGCACCTTCACTGGCTGCCAGCCTGAATCAAAGGAGGATATGCATCGCTGACGGGAATAAAATCAATTTATCTCTGATTTCACGAGGGGGGCTAAAAATATCCCTTTTATTTATTTATGTCTGTGTCGTCCCTTGACACCCCGAGAGTGAGGCGACAGACACCCTGCAGACAGCCATACTGTTTCCCCAAGCCTTCAAGGATGCTAATTCACACAGACGCCAGCTAGGAGGGCCTGAACATGACATCGGCACCCATGCACTGCAGTTCACTGATGTGCACATCATGAGGAATAAAGCAAAGTCTCCTCATGTTCTCACAGCTCAAAGTTTGCATCTGCTGTGTACAGACATAACTTGTACGTCTATAGATATACAGTACATGCAAAGCAGTACATGTGTGAGGTTATATGTGTGACTAATATAACGTAGTGATCACTCTTTTTGTGGATGATACTGGTTAGACATTCCCTCCAGCCATGATATTATGGAAGTTCCAACCAAACCACAGGGACATAAACAATGATTTACCTTCTGAGAGGTTTGATTTTGATGTCCATACAAGTGCAAAATAGATAATTATTGACAAAGGTATTCAATATATAAGTAACATAACATACTAAACATGTATATTAACACAAAAAAAATTCAGTGTTAAAGCAACCATTTTGTGAAACACTTGTATTTGCTGTCTTGATTAGTTGATGAGAAGATCGATACCTCTCTGATATTGGTACATGTATAAAGCTACCACTGCTTAGCTTAGCTTGGAGACTAGAAACAGTGATATAGCTAGCCCGACTCCTACTTGGGTGCAGTCAGTTAATTAGGGGAGTCTTGTCATCACCTTGGTGTTGCCAGGCAGACTTCACACTGTACCCTGCCAACAAATAAATTCATCAGATAATCCCCGTAATCAGCCTGTTTCTCAAAATGAGGACGTATTACTTTAAAGGAAAAACTGAAAATGTACACATCATACAAAATGGAATAAACATCATCTGACAGATATGTAGGCCTATATGAATCATCATTTAGTTACTGTGAGGAGCTTTTAACTGGTTTCAATGTAAACAAGTAAATGAGACCATCAGCGAGCATTATTCTTAATGCTTGTCATCAGTGCCACCTGGTCCTATTCCGTCCAAAATCAGAAAAAATCATGCAGGTTCACCACAAAAACTTCAGTTCAGACTCCAGCGGTGCCTCAGGCAATGACGAGACAAGCCCACCACGGACAGACCCAGATCCGGCTTTGCTGACGCCTCAGACCTGCAGACAGGGCTCCCTCGTGGGGTGCAGAGATCCGCACACGGCAGCAGGGGCTCCTTGGAAACATTACCACTTTTCTACAAAGGGACCGCCAAAATATACAAAATGTAGGTTCCATGTGTAGTAGATTTAACAAGCAATAATTGTTAATATATTGAAAGACGTTAATCAATTGTAAAGCTTAAAAAACATGGAAACTGGCAAATAGAAACAAATTCACCAGTGCTCATAATAACCATCTTATGTATAGTTTAGAGCTCTCTAAATATCAAACAGGCAAGCAAACCAAGAGGAGGATTAGATGCTGCTTGAGGCCTTCCTTCACATTTTCTTTAAAATATTTTTGAGATTCGTGATTATCATGAGCTTTGACATTTTTTGGCAATAGTGAGTAATGAAGTGAGTACAAGTGTTACTACTGTTTCTCAGTGTGCATGATTCTTTGTTTTTTTCACAATCATTTTCACCTGTACATTCATTCTTCAATTGTAAGTAATATCTTAACCTCTTCCTGTAATGGAGTAACTATGGTGGCTCAAGAGAACCTCTTTCTACCGAGAGCCCTCTTTAAAGGGGGTTCAGAGTACACACATGTAGTATAAATCACTTCTGAGAACAAATTAAATGATATTTTTTGATATTTCAAAAACCTACGTGACGAAGAAATTCTGATAAAATAGACCATGTAACCTATTTTACTCACTCAAAAACATATATATACACAAATTAATACTATATACTACCAGTGGTACCACAATTTCACCTATTTTTCGCCAGGAGACGGCGAGCTATGTTCCCCGTGCCGATCCCAGCGACGACCTACGGCACTCTCACAGACAAACCACATATCAAAGAGCACGAGGACTCCACACTGAATCCAACAATATCTTCCAAATTATTCTCCTTCAAACATTAAAAAGTTACAATACTTCTGCCTCAGAGCAACACGGAGCCAAACAGCAAGAAAATTGAAACGCTTCGCACCTTCAGATGGTTTTCTGGATGAAAATCGCCCAAAAAAACAAATTAATCCTTGCAGCCGCTCCAGGTCTGTCTCCTCCGTTCTGTGAAAAAACTGAGTCTCTACGAGCGTCTATGAAGAGGGGGTAATGTTTTCAGTTTTGGCCAATGGGTTTGACCCTTGGGGGCGAGCCTCATAGTTTTGTATTTTTATGGCTTCAAATTCTGTCAATCAACTCAAAGAACGTATCATTACACTCCTTACACCCTTCTGGATTCAAATCTGTCACATGCGCAAATCGGCCAATCACAGGCTTTGGTAAGGTTCAATTGCATTCTGTAAAACTGAAATGAGCCATGTTTTACAGGTTATTGAGCCATGTTTTACAGATTATTATAGGGCCTAGGCTCTCAAAATGATGCCAAACTGCTGTATTAGATAGATTGAACACTATTAGTGATAAAAGAAGTGAAATATATAGTTATATAGTATATAGAATTCCAACAAAACGGCTGAAAATGCTGCTTTTAAAATCAGAATTGACGTCGGCTGACCTCAGCTGACCTGTACAAACACATTGATATCTCTGGCCTGCTTCACTTTATCAAAGCCAATTATTTTTTTAAAAGGACTGCTGACATGTTGTGCTATGATTTGGGAGAGTTTAGGCCTTCGTCTGCATCATTTCAAATCAATAGCATCAATAAAAGTGCTTTTTTCTTTCAGGCGAACCTGAACATTTACAATTTGAGCTGTGTGCTATATTCATTCAGCATTTACCAGTAACATATACACTGATATGAACAAATCGCACAAGTGTTATTATTCCATTGAAATTATTCAAATAGACCTTGTAGTTAGAGAGATAAGCCCCTTTAAGTATAGGTATGAAATCTTCGAGCAGAGGCCTCAAAATAGGCTTAGAGGTTAAAAGGTTTTAAAGTTGAAGTCTCAATGGTTCAGGATAGTTTGAATACTATTTGCCAGGGATAACAACTTTGTATTCATTTATACTCATTCATTTCTTGGCATGACATTGGTCAGTTTCTGAAAATTGACACTGAAAACCTTATATTGGATGATATCGCATCCTGCGCGTGTTTTACACACACAAGTATTCAGTAAGCCTTTGCCATACAGCGCTGGACCACAGACACTCATTCCATCAAGCCATGAGATCTCCTGGTCCATCATTGTTAAGTAATTTCAAAGTAATGGGCTTGCCCTTCCATCACATGCTGTATGATATCCACCATGTAAGGTCATTAGAGGAAGCGAGTCTCCACGTCGGGCATCAGATAACGAAGCTGATACTTCATCTGTTAGAGGGACACTGGAGTGTGGCCGAGATGAGCATGCAGTCACGCGCACGCGCACACACACACACACACACACATTCATATGCTACCAAGAGTGGACTATTAGTCTATTCCAACTAAGTGTGGACATCTGTTTCTGGTCATTTTGGCGAAAAAAACTAAAAATTAAATAAAATTCAAAAAAATTCCCAGAATGTTACTGCACTGTGATACAAAACTTCTGAAAGTAATCATGGCCACTTTAATTGAGAATAAAAAATCTGAGGTAACATGGCTGCATGGACTATTATCAAGGACAGTATTATAAACAAAATTAATTCATCTAGTTATTAATTATATGAAATAGATTCTTGAAGTTCCATTTCAAATATTGATTACACCAGTGCATTCATTTAATTTTCTCCTAGAGGAATTTATATTCTTCTGTGTTATTGTGTGGAATGGTGGAGTATGCATCTTAAAGAGGGCTCCCTTCATCCTGACAATTATTAGTCATTTTCTATTTCCTCTTAATGTCATTGGAGTCATTTGGTGTCACATTTCTCAAACGTAGGCAGGTTTTGAATCATTCATTCATGAATATAGAGAGGTCAGATAAAAGATACATTCATTTTTTTCATAAGGATAATTTGCTGGGTTAATCCGCTCCATATTCATCCATAATTGCATGTTAATGTTGCTCCTGTTAGTCTCACTAATACAAAAAGGAACCTTCTAGTCAAAGCTAAAGTGTATCGAATATAAATGCTCCATACACATTATGTGTAAAAACAACATTGCTGAAATATATCTTGTAGAAAACAAATTTTCTATTTTGATATAAAGCACAGATCACATAATATAAATGTTTCTCAACATGAACAGAATTAAATAGGCAGTCTCATGATGACGTTACCTGCAGCCCATCTCAGAGATTTGGAAGCTCTTTTTCGTTCTCTTTAGTAATTGAGAGATTAATGCAACATTTGGAGTGTGCATTTCACTTTGTGCAAACTCTCAGCTCCATTATTGCCATGGAGCATCATTAGACAGATGTAAGATATGTTCTATCTTGTCTGTTCACCAATACAATGTAATCTGCATGTGTCACAGATTTCAGTCATTAGGAATACTGAAAAGTATTTTTTCAGACTAAATGTGCATTTCTTTGCATTTCTACTTGTGACCAATCAAAGATCACCTAAAGGCAGGAGACATTTACAAAAGAGAAAAAAATGATGAAACACTCAGTAATTCTACCTGTCAAACTTTGTCAAATAACCACTGACAATGAGAATGGCTTTTTCTGACCTAATGTATGCATCCATGCAGGAGTGCACGTGTCTATTAGGGGACCAGTGTCATTTGGTTCAGGTAAAGTGAGGACTTCAGTCGTTCTATAAAATCCAAGTGGGGACCATCTTTTCTGTTTTAGAGCAAATAGACCAAATTCAATTCTACACATAAAGCCTTCTTTACAATACTGCATCCTGTTGTACTGGTTCTGAGCGAGGCTCTGGGTAACTCCATCACTACACTGAATAGTAAAGTTAAACTGTACATTCTGTAAAAGCATTTCAGTTGACAATAATGGGAATAATGGGATGTAAAATACCATAAAGACCAACTGCTGCTGTATTAAGGGGAAAAGAATGCAGCATTGGTTGTGTGCCTTCCACGTTATGCAAACTCTCAATTCCATAATAACAATGCTGCACCATTCGACAGACTTCCGATATGTTCTTCTCTATTCACCAATACATTTATTTTTTTTAATGACACAAATTGTAGACTTAGGAGCAGAAAAAAACATGAAAGACATCTTAGTTCAAGCATTGCCATTTCAAAATTTCTGCATGCAGGTAAATGATTCACTAAAGGTCCTCTGGTAAATAATTATTTCTTTAGAGACATAACAGTCAACATTATCTTTACAAAAGTAAATACTGATGAAAAAATAAAACATGTTCTGTCATACTTTGTAACATAACAACACAAAGAGTATGTATTGTTCTGTACTGTATAGGAGTGTGGCGGTCAGTTAGCATATCCGCACACTTACAGCTGTTACAAATTCCACTTCATCTTAGATTGTTTTCATCCTGCCTGCCTGTTTAATCTCTCCTGTCATTTCAGGTGCTGCCATTCACACCCTATCATGACTCATTCCCCTCACCTGGTCTTCCACACCCATCTCACCTGCAGCCCATTCCCTCATTAGTCCCTCACTATTCAGGTCCGCTCACTTGCACTTGATCCCTGCCAGATTGTCTTGTGTGTTACTGCAGAGCGCTCCAGCGTTATTCTCAAACCACTGTCTGATCTGCTTGTTCCGACCTTGGATTCTCTGCCTTCCCCTTTTTGGATTTGTTTGCCTGATTGACTGATCTCACGGTTTTGACCCTGCCTGAAAATGGAATAAATTGAACTGTATTTGTGTCTCTGTGTTGTGCTTTTGGGTTCCAGTGTGCAAGTACTAGTCATCATTACAATAGCTCAATTAAAAAGTTGAGACTGAAAGAAGGAAATTATATCAAGATGTCTGAACTACAATTTTGTTTCCACATCATTATTCTTTGTGACATTGTGGCTAACAATCGGTAGTGCCTGATCTCTCTGTATCAATCCCGTGAACATCATGTTCAGTTGAGAGGCTATTGAGTGCTGCAGGAATGAGTCCTAAAACCAGAAATAGAGTCAGCATCGTTTCACTTCCGGTTTCCTTGTCTCAAAGTCGATGTTTATTATTCATGTGTTTTTGGTTAGATGCCTGAAATAAGATCTGTGGTTAACATAAGCTTAAGATATATCTTTTTTTTAATTGAACAAAAGAGTATTTCTGAGGGCCAGACTCCCTTTAGAAAACCTCTTATTTTACTGCAGCAGGGTCTGACAGTCTGCACTGCACAGTCTCAGCAATACAACCTGGTCCTCCAGCAGCGTGGTGTTGACGTTGGCTCCCAGCGTGGACCGGCGGAGCAGCAAGATGAAGCTCTGCTCCTGGCCGGAGGAGGAGCTGCTGCTGGTCAGTGCAAAGCCAGTCCTGCTTCCTGTGATATGGTGGTGACTGGTCTGTGATTTATTACAACAAAAGGCTTACAGACAATGAGTCCAATGGCAGGCAGGTAGATAAGCAACTGCGGTGCGATGAATAGTGACTGACTAACAAAGGGATGCAAACAGGTGAGCAGGAGGTGAAGTGAGAACAAGACTAATGAGGGACAGCTGAAACTGATCAGGGCAGACTATCGAAATGTCAGGAAAACTTACAAAAACAGGAAGTTAAACTAAACAAGACATATGAGGAGTTAACGTCAAAATATGCATAGCTCTATATTTAGTCTCCTTAAAAAAAAAACATGAACAACTTTTTTAGTCTTATGTAAGGAGCACAATCTTTATGCATTATGTAGGGGCCCTTATGTGAGCAGATCACAGAGTAATCTGGCGTGTTCTATAAAATACCTCCCGTCTTAGCTGAGACTCACTAATATGATGATTTTCACACTTCAGCCTCTTGAAGTCTAATGGATGAACCCATTCTCACCAGGGCCCGGTGTTTACTTGGTTAAAATCAGAAGAAAAGTGTTGTTTATGCATACAGTATTCATGCAATGCAGTGTGACTCGGAGGCTTTCAGAGGTGGCATTTTCTCACCTCGGTCGCCATGCTAATGCACAAGTTGCTGCGGCCCCGATAGGCGCAGGCCCCGGTCGGGGACCAGTGGCGCTTTCTCACAGCCTGTGACTAAGTGTGATTTTAAGGCTTAGCATCTAGACCCATGACTCCGTCATCCAAGAGAGCTTTTGACAACTGGATGTAAGAGGCTCTGAGAGTCACAGAAGATAGGCTTAACATTCCATTATTTATTGAAACAGGATTTAAATAAGAGATATTTTAATCAGCACAGACATCCTGATGCCACAGCTTCTTGGATCCGGAGCATTGTATACAATATAACTGATAGCATCATATTAATGTAAGCTTACTGAAACTCTATACCAAGTAAAGTATTGCAGTCAGGGTTGCATGCAGCATCTATATTTGTGTGGGGCTGTTATATTTCATAGAGTGCTACAGAGTGTATTAGATACATCAGCTAAGTAATACAGTGTACATATTGCTTCCTAGTCTTTAATGAAAAAGTGCCTTTTTAGACAAAGTTATACACCAAAACGGATTAACCCTCAGAAACCTTATGTTTAATTGATGAGTTTGAATAGGAGCGGCTCCAAAATTCAATGAAATGAATGGCCAACTTTTTTCCTCAGATTTCAAAGGCTTCTGCTTTGAAAGATGAACCTGTTGTGCTGAGATTTTGGCAGGGCATGACGATTATTAAATTCATTTAATCTATTAAAGCTGTTCTGCATTACCTAAATGAATTTTTTAATGGGGAGCAGGCTGGCGGGGGTAAAGACACACCAGGGAACATGTACAGCACTAAAGCAAACGGACATAAACAGAACCAGACAAGGGTATCTGACGGGTTACTCCCCCGAAGCGGCCCTTCCAATATGTGGTTTTAATATCCTAAAGCTCAGCGCTATGGCAGCACTGCCTCTTATGAGACAGCCTATTCAATAAAGCCGGACACGGTCTTTACGTAAAATGCTGCCAGACTCCGTGCTGGGAGCAAAAAAGGGGTTAGCGGGATGTGAATCAGGAAGAGTAGAGGTAGCAACCTGCTAAACAGTGACTGTAATTTATTTTGTGAATTGGTTCCATAGTTTAATCTGGTCCTTGAATGAATATACAGTTTTCTTTAAAAACTAAATTGAATCATAATATTGTTTACAATAATTGAAGGGGTTTTGCAAAATGTCTACTGTATATCTTGGAGGATCTAATCAATTATTAATTACTATTGTTTGTGGTATACATTGACATGTCAACGCAGCCAAAATAGTAATTTAAAAGGGCACATTAAAATCAAAAGGCCTCGGGAAAGAAGGTCTTTTATTTCCCCTCTGAACTTTTGTTTTTTTATTTGCGTATGATGAGTTAACTGATAAGGAGCCTTCCATGTAAAATTGTAGTGTGGACGGAGATTTGAATCATTGATGACTGTGTTACATAATAATGACGGTGCAGAAAATGGAAATAGTCAAAGGGACAGTTTGGATGTTTTGAAGTGGATTTTACGAGGTATTTGTCCATAGTCAGTGTATTAGTAGATGGTGGTCGGCAAGCCCCTAGTTTGGGGAAACAGACAAGAGAACCAGCACAGGAGCAAAGCAATGTACTGCTGTAGACCGCAGCAACATGTATTTTAGACACCTAAATATCAATATCAGTTCACGTGTACATTATATTTAGAATTTCACCTCTTTATCTTGCTGTCAGACAGCCCTCTCTGACAAGTTATCTTTGCTCTTTTGAAAGCCACAAAACAGTATAGTTCAGTGTCACTTTCAGTTCCCTGTTGGAAAATGTTCTACATTTTTTTTATTTTAGGTGAATCTTTCTTTGAGGTGGCTAAATTTACTAGCTTTCCTTCCGTGCTTCTCCAAATAGGGGGCGTGCCCACAGCCATCTATCGTAGACTACTGACTATGCATAATTACCTCATAAAACACTGGAACCGTCCCTTTAAGTGGAGGTACCTCATAATTTTACTCATGTGCAGATCTTGTACTTGATAAATAGAGTGTTACTTTCCACCACCAGAGCTCGCATCGAAGGTGGAAGCACATATTATACCCTTAGTGAAAAAGTCTAGTTCATGTAACTTATGTTGTGGTCTGCTTGTGGTCTGCATCCAACCTGCTTGCATAATTTCTCCTTTAGACATTTTTTCCAGATTTTATTTTGCCACACACACACACATATATATATATATATATATATAGTGCAGATTCACTCCAGAGCCAAGTCTAAATGAGTGCGTGTGAATATGAAAAAGTATTTGTGCTCGCTGGTGATTTTTCTGAAACTATTTTGTGACATCGTAACAACAGACCCATGGGACTATTTTGAAATTCCCACACAGCTCAAAGCGTTCACTCTAACAGCCAGGTGAGGCCACACTTTAGATTTATTAGCTGGCCAACTGTATTTTCAGAGACAGTTGCTATTGACTACCAACACAGTTTTGTGATTTATTGGCTCATGACATGTGTTGTCTGCTTGTTTATTTTCTCCCACTGTAATACAAACCCACCCATACTCACCTCCCCTTCCTGTGATAAAGCAAAAGTTTTTGTTTTGTTTTGTTTCCGCCATCACATCAGGAGATGAGTGAACAATGGGTTTGATTGAGAAATTTGGAGCAGACAGCAATCGACTTACAGATTGAGTATGTGTGATTTGATATGTGTGATGGTGCATGCTTGCATCTTGGTTCAGTGCATGCATGTGTAATACCAATACTTCTGTCTTCCAGATACGTGTCAGCGCTGGTTAACTTCATTCTCTTGACTCAAACTGTAGGACAGCTTCTTGGCTTTGCTTTCTGTTAAATGTCCTCTTTAAAAACATCTTCACGTCTTTCACGACTTCTTTCTCTCTGGCGTTCCTTTGACAGTGTTTACTTCTAATACTTCATGGATCTTTGATGCTTTTTGAAGTCTGCCGTATTTGCATCTGTTACATCACCATTTTTTTTCTGGCAGCACATTACACATATTCGTTTAAGCAATTCATCCCCCCCGCTGGGTGCTTGTCATGTTAAATGTGGCTGTGATATTTGAGCTTTCCTTGTTTGTCCTCCTCTGGTTTTAATTCGAGCGGTCTGACCGCTCACGTTCAACATTGTGGTTGAGGCACAAATGCAATCAGAGGCAATGCGAGCTTTGATCCATGCTTGTCAGGTTGCATTAACATGTTGTCCTACACGCACTGGTTCACCGTTGACCGATGTGTTTACACTTGGCAACAGCCAGTGTCGTCATGACTCACTTCAATTCATTGAAGAGCACAGGCCCAACATGAGAGACATGACTGCTGTTAACGCCGTTTTTAGTCTCATAGAGGTGAGACCTGGCCAAAACAGCAGAGACCTGATCCTTGTGGAATAAATCTAATCAAATATGACATCATGTGGAATCGGAACGGATTGCACAAGCTGTTCACATGTTTTGACTGAGCCAGGTTCAAACTTGGCTCAGTCATAACGTAAATAGATATGTTTCCACATATGCATATGGTATCTGCATATTTAGTCATTTTAAGTGTTTTTTTCATAAAGCAATGCTGTAGGTCACTCTTTACTTCTGTCTGTGGGTTTTAAAAAGATGTAACCAATGTAAATGAATCAAAAGACCTTGTGACTAAATCTCACAACTCCATTGGATCTTCAAACTGTCTGCAAAACCTCATTGCTCTTCCTTCTTGTGTTTCTTTCCCCTCTATGAGGCGACGGGACCACTGGTGGAAGGTTGACTTGGAAAGGCCCGGGTGAAGGTTGCTCGTCGCTCCAAATGTAAGCTTTACAGCGCTCCTCGCGTGAACCTCGCTGATTCCCAGACCGAGGACTTAATGTAGAGAGAGGTGCAGCTTGGATGTTAACATTGTAATTATAGATGGAGCTGTTTGCTGAGCTTGCTAGCTGGCTGACATAATGCAATGGACTCACTGCCTCAGATGCGGACGTTCTTATCAGTGACAAACAAAACACTTATCTCAACATTTGCTGGTCTAAACCTTGAAACTCCATTTGAGCTTGATTTTTAATATAATGACACATGTAAGTATAAAACCATAAATAACGACACAATGGCAAATTTCTTTTTTTTTCTTTTAATGAAAAGGTAACTTTTTTGGAAAGAGGTTTTCTACCTTACAGCGACGATATGGAAATAACACAAATGAGGATCGGAAGTTACAGGGGAACTCCACCACTTTTCCACATCAAAGTCAGTTTCGGGGTGTTGGGAAAGTAATCCTGCATATGTGAACCTAAGTTCCAAAAAGCCTTTTGTGTCTCCAGACATGTGAAAGTGAGTCATTTGAGTCAGCATCTGTTGCGGCTACATTAATCGCTGCACAACAAAGCTGGATCTCCAACCAAACATGGTGGACGACTTTGTAAAGTGAAAGCTGCTTTTCTACAGTTTACCTCGTTATTGGGACTTTGGTAGTTGGGCCGTGTTGTTTCAGGCATATTGAGACATGAAATACAATCTAGGAAGTCCACTGGTTACCTTTGGACAGAGCCAGTCTCAATGGTTTCCAGTCTTTACGCTAAGCCAAGCCAACAGTACATTTGACCATACAGACGTGACGGTGGTCTTTGTTGATTAACAGTGTCCGTTCTGTGCGGGCGTTAAGTATATACAACTACTTCTTGTGCATTGCAGTTGCTGTGGCATTGGTTACCTGTTAATATTAAGTTGTTATATTGGTTACATTGTTTTTGCTCAAAACATTATGGGACACGTGTTTCAAGGATGTTCCTCCCTTGATACTGTGCTCAGGTACTCATACTAGTAAAACTACTCCAATCCAATACTACTACTTCAACTGAATGTTAAAATGTCAGTGACAACATCATGTTGTTTATTACATTTTTTACAGTCAAAGTTACATCTGATGAAAATAACACATTGTTAGCAATGTAATGGTATTATTTAGGGAATTTATTGGTAATTGATATCGGCAAATACTCAGTCTGAAAATAAGTTGTATCAGTGCTTCCCTACAGGGGGCCAACGCACGGACCATGAAATAACTGGCCAGTTTCACTGCTTAAACACCACATGTTCTTGGCTACTGTGGATTTCATTCTTAAACCCATAGCATAAAATCATAGTATCTGCTTTGTCATGGCTGGGTACGCATAGCCCTGCAGAGATAATCCATGAAAAGCAACACTCATATGATAGGAAATGTTTCATGGATCTCAGTTACTGCTGTTGTCATTTGTCCCCAATGAGATTATCACGCCTGGGAGTGGATGGAAGAAACATTGTAAGGCTTCTTCAGCCTTTGCTAAGAAAAGGCCTTTAACCTGGTGGTTGATGTGGTGGATAATGCACACGATCTGTGACAAAATAAGAGCTGAAACTGTGGCTCCCGATGACTCAAGCTGTTGAGAACAGCAGTTCCAGTTATGACACGAACGTCATACTGTAGCTGTCAAAAGAGTACAATCCCCTTTTTCTCGTCGCGTGTCAGTGGTGTGTGACAGAGCCGGTAAAGTGACTCTTCGAGTTCAGCCGGTGAAGCTGCTCAGCTTCCTCCTGCTTGTTCTGCTGTTTGACCTTGCAGTTTGATTAAATGGCTGATTAAACACAGGGAGGGAGGAAACACGTAGAGACATGACCCCCGCACATACTGGGACTCACACACAACACAACATGGCATCTGCACTCACTCACACACACACACACACACACACACAAAATGTTTTCTTCCAGCTCACTATAATGACTGTGATCAATAATTTACTTGTGCTCCATTGAGGAGAACAATGGCGCCTCTCGCCTGGACTACATACACAGCACATTGGAATGTTTTTTAAGCATAATGCCAGCCTCTCGTACTGTGGATCACGTTCCGTGAAGTATTACATTGAGGTGGTGTGGGGGGGGTCACCATTCTTAATTGTCTGTGTCAATAAACACTTTATACATTTTAGATTGGACAAGTCAAAAAGGAAAGTATTGGTATTTATTGATCATTGGCTCTAAAAACCTCAAACATTTATATACAGTACAGCAGCATTTTCTCATGGACAATTTAAAAAAGAAAGGATCAAAATCGATTCGACAGAACCAGATTTTATCCCACTTATTCTCTTTCGTCGTCAAAACCTGGCGCCGACATAATCCACGACCCTTTTTAACCACCAACAGTTCAGTCCGAAGTTCTTGTGTGCTATGCTAGCAGCTAATGTAGCCTTGAGCTGCTAAACTGCAGCAGAAATGACAATTTATCAAACTTTACAAAAGGCTTTCTATAAACTATTTTTACATACGCCGTTGACTTGGTCTTGTCCCCTGTTGGAACTGCAGCAGAAAATATACGGAAATGAACATAGTTCCCGTTGTCGCTTTAAGCAGCTCCAGCCATTTCAACACATAACTTAAGGTCATTCAATGCTGTTGTTGCGTTTATCTGACCCCTGATCAGTTCAACCTCTGAATGATCTTTGTTGGTGAGAGAGCATTGATCTGTATGATGTATGGGGTGGTGTGAGTGAGAGCTGATAATATGGTGTAAACTTTAGTCTCACTTGTAATCCACACTGTTGTGTTAGTTTACGGATGTTCCTTAGCCAGCTAGTGAAAATCTCATTGTTTTAACTGAAGTCCTAAAGATTGGCATTTTCACTTCTTTCACAATGTAGTTGCATTAGGGGAGGAATCATGGCCAGTGTAGCAACACTGCATGTGAATACTGTGTTACAATGTGATTTTACTGTATGCACATGTGCGACCATGCTTATGTCTTCTATGAGTATCTGCGTGAAAGCACTCCTCGGTTGCCTGAATTATCTTGCGTTTCAATTTGCATTTCATCTCATCCAGCAGCTCAGCCAGATGCCGTGCCTGAAACCGGACACGCGTACAGTAAATCAGAGGACCCCAGGCTCTCTCACATCAGCTTGCAATAGGCAGGTAATATCTGGAGAATTAAATTGTTTCCACACTGTAGTAAGAAGAGCAGGGCTGTAATCCACAGCGATAACAGAAGTAATTTAAAAGACACACGAAAGTGATTGGAAAGCCCTATCCTCATACATATGTAACGTTGTGCGTCGGCAGAGATACGGCAAAATCACGGTGATACCACGCGACAGCCGTAGATATACAAGAGAAGAACCGCATGCTCACCGCTCTCGCATTAAACTCTGCATGTGTGTCATTGTGGCTGAGAGCACGAGGCAGAACATGAGAGAGGAAACCAGTGTTAATCAGAGAGCTATTAACATGTCCGTCTGACTTTCATTTGGATTGCCATATCCTCGCCTGAACTTCAATCAATTCAATTACAAGTGGAGAAATACCATCTTGTGATTCAGCACTGCTACCACTCTGCTCCTGCTTTGGCTTTTCTCGGTATGTAAGTGACAGAGTTGGACCTTTTTGGAGGAAGTGTATGTATGTATATATATATCTGTATATATATATATATATCCTCATTTACAATTAAGTTTTGGTTGTGTCACCGCTATTGTGCATGTGAACATAAAGATATAAATGGAATGCGTGTTGTGCCTTTTATTGTTAAGAGAAGTGAATTTATTTTAGCTTCACCTGTCCTAAGCTACTGCTATATAGTGCTCATCCAGCATCGGGTTGTGTGGACTACTCCCTAACAATAAGCCAACAGATAGATTTATCACAATGTTTGCTAAAAGTTTCCCACATTAATGGAACACGGGGATGGAATGTCAATGTTGTATTTAAAACGTTCTGCTGCCTTCATGAGTCATCGCATGTTTAGCTAAAGCTGTCGTACTGAAGCTGACCAACAAAAAATGTTGTTAAAAACTTACATTTATTAGATTTCCTGAGGGACTGGAAAGGATTCAGATTCAGTTAGTAGATTTGGTATCAGATCCGGAGCCTACCCCACGATGACCGACTCGGTCCTTTTTCGCAGCAGAGATTTTGACTCGTCATGCTGTAGTGGGGAAAGGCACAGGTGTTACTAATAATGTTAGCGATCTCTCTGTTCTGTTCAAGAGCCCCAGCAGGCTAAGCCAGGGCAGTGTGACAGCGAGCCAACATAAACCGAAGCAGCTAAATGGAATTCAGTCATCGTTCACTTTTATTATTTACAGCTCATCATATCATTTCAATCTACGGATGCCAAAGTGAGTGTTTGTTATTCTTGAAACTTGAGAATGATGGTGTTTCACCTACAACGGAGCAACTTTGTTTGCTGCAGTGAATTTTTTACCCTGAGGGGACATGTGAAGCTGCATCCCATTGTACTGTATCACATTACAGAATGCAGTTTAAACCAGGTAGTCTGTGACAAATTACACTTTTAAAGCAACCTTCTCAACCCCTTGGGCCTGTATAATTGCACCTAGAGTCTCATAGGCTGGCTGCATCGCTCCTCTACTACACTGTAATCCTTTATGACACTGCCTCGTACACCATCCATTTAGAGTCAGCCGCTAGACATATTGAGACCTAACTCTGACCATGTGTGCACGGCTGTGGCAGCTACAGTATTCCAGATGCATGGGGTGTGTGCGCGTGGGGTGGAGGCTACCTCGATCTTCTCCCAGTTCTCCCAGTTCTCCTGTCTCCCTTTCATAAGTTTTATCGGAAATGGTTTACTTGGACACAGACACCAGTCAACACCCTATCCCACGCCATGCCCAGCAGATGGGACAGTAGTAGACTGGAACAGTAGCCACCATTGTTAGAATCAGAGGGAGAGAAAGCGAAGGAGGGTGGAACTGATGGGAGAGCCATGTGTGGGATATGTGACCATCCGTGAAGGCCTCAAATGGCTTATGAAAGGGAAAACTTGCATATATGTCCCATAGCAAATAACTGAGCCATTCTCATCTTGATGCAGACTCATTACAGGTAGCTGGTTATTAGGAAGGGACAAATGACTAATAAATGTCACACTGTGTGCCACTTTGATGGGACGAATGAAAGAACCATGGAAAGTGAAAAGAGGTTTGAGAAGAGAGTTACTTCTCAGTCAGACATCCTGCGTGTCATTGATCAAGGGTACAACTACTCCTAAACAGCCACACAAAATTAAAATTAAAGTAGCTGCACTGATCTTCACTGTCTTCAACATTTTATCTTAAGCCCCTTTTTACTGCTTCTTTCCATGGATTTTATGTATTAAAGGTTTGTTGCATTTTAAAACGCAACTCACATTTGTTGGCGGGTATAAAACTGTCCCGAAGTCCTCTTGACATTTTACCAACATCTATATTTAAAAATGTCCTTGAGTCTACTGGTCCTGGCTTGGTTTCTGTCATTAATATCTTTCTGCACTCTGGCCATGTCCCTGCAAGAAAAAAAAAACAGTACATAAAAAAAAATAGCTGAATCTATGTACTGCTTAAAATGAACTGGCTGAGTAGTGTACCACATCACATCAAAACCGACAAAACTAGTGCTGGGCAACGATTACAATTTTTAATCGCGATTAATCATATGATTTAAAAAAATGAATTGCAATTAATCGCATTGTTATGCGCAAAATTCAATAGTGAATTAAAAAGTTGTGTATTGCGCACTTTTTTTTTTTTAAAGTGCTGCTATATGAACAAAAGTGCAATACAATTTGGTTTGCATACACTTTAAACAGCAGTATTCCAGCAGTATTCCCTTTACACAGTAGCAGTTAAAATACAGTTATAATGATTCTGATAATAGATATTCAGCCGGTGTTCACAACTTTATTTCCATGCGTGTAAGAGATGCAATTTGAAATATACACCTTGAAAACTGCAAACCTATCTACGTCGTGTTTTTTTCTTTTTTTTAATATTTGTTAAATTCTCAGTAGCGATAACTAAATGATATGCTTATTATACATATTCCAAACAAAAACACTTAAAAAACTAAAACAAAAAAAAGCCGTGAGGAGAACAGGTCGGAGGCACGGCCACACCAAACACACACTCAGACACACACACGAGACACAGGGGAAAACAGGAGGCACGGCCTGGCCGTGACACCATCACGATCATTTGTGCTCTCATGAAAGTTAAGGTGAAAAATCATGTGTTTATGGTGCTTCCTTGTGATATATTGTATTATATTGCACAGTGTATTGTTTTATTACACTTACTGTTTATAAATAAAGTTGCCTATTGAACATATACTTAATGTATTGTGTAACGTCCATGCCACGTGACCCCCACCAAGAGGAGTTTGCTAACATGAGCTTAACATTAGCTAGCTGTGTTAATGTTGTAAGCAAACTGTTAACGTTAGCTGAACAGGAAAAAATGCAAAAAGCTTTTGTAATCATTTCAGCTAACATTATTAACATGTTAACATTTGCTAAAGACATTAGCATAGCTAGCTAACGTTCGCAAACTCATACATTTAGTACAAGTAAATGCTAGTTAATGTTAAGTTATTAAGTTTATGCACTGTGTATCCTGCGTCCGTTTGGAGCGCTGGTTTGTGACTACCTAATGAGCGGATGCTAAATTGACAACAGCCCATGTCCTCACATATGCAAACAATCCAAAATACTAGTGTGAATAGGCATCTAGATTGGCCAGTTAGCTTTCTGGAAGTTGAAGTAGTCCCTATGTACTTAGCTGTGTTTGCTATGTACAGAGTCCAAGACAAGCATTTTAAATGATCATCATCCCACTTCATTTGGAAAGTTTAATTTAAAAAATAAATGACCAGATCTGATATTTTCCAAAAGTTAGGCTAACCCATAGCCACAATGACTAGAAAGATACACAGCATGAAACAATACTTCAATACTTTCAATTAAGTATAAAATAGAGAATATTTTGTAGTTATTTTCAGGTTAAATCCAAGCTTGACGCAAATACATTTTATTAACAACTGATTACTAAGATAAATTAGATATTATTCTTGCATATTTTTGAAAAGTCAGTCTGTTAAATAGATAGCTTTAGCTATTCAGACATAGACTGTTCATGTATAATATATTCTACTAATTAAGTAATTTATATGCAACAAAGTTACACATTGCAACTTTAATTCAAATGTAACTCTGGCAGACCCTGGCTTACCCCTGTTATCTTGGAATGAGTCAGTGGTCAGGCTTTGATTAATAAATATTGCAATATCAATAAGTGCAACATAAAAAACAATTAATAGCAGTAGTAGTTGTACTTCAACACAGTTAAACAGCTTTTGCCTTCTTTAACATACACATAGTTTCCAATGTATTAGTCACACCTATCAAATGCAGTCTAATGCAACAGACCTGCTATATCCATCATACAGAAGGAGTTCTACTCACTAGGACAAATAAACTGAACTTCATGCGCAAATTTAGTGGAGTGGCCCTTGTTTTTTCTATTACTGACAATACAATACAAAATACATCACTCTGAAAAGAAATGAATGTTAACAAAACTACTCCACGTTACCAGTTTAAAAGAAAAGTAGATGAGGCACTGAACGCTCTCAAAAGGCATTTTGTCCCAAAGCTTTGTAAGGATGCGTGACAAACAATATTCAAAAAGGCAGCTGTGTAAGACCATGTAAGCAATGAAAGCCACACTATCATGATAAACAGGCAGATGTCACTGATCTAGTCCTGCACAGCTGTTCTTAGTGGCACTTGTTGATGGTGCCAAGAAGAGGCTGAACCAGGATACGGGTAATCTGTAAATCTGATGGAAGCAGATCTGTCGGAGGGGAACCTTTCAAAGACGGGTTTGGAGATCTAGGAGCACGATCATAGGAAACACTATCCCTCTCAGGGAATGAGTTCACCATACCTTGGGAACAGTTTGATTGGCTTGCCGAATGTTGTGTGTGGGATTGATTTACCGCATCAGAATGGAACATAATAAAACCAAAGCATCCTGATTAGGAAGAAAGCTCAGGCTGCACTCATCTCATGCAGACAAACACACTAACACACAAACACACACACATTGTATATGGCAGGGGTGGCCAACCCGCGGCTCGCGAGCCGCATGCGGCTCTTTGCCCGGTTTCATGCGGCTCTTACGTTCATATCGAAGTTTGTATTTGTGTTTTTTTAATGTTCGTGTTCGCTTCGCTTGAGTTAAATACGGTATTTTCGTCAAACGCGCATGTGCGGCCACAGATTACGTTCCTCGTCGACCCATTTAACGCCGAGACGGACTGTTTGAAAGCCCCGCTAGTCACAGATGAGGATGCGGCTGAGTTGGAGATGATCGATCTTTGTGAGGAGGACCAACTCAAACCTGCTTTAAGGGACGGGACCATTGAGTTCTGGAAAAGTGTGCCAATGAAAAAATACCCCAATGTCAAACGGGCTGCGCTTAAGATACTGTCAATGTTTGGGTCAACATACGTCTGCGAGTCTGTGTTTTCTACCCTGAAACACGTGAAATCAAAGCATCGATCTGTTCTGACTGACACCCATGTGAAAGAATTGCTTCGAGTGGCAACAACGGAATACAAGCCAGATTTGAAGAGGATTGTTCAAGGCAAGGAATGCCAGAAGTCCCACTAAGTAACATGCATAGTAAAAGAAAAACACTATTGTAAATTATTATATTTTTGTTTGTGGACTTGGTTGAACTGAGAGTTTGTCTGTGTGAGACAGTGCACACAATGTTCATTGTTGAAAATGACTGGCCTGTGGTCTTAGGAGTCAATTTCTGTCATTATCATGTTGGTGTGTGACATTTACAATAAATCTGGCTGAGCAAAGGTATGTGTGTGTGTGAGGAAGGGATAGGGTGATGTTCATGTGTGCCCATGTGTATGATGTGGCTCTTTGCGGTAACACAGTAAAAAATGTGGCTCTTGGTCTCTGACTGGTTGGCCACCCCTGGTATATGGAGAGGGACAAACAAAAAGACTGAAACACGTGCTTTCACTGGAACAAACAGCATATACGCTGTATATGCACATACTGTCACATGCAGCTGCACGGTCATTAGCTGACACAGAATTGTAAAGAAACGTTTTGAACTTTTATATTCCGTACGGGCTTCTCCTTGAGGCAAACCAATATTCTCCCAAACTGATGGGGGCAGTGTATCAACAACGTCTACAGCATGGTTTCAGCATGGTGTTCGCCCATTTGTGTCCCCATAGTAAGAAAATGTTGGACAAGCACGGACAGGCCTGTGATATTGTGTCTGATGGTGTGACAGGTTGCTTTTATCTCATGTATTTCCACATGTAAGTGAGCGTCATTCTAGGCTTTGAGTTTATTTCAGTGCTTTTAACACGTATAGGGTCACTATGAGGAACCTCCAACTGGTTTCGAAACATTCTCAATTTAATGCCGATGCCTCTATACGACCGACATAAGTAAACAATACCATCAGTGAGAAAGTTGACTAATTCTATTTGGTTATTCCTAATGCTTGTCATCTGTGGCATCGGGTCAGATTCTGGCGAAACTAATTTTTTAGGAAACATACTCAAACAGGAGGTTAGTGTATTTGTTGGGGACTGTTCAGTGGTGGATAAATACAGATTTGGTGCTCTAGTTAGTATGTTGGGCAGCAGGACAGTGTATGTGGGATTGAGTCATAATGTATTTTATTTATTGCATTTTAATGAAACTACAAAAAATTGCTAGATCATGCAAAACAACAATTAACCCTTACCTAATCTAAACTCCTAACCCAATAGCCTAGCCCCCTGATGAAGTGAGCTTCAGCCAAAATAAGTTAAACATCATACAATGATAGGAAAACACACATCCCACGCTCCAAAATACAGCAAAGGAAGTCTGGCAGCAACGTGTAGAAACATACCCTAATATAATTTATGTTCATCTAGGGAGAACGAAAGCTAATCCCAAATGTACACCAGCACTCTGAAGCTGCGAGGGTGTGGACAGGTCAGTTTGAGGCAATTTATTAAAAGAGTAAGCCTTCTTCTCTGTATTTGGTATAAGTATGAGTCATTCACCAGGTCAGCGTATGAGCTTGTGTGCACGTTTTCATTACATTGTATGTGAAAATAGACCCTGCTTCAAAGGAAAAAAAAGGTAAGACAACCCACCTACAGCCCACTTTGCCAGGATGGCTTGCCAGAAGTCGAAGGAAGCTTTGATAACCTCTATCTGTTTATCACAGGGAGGCTGAAAATGTTTAAGGAAGGCTCAGTAAACAGGTCAAAATGTCAGGTATGAGCACATGACAACATCATCCAGAGCATACCGTTTTGTATTTGCAATAATTGGCCTCCTGACAGTAAACACTTGTGAAATGTGTAACCAAATGCCTATGCTATCATGAACTGCATGCCACAACGCATAAATCATGTTTTGTCAACACATGTTGGGAGAGGAGGTCAGGGGTTAGGCTAACTAATAGGCAGATGGGGAGCGAACCGCCGCATGCGATGCAAAGGAAAGGCAAATACAAGGAAAAAATGAACACGTGGAGGGAAGTGAGAATAATTGCAAGGTCAGGCTGAAAGTGCTGCGTCGGTTCATTAAGGCAGATAGATTTGGGCGCTTCTGTGTCTGCTTGCCTTTTAACACTGTCATCTTCTAATGGGGATTACCTCTTTTTCTCTGTTTCTCTCGTCAGGCATGCTGGCTGTTGGTTGATTGTGCTTGCCTCAGCAGAAATCCAACCATGAAGGGAGGAAGACAAAGAAAGAAAGACTAAGATAACTCAAAGTATCTGCTTTTCTTTTGGGTTAAGTGAATTGAGAAGAGCCCTGGTACATACACATCATTTATTACCATCCTCAGATTATGACCATACATTAACAATTGTGAAATTGCATCCAGCGTTGTATTAATGTTGGTTTTATTAATTAGTTTTCTGCAGTAGGGTGAAAATCTTTTGATGTAACATTTGTTTCATGCATAATTTTTACTGTTTCCTGGCAACACATTCATTAAGATGAAAAGGGGCTGAAATCCACATTAGGTCACAAGGTATTTCCATAATGAGGAACATTGGTTTATATTTGGTGGACATCTGTGTGAGTGTTTATTATGTGTGTTTGGTACCCATGAATGGTAATGTCACCCTCTACTTTGACGACTTCTAGCATATCGGCGCCTCATTAAAGTGACAAATGTGCAACACAAAGAATTGATTATCCCTGCTTTATTGTTTGTGTGTAAGGTCCCTGTTGGTGTAGAGAATCGGTGTTACGAGAGCGCGCGTCTCCGCACCACAGCTCAAGTAATTGAAGAGGATAAACTGTAACAGAGCGTGTGCTCTGGAACACAACACAATGATAGAAATAGTGTCCCTTGCTGGAACTTCTACTACACACACACACACGTACCCAACAGAAAGACATAGACAGTCGCAAGGTGTTGTGAGTGAGCACTGTGGGAGGCTTTATGAGTGGCAAACTCTCTTTGGAGAATCCCCCTCCCCCCCTCGTTGGTGCAATGCCTGTGATTGCTCCATTCATCCTATTTACTGTACATCAGCCTTATTCACTCTCCCCACTAAACAGTGCTAAAGTGAAGAAATGTGCCCGTAATTCATAGCTAGTGTTGTTTTCAAAAACCTGCGATATTCTCTCATAGTGCCTGACTTGCTCTTACATGATGAGGGATGAAGAGAGAGGTGAGAAACAAAAACTAAATTAAGGAAAGAGGAGGAGAGGAAAAGATAAAGAGGAAAAAAGCAAGTGGGAGAAGAGAGCTTCACAAATGGAATAAAAGTATCCCCCATTCAGGAAGAGCCACTCATCTACCATGTCCATTATGGCAAATAACTGGAGATAACATTATGGCAAAGATTGCTACGTGTCGGTGAATCATCTATTACTTTGAACACATTCTCATTTTACTTTTACTCGGTATAAAGTGCGTGAGTGTGTTCTTATAGACCAGTGGTTCTCAAACTTTTTCTGTCACGGAGGAAGAAAAATGTTCATGCCCCACCGCCCCAACAAAATGGCAAAAAATAGCTTATTGAGGCTGCAATGAACCTGTTTCACACTGAATATCTTTTCAAGATAATAACAATAAAGTGTAACCTGTGAAAAACTAAACAAAACAAGCTCAAATATTTGTCAATAAAGAGTTTTACACTGCATATCTTTTCAAAACAACAATAACGTGCAACCTGTGCAAAACAAAACAACATGCGTCCAGATATGTGTGAGCCATATGCTCACATATCTGGAGCATTTTATTTTACATATGAGCTTTAAAATGTAGCATTCCAGTGTATGCTGAGAAGAAAAGAAAGTGATAAGACATTTAAGCAAAAAAATAATGTATTATTCAGTTATTAATCAGTATTTCAGCTCTATTATTATTAACCTTTAAAAAATGTTGTCATATAAAAACAAAGATAGCAAGAGTAGCGAGAACCATAAAGTGATTAGTTTTCATTTCTGTATGTCTTCATATTAACTTCTACTGTTACTGTACAGCTGTTAGAATTGTGGCCAATCTTCTATTTGCAATTAATATGCATTCAATCCAGTTCAATTATTGAAATGAAAATGATAATCTACTCTGGCTAAGGTAGCTTATCAAGAGTAAAATAATAGCTGTGATTTAACTGCACGTGGGACTGTTGGGACCGGAAGTCCACTGTCTGTGGTCATCACAGTGAACAGTGTCTGCCTGTGATGAGAGGACACGTGAGCCCTTGTTGCTGTACTTCATCTCCCTGGAGCAGAGGCTGCATTTAGCATACCCTGCCTTACCAATATATCTAAAATACTGTGACAGCAGGAAGCTGTACTCTTGTCTGTTTAGACCTCCACCTTTATCCAGACCCAGCTCCACCTTTATCCAGGCCCAGCTCCACCTTTATCCAGGCCCAGCTCCACCTTTATCCAGACCCAGCTCCACCTTTATCCAGGCCCAGCTCCACCTTTATCCAGGCCTAGCTCCACCTTTATCCAGGCCCAGCTCCACCTTTATCCAGGCCCAGCTCCACCTTTATCCAGGCCCAGCTCCACCTTTATCCAGACCCAGCTCCACCTTTATCCAGACCCAGCTCCACCTTTATCCAGGCCCAGCTCCACCTTTATCCAGGCCCAGCTCCACCTTTATCCAGGCCCAGCTCCACCTTTATCCAGACCCAGCTCCACCTTTATCCAGACCCAGCTCCACCTTTATCCAGACCCAGCTCCTTCACATCTCAGCCCTGCGTCAAGCTGCGCTACACAAACAGCCTCCTCTTCCTGAAGCTCTTTGACCTCATCATCTCATCAGTATCTGGGCCTTTCATTCTACTTTGAGTTAAAACAAACAACCTGCAACCAGATTTGCCAGTGGGGGCATGTTTCATCACGTTATGTTTTTTTTTTTTTTTCTCCTAAATCGTGATAATGAAGAACGTTAACAGTCCACAGAGTTCCGCATGCAGTGGACGTTAACTTAACCCAGCAAGTCTGAATTGTAACGGTACATAACATAACTTAAACTTTAACGGAGGGAAATGAAGACGCTGTAGACATCTTAACGCTGATTGGCCAAGACTCCACACGTCACATCAAAGATGTTTTATTGTGAAGACCACAACATCACTCCAACCTGAGAAAAGCTGGCTGGCCAGTTGACCCCCCCCTCCCCCCAAAAAAAGCCCTCTACTGATCTACGTGATTCACGTAGATGATATATTTTGATTCAAAATGGCGAATTTCCCCAAAAAGCGACAAGTTTGCAAGTAAGAATAAAGTTCTTGAAATAAAAAAATCTGCATTTCCCTCCGCGCCCCACCTGCAATACTGCTGCGCCCCACCAGAGGAGCACGCCCCACAGTTTGCGAGACAATGGGCCAGACGTTACATGTGTTACATCGCTTGTTGTGTTTGGCTGAACCTGTTGTACTGCAGGCAAAACCAGAAGGAAGTACAAAAAGGGACAAATTCAAAATGCAATATTTCACTTTTTATGTTTCTTTTTTAATGACACCTTAAAATGACCCTTGAGGGCCTTAAGAGTCTGTACTTGACTAACTACAAATGCCACAATGCTGGCATGCTCACAATACCAATGCTAACATGTAGATTTTTAGCAAGGAGACTGTTTAGCCTTGACTGTTTAAGATGCTAACATTTTCAAATGAACACAGACATTTTGCTGCATGAAATTTAGGACACATATTTCTGATGCTGAAATGCAAAACTGGAAAACATTATGCTCAACACCAGTTTGTTAGCATTGTCATTGTGAGCTTTTTAGCACGTCAATGTTAGCATTAAGCACCTTTACCCTTTTGCTACCTAGCCCTATTTTTAGGCCTCTGCTCGAAAATTGCACACCCATACATAAAGGAGTGTATCTCTCTAACTACAAGGTCTATTTGAATAATTGTACTTGTGAGATGCTGAATGAAGATAACACACAGCTCAAATTGAAAATGTTCAGGTTCGCCTGAAAAATAAAAGCACTTTTATTGATGTTATTGATTTGAAATGATGCAGATGAAGGCCTACACTCTCCCAAATCATAGCACGTCAGCAGTCTTAAAAAAAAATTGGCTTTGATAAAGTGAAGCATGCCAAATTTATAGAGGTTTCAGTACGGAGAATTCAGGCGGGGTCGAGCCAAATTCTCATTTTGGAACCAGCTGTTGCAGGTGTTCCATTCTAATTTGATATACTATATAACTATATATTTCACTTGTTTTATCACTAATAGTGTTCAATCTATCCAAAACAGCAGTTTGGCATCATTCTGAGAGCCTGGGCCCTATATAAACCTGTAAAACAGGGCTCACTCTCATCTGAATTTGTGGAGAATTTAAGAATTAAAAGCATTATTTAGTAGAATTTATAGCACCCCTAGTGGTGAATGAAATTGTCACAATGATGAGAATGTAAATTATGTTAAGAGTCACAATATATTTACTTATGGAATGTAATAGGTTTACAGGATGTTTACTTATAGAAGATATTATATGTTTGCAATAAGTTTACTTGTAGGAGTCTTTTAACATAATCATTGGAAGTGTTGAACCAAAGTACAGTCACATCGTTATGGGGGTTCTGAGCCATGAGGCAGAGACATCAAAGGGGACACAGAGGTGCTGGACAAATGGCCAAGGAAGGAGGAGGAGAACCGGAGACAACTGAAGGGAAGCAGACGGCCATAAAACAGAGAGCACTCCTGGGTAAGACCATGCGGTCCCAGGTCAGAGGTGATGTCAGAGGTGATGTCACAAGGGGTCCAGCCATTGAGATGAGCAGCGGATCGATGAAGGAGGCGTCAGAGCGATTGGAAGCCAATCACTGACCCCAGAAGACGGCCTTTGTGTTTTACGACAGATTCCGGACACTTTCCGACCATCAAAGGACATAAAAGGACTGTTTGCGAGGACGTGCGCCGGGCCATGGTAGTTCGCTTTGCAGGATCCGACTTGGTCGGGCCTGTGAGTGGAGTTGCACGTGGTCTCTGCTCTCGAGATGCATACTATCGATAGTGTATTATAGATTATAATTGTCATCATCAGTTTACAGTCGTCATTGTTTAATTAAATACTGTTTTGAATTTGGACCGGATCGAGTTACTTTATGATGCGCCTGCGCAGAAAGAAGTAAACACAGCAGCGGCCTTGCGCTTCCTCCACCAGTTTCAGCCTCAACAAATTCCAGTTTTACAGAGTACAATTGAACCTCACACAGCCTATGATTGGCGGATTTTCGCCTACGACACATCTTTGAACGCGGAAGAGAGTCAGGAGTCTAGTGGTACGTTCTTTGAGTTGATTGACAGAATTTTAAGCCACTAAAAATCCAAAACCGTGGCGCGCGCCCCCAAGGGTCAAAGCCATTCGCCGAAAATGAAAAAGACTACCCCTTCGTCATACATGCTTGTAGAAGCTAATTTTTCTCACAGAACGGAAGAGAGACACATGGCTGAAAGGATTAATTTGGGACTTTTGGCAATTTTTCTTCCTAAAACCATCTCAAGGTGCGAAGCGTTTACAATTGTTTGCTGCTTGGCTGTGTGTTGTTCTGTGGCTGATGGAGTGTAACTTTTTAATGGTTTGAAGGAGAGGCATTCGGAAAATATGGTTGGATTCAGTGTGGAATGTTCATGCTCTGTGATATGCGGTTTGGCCGTGAAAGTGCCGTAGTTTTTGGTTGGTATCGGTAACAGAGTACATAGTAATTGTGGTACCACTTGTAGTTTATTGTATTACTTTGTGTATATATATGTTTTTGAGTGAGTAAAATAGCTTCCATGGTCCATTTGCCCAGAATGTCTTCATTACGTAGTTTTTTTTATATATCATAAAATATCATTTTATTCGTTCTCAGAAGTGATTTGTACTACATGTGTGTACTCTGTCGCCCCCCCCGAACACCCTTTGAAGGGGGCTCTCGGTAGCAAGAGGTTTTTAAGCTAAGTGCAGCTTCACAGAGGGGAGAGGGGAGCAGCTACAGCCACTAGCATGGCTTAGCACAGCTGATGATCATCAGAGGAATAATAGTAAAAAAAAAAAATTCGGACTGTGAATTTAATATCCAATCATAAGTCAAAAGAATATACTTAGATCGCCTAAATATATTAGCAAATTGAGAGAATATGATTTTTTGTCAAAACAAAAAAATATGTCGCCAACAACTCTTCTACTAAATAGGCTAATTTAAAGTGTTAACCAGCTGGTGGTTCTAGATATAAAATGAAGCAATCAACAAAGTCATCAGGATTCATCATCTGGGTACCATGAATATCTGCACGGAATGTTTTGACAATCTATTCAACATTGATGGAGATATAGAACTCTGGACCAAAGTTGTAGGCCGTCCAACCGACTGACCAATATTGCCATATCTGGAGTCCAGCTGCTAGCTTGGCTAACAAAAGCGAATGTGAAAAGGAAGAAGATGGAAAAAATAAGGGATCAAAAGAGCAGAAGCTTACCATAGGAAACTGAAAGAAAAAGACACGAGCGCTGCAAAAAGAGGTGTGGAAGTAGAAGTGTTCCTTGTCTGTTTCCTTCCCTCATCCCATCCCCTTCTCTGTTCTCAGTTGTCTCAGGCTCCCACTGTGTCTGTATTCACTCTCCCCTTTCTTTCACTTCAAAGCGAGGCTGGAATTACAGGCTGGAACAGACGGCCTTACAGCTCATTCATAATGAATGAAGCCCAGTTTAATGACTCTGTCCACTCAGAGACACCCCTCGCCGCCCCACACCTCCTCCTCCCCTTCTTCCTTGCCCAGGCTCGGGCCTCTGAACATGGGCTAATGATGTCACCTTTGGCTCCCAGGGGGACACAGATAAGCCCCCTTCCTGTGTTTGCTTTAATTATACATATGATAAATGCCTTCATCCAGCTGATAGATAATTAGGACGGGATGCCATTGGCTGTTTGCTACTTCAGCTCATAAAAAAAGGAGCAGCGCTGCAGTGAAAGGGAGAGTGAGACAAGAAAAAGGGATGGCAGGCTGTGAAAGACAGTGAGGGAAAGATAAATAGAAAAGGAGAAGGAATCTTTCAGACAGAGTGCAACTGATTGACAGATGAGGGTGTAAAAAAAGCAGAAAGAGGTGGAGAGAGCAAATCTATCACTTTAATGACCAAGTGCAGCCTTTTTGTTCTGTAGAGGACGATCGGCACAGTAACCTGCCCGATGTTGGCGTTAGCTTCCAGTGACAGATGAGCCATCGGGATGAATAGCGCTGACAGCAGTCTAAGGGCTAATTTCACCCCAGCAGACAACATTACAGTATGGCACTGACTGTGGCAGTCAATCTGAAGCATTTTATGGCTTTTGTAAAAAATGGGCTTTGTGCTTGCTCTACATGGCACATGAAAAATTCAATAGGCAAGAAAATGCTCTGTTGATTACCTCCCAGTTACAGGAGCTGTGGATTTATTTGTACTTTTTTCTGAGAATATGTTAATTTCTTGGGGGGATTCCGTACTGATTCATTCAGTGGCATTAGGAAACCAAAGGGCAATTGTTTTTAGCAACAGGATATACAATACAAAAAGCCTACATAGGCTACAAGGGAAACTTCATACAAGGACACAGAAGTGAATTTTTGGACATCAATTACAAAATCAACATCGCTAGCATAATAAAAACAATCACTGGTATAAATACAAATGGATATGCAAGTAACCTACATGGGGCTACCGTGCACCTGATCATCATATTTGGACTACTATTGGCCGTCGGCATCTTGTTTCTTTGCAACCAGAAGTGACATGAGAGGGAAAAGCTCAGTACAACTGAATGCCGAATAAGACATTTTAGCCGACCAAAATGTTACAATTATCTTTTATGAACTGAAAACACACTGTGAAAGTTCTAACACAAAAACACGGACAACTCCCAGACCGAACTATGCGGTGGTAGCAACCCGTCAATCACAAGGCAGCCCCGCCCTAAAGCATAACCTGCTTTGTGGTCTATTTGACTCTAAATGGACCATAATTTACTAAATGAACATCATACTGTATTGAAGAAGACTTGAAACTAGAGATTGAGACCATAAAGTCATGATAACAATGTTTACTGAGGTAAACTAATCTTGAAGTAGGATCTTTTTCTCATAGACTTCTATACAATCAGATTAATTTTTGCAACCAGAGGAGTCGCCTCCTGCTGGTCAGTAGAGAGAATGTAAGTTTAAGACACTTCCTCATTGGACAGAACTGGAGGTTGCTGCCTGATGACACATTTTTAGAGGCAAAAGAACCCACACAGGTACTGACCAATCGTTATTGCTGAGCTGCACGTTAATGCTGACATACTTGCAGACTACCTCGGTAGCTCTGACATGTCAAAGAATACGCCCAATATGTCAAACTAAAAATCTGATTGGTTCAATACTATGAGAATCAACAATATCGGCCTCATTTACTCAAACTGCTAAGTCTACCTAGAGGGCCTCGGGCTTCTCTTCTTACCTAGAGACACAGAGGTGAAATCTGATTGGATAAAAAAAAAAGCTCTTAAAACAAGCTGCACTGGAAGCAGAGCAACTGAAGAAGACAGTAGCTGTGCAATGAGAAAATAAACTAATGGGGGAAAACATTTGAATACATGTAGTGTATTTATGCAAAAATATCAAATTATAAAATAGCTATAATTTTGTGATTCTGTTTAGGCCAGCAGAGATGGCTTTGCTGGCCCTGACGGCCCACCACTGCATACACCGCAGGTTCAGCCTACGGGATCGAACTGCCGAACCTCTGATTGAGGGACCATCCACTCTAACACTGAGCAACAGTACCCAGGCTCAATATAATGACTTCATGTGGGTCCTGTCATAGCCCAGGTGCTGCTAAATGAGGTTACACAGCTGGTTGTTTCAGAGGTCTCAGTGAAGAGGCTCAGCCTGTCAAGGAGGCCACATCAGAGGAATGCTAATTGGATGACTGGACTCCTTAAGAGGGTCTCCATCATCAAAGACACCAGGTTTAGAGAACACATTAGGAAGTGATGGAAAATAAACTCTTTCATACTTCTGATTTTGTTTACATAGCAGGTCTTTGTTGTCATGTGATGGCATGTATGTCCTCCGAATCCAATATGGAGTTGAAGTTTGCTTGTATTTTTCTCATTGAAGCTATACCAGGATTCTTTTGCTGAAATTCACCATCATCATACCCAATCTAGGGCCGCAAAAGTCTGTTGCTACCCATGTTAGAACTTTGTCTTGATCCCTTTTGGCACCCTGTTGCATAAAATATCAACATAGTATGGAAGCCCAATTTGGCAAGGAAACGAAAACAATAGATAGAATGTTACTGTTATGTTCATTGTTATTTTATATTTTTATGAGATTCATACGGTATACATTGGGACGCAGTGAATAGTAGTTATCAGATAAGTAAAATGTTTGACGTAGTCAAAATTGAAAATATTGATTTAGTGTCTCATAATTTTGACTTTGTCTAAATGCATGGATAACCAGATTATCAAATCAGATTATCACAAAAACACAAACTACATAACAGAAACAAGTCAAATACACAATAAACTGGATTAAAAACAAGTATAAAAAACACATCACATAAGAAAGCTTTAAAATCGCCAAAGGCAATGCCAGACTAGTTTGAAGTTAGTTTGCCGTTAATTCCATTTAAAAGGTGCATAGTACCTGAAACCAATTACATTAGTGTGTACATGAGGGATATCTGAGGTTAAGTAGTTTCTGGATCGAGTGCTGTAGTTATTCGATTTAAATTAAGAGATGTGAGGTTGTTTGGAAGCTTCAACTGCTGTCACAACCCGGCTCTTAGGCCATGACAAATATGGACAAGACACAGGTGGTGGTGGTAAATTAACGTATTTATTGTTAACCAAATAGAAAGTAATTACCTTTGTGAAGTGTGTCGGTCAGTATATCAGTAGTGTGAGCATGGATGTGTGTGTGATGAAGTGTGGGGTGTTGTCAGCGAAACCAAAGAAGACCAAACCAAAGTATAATCGGCAGCCACTGGCAGAGATCACTCCAAGTATGTCAGAGCACGACCAGGGGCAGAGCAACACTGGAGCAGGGCTTTTATGCTCCAGAACCAGGTGCTCTGCATCAGGCAATCAGCCACGAGGTTAGAGGCGGGGTCGTCACAACTGCAGAGTTTTTCAATTGAAAGACATGAGATTGCTATTTCTTTTGTATTTGTTGTATTTATTGTATTTGTTCTTTTTTGCATTTTAAACTAGTCTGTTATTAAATATTGATAATTGGAAAGCATCAAAGGCAGACTGAAGACGAGTAAAGGGCTCGGCTAGAGTGGAGCCTGGGGCATATACAATTGTATCAACAGCAAAAAAATGTACATGGAAGTATTGATTAAGAAGAATTATGTTATTCATGTAGCAATGGACCAAGGAAAGATCTCTGTGTCAACACATTTCTGATAATAAGCTGGCTTGATCTAGTATCATTAGCAACAGCAGTCTGAGTTCTCTCTGTAAGGTGCATCCAGACCTATAGACTGCAGTTTGTGGAGTAGGAGATCAATGGCATCTAATGCTTTTGAGGGGCCAACAAAGAGGGCAGCACAAAATCCTTTTTATCCAGGGAGGAGATAATACTATCACTGACTGAAACTGCAGCTGTGGCTGTAGCACGTTAAGTGAGTCCATAAAGGCTTGTAGTTGATGACCAATGATTCCAGGATGTTTGCTAAGAAAGGAAGTTCAGATATTGGAGTTGTGGAGATCATAGACATCCTCACTTTTGTGTAAGGGAAACCACATTTGAAGAACAGGATCCTGGTTGCAGTTTACTAGCAGCACAATTTTGGTTTCTGCTTAAATGACTTAAGTTGCTTTGCAATTGTGAGGAATTTAAAAGCATTGGTAGTATGATTAATAGCACCCCTAGTGGTGGATATTAAATGTCAAAATATGTTAAATGTGACAATATATTTACTTATGGAATGTATTTTATGTTTACAGTATGTTTACTTATAGAAGTGTTAAACCATAAAAACATAATCATTGAATGTATTAAACTAAAAAGTATAGTCACTGTATGTATCAAACACTGTAAAAGAATAGTCATGAGGGCCAGAAAGGGATTTTTTAAGCGAGGATTTGCAGACATGGGAGGAGCTGAGATGCAGAGACATCGTCAACAGGAAATGGTCAGCTAGGAGCTGACCAGCGGTTGTCGAGGAGAATGTACTATTGGGTCTGAAGCAGGGAGGAGACTATTGGATTTTGGCCAATCACTGAGCTGATACAGACACTTTCAGAACACAAAAGGACTTTGATGAGCCTGACGAGGCGAGATCAGGTGTGGAGCGTGCTGCAGCTTAGACTGGGGAACGCCAGACTGCAGTGTGCGACATGTTTGGTGATGCTGTGAATTAAATCGATTATATGCACCCAGTAGTAGAGGTGAAATGCTGCCCCCTATTTCTTTGGAACAGGTGGCTAGGCATTACACATAGCACCTTTTAGCATACACACATAGTTCTTCACATAGTTCTTCACATGTCTTAACTGTCTAAATTAAGTTGATATTTGAGATTTGTGTGTACTTTGGAGTGAATCAGGACTGACTGTGAATGAATAATGAATGAATAAGTATGCATAATTGTTCTTTTTTCCACCAGGAATGTATCTACTTTAAATGTATAGCTTTCCATGGGTTTAAAGAAGCATGTTAAGTTGATGGAGCTTTGAATCAGACATTTTAAACATTGACCCACATAGCATTTCCCACGACACAAGCAGAGAAAAGTACTTTTGGATATCAATCTCATGGCAAAACAAATCAACAGCCATACAAGCAATGACACACAGCTGCACAACAAAACCAAACAATCAGTCTCTATTTTGGTCTGTGGGTTCAGTGGACTCAGAGATTGATTTGGAACATCTGAGATGGTTATATACGACCTTTCTCTCCACTTCTTGGCTGATGATATACGCGGTCGTCAGGTAGGCCCCTCTGACCCGCCAAGAGCCCATATCCTTTTGAACACAGAGCCTGATTACCCTCGAGAACGCGAACACACACACACGCACACACACATTGTGGCCTTGGGGGAAATGAGAGTGAGAGGCAGATCACTCTGTCTTGTCCTCTGGCCTGGGACAGGTGGGCTCTTACGCCAAATCCCACCTGGGACATTCACTGTGGCTGATCAGGGCCAAAATGTGTGTGTGTGTGTGTGTTTGCCAAGATGAAGCTCAATCTGGTACTTCCCTAAATGACTTTGAAACAATGTTCTCTTATCTCCAGGGAAATAAATGGTGCAACTGATGGTGTATATGACCCTCATATGATGTTGGCGCTATCTGACATTAGTGGTGTGCTGTTGACGATGACAGTTTCAATGGCAAAAAAGTTGGCCAGTTATGGTTTTGTACCCTTTCATTTTTCAATGATATTTCAGTCATAAATTGACTTAACATTGACATATTTCCCCACTTCCTGTCAACTAATGTCTTAGAGAGAGGCTTATTAATGGCCCAGTTAAACAAATGAATTAAAATGTCACTGAAGAATTGGGTTTTTAAAAAAGGGCAAGTAATGGCTCCAAAAACCATTACTTTCCTACTGTACATCATTTACATGGCATTTGTTAAACTGAGTTACCCAGGTTAGAATGTGGATTTTACATGAGTCTGGATTTCATGGTTCTTCAAAGCTGGTTTCAAATTCGTCTGGAACTGAAACCAGTAGAGGTTTGTCTTATTGATCAATATGTTGCAGGGTGAACCCCATATATAGGAACATTTCCACATACCAATGGCTTACTTTCTTTGATTTATAATGGTAAGAGATGAAACCAGGGTCACACGAGTGCTGACTGAACGAGGTAGAAAGCTACATTTAGGTATAAAAACAAAAGTGTGAAAAATATTTGGTTAAGTGTAGAGACAGATTTAATAAACATGCTGTTGTTTTTCTCAAGAGGAAAGTTTCTCTTTAGGATATAAATTACAGTCTACATGCACAAGACAACCCAAACAGTTAAAACCCTGATACAGTTTGTCTTTTGTATCTTTAAAGCCAAGTGCAACTCTCACACATGCAACTGTGCAACTCTGTGGCACATGTGGATTAAGAACAGCAGGAACACCTTTCCTGTGAAAACCCATCTATAATCCCACTCAAGGAGAAAGTCTTAACAAGGACGTACTATGACATGTGTGGGATCCTGTACAGAAATAAGGCAGTACAGTCCATGTACAGTAATGAATACACATCCTTGTAAATAACAGCCCACTGATGTGTGACTCCTCTGTCTACGTCTGCTGGGGGTGTGAAGTCGAGAACATATTTAACCCTGAGGTGGTAAATGTTGGCATCGTGTCAAGCGGAAGTAAAGAGAAGAAGAGGCTGCCTGTTGAATTATTGAAAGCACGGGGGACATTTCAAGAACAAAAGAGTCCCCTTAGATAAATGTCACCTCGACCTGCTTCCCTTGAGAGGATGTTTATCAGCCAGCCTTCCCACAATGCACCTAGATGCACACAGACTATGGAACACAGAAATATTCATGCGCGCTGCTTGCTGTAGATGAAAGCAACTTTGGTAATGGATGGTGATGATGGCTGCCATGTGTTCAAAAGGCTGAAGATGGATAAGTAAGTTAATTCGTCCAAGGAATAGAGCAATAACTCAACATCCGCTAATGCTGCAATGCTAGCATGGTGGCACTTTGTGGATAATTATCTGCTAAAAAAGGATAATATGCTCATTCATTTCAAAGTATATGCAACATTATTGGTTGTAACTCATGGGTTTGGGAACAAACCCATTGCCAGAGTCAAAGGACAACATATGAATGCAACCACCTCTAGTCTTTCTACACTCTTTTCAATGATCCTATTCCACAGTTTGTTTGTGTTTTTTTCTGAACTTATCCTATTTGTTGTGGAATTTAGACCAAGACAACTAGAAGTTGATAGTCCAAAGTCCAAAGTTTTGGTTCTTAGCAGTTGTGGTGAAGGAAGGCAGAAAGTCAATAAGTTGAATCACTTGTGTCGTGTGTAAATGTTATTCGTGCTGTCAGCATCGTGCATAGAAGGAATT
Organism: Pholis gunnellus; assembly: GCF_910591455.1. Taxonomy (NCBI): domain Eukaryota; kingdom Metazoa; phylum Chordata; class Actinopteri; order Perciformes; family Pholidae; genus Pholis; species Pholis gunnellus. The sequence goes on from NC_136539.1 coordinate 1,750,273, forward strand.
TGCATGTAGGGGCACTGACCCAAGTAATGGACAAATCAAAGAAATTGTCAACACCTTTCCTCAATTGTACTTCGGCATAATGGTGCTTTGAGTTGAATTTGAATGAAAACTCTCACATATACGTACAATGTTAGTATGCTGATGTTTAGCAGGTAGCTTATTTTTCACTACATTTCACTGGCGGCTTGAGAGAACTTTTAAAACTCCAGGTTTTCCCCTGACATTTTCACATGGTGCTCTGATTGATTATTTCATAAACATTTTAACATTTTCAAATGGGTACAAGCAAATCTTTCTTCTGCTCTGTTTCTTGTGAATCAGATGTAGATTTTTTTCATTTTGCTTTAATCAAGGAAAATTTTACAGAGATTACAACAAAATGTTGAATGAAGCCAGTCTTCTTTTCATTTAGTCTATACAAATACTAGTTAGCTATCCTGTTCCTGCTGTGGAGAAAAGAAATGCTATTTGAAGGGTTAATGCTGATTTTAACAAAGAAAACCAAGATGAGACCTCTAGAAAGAGAAACGTAGACATTTTCTTCGGTCCAGAAATATGATGGCTTTGGTTGCTGAAACACTCGAGTGCATTGCGCAGGAGGAGGGAAGGACAGAGGGTAAACAGAGAGAAGGGCCAGAGTTGCTTCTCATTTTCTCCCTTTCTTTCATCCTTCTTTCTCTAAATCCCAAACCACCTTCAAGTCCTGTTTTGGCTAATCTTCACAGGCCATGGTGATGATGAGAAACTGGAGGGGGTTCCATGAAGAGGCCCCAGAAGGGCCCCGTGGCCAGAGTGCACCCCCTGTAGTCTAAAGTGCTTCTCTTTCCTTGAAGGATGGCTCTGCCACTCTCTTCCTGGCTGCTTCCAAAATACGTCCCCCTGCGAGCTTCCTGTGCATAATTGTCCCCAGCTGTAACACTGGGGATAAATAGGGCCGTGGAGACAACAGATTTGTAATTTTGGGGTAAGAGTGAAAAGGAAGAAAATTGGTAGCAGGCCACAGAAATTAGCATTCTTTTGGCTTTAAAGGGCATTAAACATTAAATAGCTGCAAAGTCCCCTAAGTATTGGGGTCTTGGGAGTGAGGGTGCCTTGTTGATGAGCGCGGGAGGGGGTAGAGATCAGAGCTTCAGAGGGTTTTTGTTCAGACCACAGATGGTTGGTTTCACTAGACTATGTACCTCCTGCAGTGTTTAGCCCAGGAGATACTGCCACTGTCTATTATTGATGCTTGTTTAGAAGGCTAAGCTTTGCTTCATTGGCTTTCACATATGAGCTTTCATGTGTCTATTACACAGCAACTCGGCGGTGAACGGCTTCCACACAATGGTGAACACAGAAAATATACACACACAAGGCTCCCTCAAAAGCAATAGCTTCAGGTATTTCAAACGTAGGTGTGAGTTTTGTAGATGTTCTGTAATAGCTCTATTTTAAAAGGATACATAAGAAACAATAATGATTGGCTCCTGCTTTGCACGAACAAAGTTGCAACATGAGCAGTGTCTGACGTCGCGCCACAGGGAAGTCTCGCGTGAATACACGAGAGGATGAGAATCTGTGTGTACAGGATAGAAGCAGAAAACGCTGTGGAGCGACTGTATATCTTAACGCATATTTTTGTATTTTGCAGGTAAGCTGCTGATGTTATTTAGATACCCCGGGCTAGTACAATGATATACTGTACGGTGGTGGCACCGTGTTAGGTTGTGTAAATGTTCATCTGTAACAGGGTGAACTGTGTAAGTTTATCTAGCTAGCAGCTAATGCAAGATTCCAGACCACCATTGTAGTAGGAGCGCGGAGCGGCAGCCGTGGTTATGAGCCCTCGCGTGAGGGAGCCCCCCCGTCGCTCATATCATTTCATTAAGACTGTTAGTATTAAATATGGTGTTATGCTGAGCAACATTTAGGTTTATGGAAATGTATAAGACAAATGTAAGGCATATTACCCTCAAAAGAGTTTTGGAGGGGGTGTAACCGTTCATTTTGTGCATTTGTGAAATTTTGAAATTGTAAATGGTGAACAGGAGACAATGACAATCTGTGTACATGATGGAAGCAGAAAACGTTATGGAGCGACTGGATACCTTAACGCATATTTTTGTATTTTGCAGAACATTTTCATTAAATGTGTAGCTCCAGATTGAGCCTGTGTGACATCATTCTGTGCACCGCTACATTTTCTCACAGGCTGCATCTTCGATTTTAAAACTTAAACTCAGTGGCCACTTTATCCGGTACGCCTGTAAAATCTAAAGTGGTCCAAAAGTGTACTCTTCAGTCCCAAAAGACGCTTACTCATGACATCATTTGAGGCAATTTATCAGATTTCACACAGCTCCTTTTGGAGCCACAAAAGGATTATTATTAAGAGTACACTGCTCTGTTCGAGACATGAAGCATGTGCTGGCTTGCTTCGGGGGTTGGGTGGGGTGGAGTTTTGGGGGGGTTCAGCCCTGTTAAATACCAATTACAAAATACTCAAAGGTAATTTATTTAAAATACAAGTAACGGAAATACTGCCCATCTCTGAATGAAACCCATCAAATATGGCATTTTGGCAAATATGCCTTTATGGGTACAATACAAGTAAAATAGCTTTTGTTGCACGTCGTGTGAGGTCAAGTTATCCATCCAAAAATCCCAATGACTTCGAGGCAGCGTGCCAGAAGTGCAAAAATGCTGACTAATTTCTGGGTTTGAATACTCATTCCTGCAGCAGACTTATTAAGACTTGAGCCATCATGACAGTGTTGCAGAAATGTTACACGGTCCAACTAAGTAAGACTGCAACTTTTACAGAACAGTGACTCAGGTTCGTATGTAGACATGAGACTTACATCTCTTGCCTTCTCATTAAGGTAATTGGATGGGCCTAGAGACAACCACATGTGTGTGTGTGCTCAGCAAACACTAATGATACATTTACAGTTGCCTATATTAATGGAACCATGTGGAGGTTTTGACCACTGTCCTATCGAGCAAATGAAAAGAGGGAACATGGCATGTCCAGCCTGGTCTCACAGAAATACATAAAATGTCAATGAGATCTTAACAGCGCATCACGCGCTGGTAGCACAAAGTATGTTAAAGTTACGAGTGAGAATCACAAAAACAATGCCAATGGAAAGTCTGTGGCTCAGTAGTAGAGCGGGTTGTCTTTCAATAAGATCAGTGGTTGGATCCACGGCTCCGCTAGTCCATGTTGATGTGTTCTTGGGCACTTAACCCCAACTTGCTCCAATAGGCTGTGCTGGCGTGGTATGAATGGGCATGATGGGTAGGTGGCCCCTGTCATCAGATTAGAAAAGTGGCATACAAGTACATGTCTATTTACCATTACCATTCAATTAGGATCCTTTTTTTGTGGTGGGCACCCTAATTTCATTTCAATTTATTTGTGAAGCCCGGATTCACACATTTGTCTCGGTGCAAATTAAACGGATCCACGCAACTATGCAACAGGTAGAGCTAATGACGTAGTATTAACCAGTTAAAAGGACACACATGGTGAGTGGGAGGTGTATGGGTCAAACAATTAGGATTTTCAACCACAGGACTGGTATTAAAGACCAGTTATTGTGAAGTTAGGTTTGTGACGTTTTCCCGAAACCTAACGTTGTTTAAACCTAATGTTAATCTGTTTGCCTAAACCTAATGTTACATTGCCATTAGTTGCTCTTGAGCTTCTCCAGATGAGGTACAGATTACGTTTTATTTGAGCAGAAAGTTGAAACATTGCAGAGATGTCAAAGAGTTCAATAATAAAGAATAGTTATGTAAATGTTATTACTGTTTTATGAGTATGAGCATGAACTTGAAGGAATTGACAAAAACATGTGCAGGCCCTGCTTTACAATGTGTATACAACAGTGTGTGATTGGACATTAGAAACATCCAAACCTGCCAAGTCATTAGTAAAGAAGTAGAATGTGGCTGTCGGAGTCACGCAATGTAAAAAAATTGATTACTATTCATGCAGACTGAAATTTGCCTGTGACAGACACTAATAAATTAAAGTTCCTTCCTGGAAATTTAAATAACATTTTTACAGTCAGTACGGTTCGTTTTGTTTGTTCTCTGCATGTCTCTTGTGGTGAAAGTGAAAAATTAAACCTGGCTCCTGTTTTTGCAACCTGCTCAGCGTGGGCCCACCTTTCATCTGCATCGCGCGAGGCTGCAAATGAAAACAGGACGTGATAGACTGCCTGTCATCTTTGCGCAGGCTTGATGCGCTTCAATTAATTACACTGTGCAAAGAGAAGTCAGAAGAGAACCCCCAAGAAACAAACTTTTAGTTAGTCGCTTGCTGGCTCTCGTCATTGTGTCTCCCCTTTGAAGTGGCAGCTGATTTGAAAGCAGATGACCCCAGGTTTTCCTCCCACTTTCATTCCCCTGCCTCCATCTGAGTGCCGACTTACTCATTAAGCGCTGAAATCGAATTAGCAGCCTCTTAGTCAATCACATGTGGATCTTTTGCTCATTACAGTGCTCCCACTGCTTACCTTCAGCAAACTCCTCGCAGAGATCTTATTGCACCTTGCTTTTATTTCATACTGTCAGCAAATGAGCACTGAGTGCATCCTAACTTGATTTGCCTCTCTGTATTTACACTTCCCATCACAAAGTGCTCTGACCTAGAAGTCCCCCGGTTTCTCGTGAGCGTTTCTAATGTAATAAGTCTTTTGTTTAGAACAAAAGAAATACAAACTTGCTGTGGCGGGACTTATTTTTATAAAACTATGTCAAAGAAGTTGTTGTGATGTGTTGCCCGGTAAAAAGGATTGCTTGTCATACAGAATTGAAATGTGTTGGTTTTAAAGAAGTTAAAGTATTGTTTGCCATTCCGAATTGTATTTGCTGAGAAAATAGGTTGTAGGGTGAAATTGGGAAAATACAGTAATAGCCTATAATATGGCAAAGCTAGGCATGTCAGAGTATAATTTGTCATGACAGCTGTCCTTACAAAATGGTAGCATTAGTTGTTTGTTTCAATAGCTACATTGACCACACATTTACTAGACCTGCACCTGTCTGTGTGAATTCTGACTTTTCGGACAGCAGCAAAGGCTCAAAGTAGCATGATATTGTTGAAGCACCACAGAGTTGTGAAAACCCACTTTATGCTCCCTGCCCGATACATATCAGCAGACAGATCAAGTTAGTGACTAACTGGTGAATAGACCGCAACATTTAGCAGCTACAGACCCAGATACTTTAGTCAGGGGTTGGTGGAGCTGAAAACAAAGCTCAAAGTAATATTCTGCGTAACTTCGGCAGAAATAGGACTCCAAATAAATGCTAATGTTACTCTGTGTAGGCGAAAAATTTGCAAACACGTTAGCTGTATCAACTTTACAACACTTGAATAGGTCAAATGTGAATTTGATATGCTCCCAAATGATCACAAAAGTGATTTATGACCAAATGTTTTGTGCTAGCACCTATAACCAAATATTAGCTATAATAGTAGCCTTATTAGCCTTTTTGTAGCCATATTACAATTTTCGTAATTGACAACACTGTTGTGGAAAGTACTGACAAAGGAGGTTTTCCTTCCGATAGGGGCATCAAATTACAAAACAGAAGGAGATTTTCTGAGAACTCACTTATCGTGTGTTATAGTTTCATGACATTTTGTTATTTTGTTATTTTTTCTTGTGCTTCTTCTTCCCCATCCCCTGTGTCTCCTGTCTCCCCCTGTCAGTCTGTGAATGTGTGTGTGTGTGTGTGTACACCTCCTGCTTCATGGCATTCATCCTGAAAGTCTGGCCCACACCTCTTTTAAGATCTCTAGACCTCTCTGGGGGTTTGTGGGGGTGGAAGGATTTCAATGACATCATCAGACAGGTAGCAGAGGATCATCCCGAGTCAGACATTTTGACTGTTGACAGTTGAAAACATCAACTGCACAGCCATCAGATGCACTGAAAAGGACCAAGAAAAAAAGGTCTTCTGTAAGCTTATTTTTATTTCCTTCTGCTTGTATGTAATAACAGTCAGGTGGTGTCTGATCATATTCTATACTTTTAATACATTCTTTACTTGAGTAAATCAAACTTGTAATTTCACACTGTAATGATATTGGCCTCCCGTGTTAGTTTTCTTAAATGGTCCCTCAACGATAATAAAGGGGCGTTCTAAGCCAGTTCAAGATTCAGCATGATGAATTGTAGTCAGTGCTGAGGTGATATGATTTCTTGTATAAGAGTCATACATTTTGACTTAAAAGACATCAACTTCACAGCCATCATATGCGCTGAAAAGCACCAAGAAAACAGGTAAACGCTATGCACTGATGGATATTTTGCTTCAACACAGCCCTCATAAGAAACACTAACGCCACAACTGAGTAGCAACCAGAGAAAATAGTGCATCGTTCATCAATTGGCCTGTCAAAGGTACCGCAGGCTATAAAAAACTAAACATTTTTATTGTATCATGGCTACTGTTTTATCACCAGAACATGAGTAAAACAGGATTTCAAACATGGTTTAATTTCCCTAATCTAGAAGTCACTGCCCTTTGTCCTTAGATGCTACAACATATGTGGGCAGCGATGGCTCAGGAGGAAGTCGATTATTGAACATTTTTTAAATGGTCTAATTTCATCATCCCGTTGCAACATAAACGTAGCACAAAAAGTAAGGACATTTGTGTTTGGTAGATTATTTCTTTGTTGTAACAATGCTTCTTGGCTATAAGTCTTATACCGTTGGAAAGCCTGTTTATTTCCCTTTTAAACGGTGCCCCATTTGTAAGGAACATGCATTTGTGGGATGAGTATGTGGGTTGCGCCCATGAAAAATTTACCAAATCTTCTCTGCCAATGCCAACAGAGCGGTTTATCAGAGAATACCTCCAGACTTTGGGAGTGGAGAGGATGGAATGGCCTGCCAGCAGTCCTGACCTCAACCCCATTGAACACTTGTGGGATCAGCTTGGGCGTGCTGTTCGTGCCAGAGTGACCAACACAACCATGTTGGCTGACTTGCGACAAATGCTTTTTAAAGAATGGGATGTCATCCCACAGCAGTGTGTGACCATGCTGGTGACCAGCATAAGGAGGAGGTGCCAGGCTGTTGTGGCTGTGTATGGTTCTTCCACACGCTACTGAGGCTCCTGTTTGTTAAATTAATACATTGTTAAATTGCCAAACAACACCAAACAAGAGTTTGGACACACCTGTTGTCTGACACGTCCACCCCGGAACCACATCATTGTACTCTGGTGAGGTGCGTGTGTTCTGGGAGGCGTGCTAAACTAGCTTAGCAGGAAAACAACAGCAGCACACACTCTACAAACTCTCCCCGCAGTGTTTAGCTGTTCCCTAGTGATTCAAACAGGGCTAAAACAATCGCCACTCAATCCCCATTTCTCCAGACCATAATTCTTACTTTGTAAAATAAAACAAATGCCCAAACAGAGACGGGATGCTGCGTCATTAACGGACAATGCATATAGTCAAAATCAATGTAATTAACACAATAACAAGAACAAACACACAAGAACCAGTCACATATATGACAACAAAGCATGACAAATCAATCCAGCAAACCTGCGGTGCGAAAACTTTGGGTTACTTAACGTAATCTCTGGTTCTTTGATAACAGAGGAAGTATGTAAGCTATGTAACTATGGAAGCTCCAATGACACTACGTCTGTCAGTGACAGACAGGTCGACTGTGGTAGGGCCCCGCCCCCACCTATTATCACAGTCGTCTGTCTCCTCCCAAATCATTCTAGACCGATTTCTGTCTGTGTCAATGCAAGGAAGGTTGTGATGGTGAAACACCTCACTCTGTTATCAAAGAACCAGGGATTACGTTAAGTAACCCAAAGTGTAACCAATAGATCCCACAGAGGAACCAGGGGCCTGGAAACGGGGAGCTTACAGCGTGCACCTTTCATGGAACGACATACTAAAGGATGCTGCCCCACAAGCTTCTCCCCAAAGCCTAAATGACAGATACCGTTTGTACAAATCCTTTTCCTGGCTGGGTCAGGGCTGCTAGCTGTGGGGTTGGCCGACCCTTTCCTACGATGTCGTTTGTCCTCAAATGTCCTTCTCTAGAAAGGCGTTGTCAGTAACTCCGCCACCAAATCCGATTGTCCTCCTTCAGCAATTGAGTGTTAAAAAAACAAAGCAAAATGCTAAAAATGTCATGTCAATGTCATAACTTCTTACATATCTTTCAACTTGAACTGTTACTATTATTAACTTCTGCAAGCTGCTTCAGCTTCAAAACAGTCACGCTAGCCCACTGACCAATCACGGCGCACGTTAATGCTGAGCTGCACGTTAATGCTGATGTACTTGGAGGCTACCTTGGTAGCTCTGGCACATCAAAGAATACGCCTAACATGTCAAACTAAAGATCTGATTGGTTGAAGACTGACAATCAATAATATCGTCCCCATTTACTTTAATCTGCAAAGTCTACCTAGAGGGCATCGGGCCTCTCTTCTTACCTAGAGACACAGAGGTGAAATCTGATTGGATAAAAGCTCTACTTAAAACAAGCTGCACTGGAAGCAGAGCAACTGAGGACGACAGTAGCTGTGCAATGAAAAATAAGCTAATGGGGAAAAAAATGTATAATACATGTAGTCTATTTATGAAAAATGATTAAATTATAAAATAGTTATAATTTTGTGATTCTGTTTAAGCCAGCAGAGAAGGCTTTGCTGGCCCTGACGGCCCACCACTGCACTTTATACTATGTTCGTGTGTTTACAGACAAGTAAGAGTGCTCCATGCATCGGTGTCAGATGACGAGGTGCCCTGACCAAGCTGTGGTATTTGATGCTTTGGGAGTGAGAAAAGGTTGGAAAGGACACAACCTTTGGTATCTTGTATGATAATCCACAACCCTGGCCTACACATTCTTACCTTCAGTTTTCTACTTAAAGAGCATTAGCACTGAATGTTGGAGTGGTCTACATTTGTTCAATATGAACAGAATTCCCTAAGGGTACTGGACTGGTTCAGTTTTCTTTGTCCTTGTTAAGACCCTAGCAGACTTATTTGAAGTTGCTTGAGAGTTTTTGTTTTGGGGAAGAGAAGTATGGAGACACTTTTCTATGCTGCAACATGAGTATACTCAAAAGCAGACTTTGTTATTAACTTGTAGCTATTAGGGCTGAGCTTTGATTTTACCAAGATGAATCAGTTTGGAGTTTTTAACCAGAGTCAAGACAGTTATCATTGGTTTGTCTGTATTTAATCAAATACATTTCATGCATATTGAATCATTGGTTTGTTTAATGCATTATAAGACTGAAAAGTCTTAGTGACAAAGTTAGGCACATTTTGGTATTGTCGGTACAGTTATGTTCCTAAGAGTTTTATAGCCTGTCTATCAAGTCAAGTGGCTGTGCTGAATTGAGGCTGTCTTTGTATATAGGCTGTCTTTGTATATGTACCAAAATCTGAAAAAAATACAGTCACACACATAGCACTTGGTCCTCCAAAGTTTCTGTACAGTGAACTAAGACAAGGTGAAACCCATAACGATTACATCTTAAATCCAGGAAGTATGAGCTGAAGCTTTCCACATATACAGACTGCCAGTCATGTCCCTAGCAGACAATGTTCAGCACACCTTTGGAAGTGTTTCAGAGGAAGCCGTGGTATGGCCGCTAATGAGGTGTTAGTCAAGACTCTACCTTGGTGAAGTGGTTTCCTTTGAGTGACTGTACTTTAAAAAAATGTATACATTTTTTTGTCTTGGCCTTTAATTGCTGCAATACATTTTACAAGAGTGTTTTTTATCAGGATTTCTTTATTTCAAGAGGATTTCTGGATGCTTTGCTGAGCTGTGACAAGCAATACTGTATACTTGAGCCAGTAATACAAAGGACCTTTCTTGCATTGATAAGGCTTTGTGCACCCCCCTGGCAACATCCACTCAGAATATTTTACAATGTCACCGGGTTCATCACAACATAATACCACATAAAGGTAGGCCTACTACTACTCAAAAACTAACTGGCTGTCTATGGTGAAGTGTTAATGTTGCCAATGAAAACTACTGTACTACATCATCCCATGATGATAATGAAACAAAAACAAAACCCTTCCCTGGGAGGAACAATAGCTCGGTTTTGTCCAGGTTGAGCTTGAGGTGGTGTGCTGCAGACAGGTCCAGGAGAATCAGGACAGAGGAGAGAGAGTTAGCTCTCGCATCGTGAAGCGACTCCGTCACCGCAAGGAGGGCTGTTTCAGTCGAGTGACCCACTTTGAACCCAGACTGGTGGGGGTCCAAGAGGCTGTTCTGATGGAGTTCTGATGACAGTTGGTTAAAGACAGCACGTTCAAGTGTTTTGGATAGAAAGGGTAGAAGAGAGACCGGTCTGAAGTTTTTGACTTCAGAGGGGTCAAGTGATGGTTTCTTCAGAAGGGGAGTGACTCTAGCAGTCTATACTAAAGGTATATCCGCTGCTGCCTCAATGTATCTCAGAAGCTGAAATAGCTACTTGATTCGTTGCCTTACCGTCAGTAAAAAGCATCTGGCATTCCGTAACGTTCTGTTTCTGTTAGTAATGTTATCTGATTTTACCATAAACCCCACCTTTTCTAGCTTCAACATTAAACTAATGTACATTTGAATGAATCTGCAATTATAATAAATCATATACTTCCAGCTGTGCAGCAGCGAGTTGGTACTGGGTATTTTGAAGAGGAAGACAAATACAGGAACGTCCATCAGCAGAAATGTCCGGACCAAAGTGATCAGTAAAAATGTAATTGATATGTCTCTAATTAACACAGCACATAACCTGAGTAAGTAAAATATGTTTACCTTGCATCACCTGGTTCTCACAACCTACAAACCCACCAATGGTACCTCTTGATTATGAGGAGCTACCCAGAGAAATGGGAAAGTCAGAGGTGGCATTCAAATCTGAAGCACAAAACATGACATATTGTAAGACAGAGAGCATTCCCAAACACAACAGACAACTTAGACTTGTGGCAGAGGCTACCTTACAACGTGCTACCTATTCCTCCGTAGTGATAAACATTCACACACAGAATCACAGCAATTTGGAGTTTGGCTTCTTTCCGAAGGACACTTCACCAGACTGAAGGGGCCAGAGATCGACCACCGACCTTCTGATTAGTGGATGAACGCTCTCACTCCTGAGATATGTAATAGTTTATGCACAATATTTTTGGTATCCCTAAAAGTGCATGTGGCCCTAGCTTGCCCCCCCCCCCCCCCCCATTTTAAATGGTCCGCAACCGCCACTGATCCTGTCATCATGCGATATCAGGTTATTTATTGTATTCAAATAGCAGTTGTAGAAACATAAAAGAGTAATTTGGGTACATGTATACATACTATAACAAGTTGTTAGAATTGGTTTACTAATATAGTGTTGAATATGCATTTATCTACAACACAAATGAGTCACTTTTTGTTATTGTACTTTTTGATTTCACGTATATACACTGTATATATAAGTGTATATATATATATATATATATATATATATATATATATATATATATAATAATATTAGTTTAAAGCAGAAATACAGGGTGACCTTTGCTCTTGGAAGTTATTAGTGAAGTGTTTGCAGCCACTGGCCCTTTTGGTAATGACAAAGTCTGAAAGTATGCAGTTATACATAGTTAACTGCTTTTCATTTTGTTAGGAAGAAACAATAAAATACTTTGATTCACTGTGAGGTCAATTTTGGATAATTAAAAAATATGTCTGGATCCTGTGTGGATGACAGTCTGAAAAAACATTGCAGCAAATTGGTGTCAATTGAGCAATAAATGTGGGAGGAAATTCGTTTTACACTTTTTGAGAAAAACAGATTGATGGACTAAATAGTTCCTGTCAGCTTGAAGAAGAAGTAATTAAGTAGCAGCATTTCTGCTCCAGCCACAATAAACTACTTTCAGTCAGCTATCACTGGTGTTACTATCAGAAGGGAAGAATAATTTCCAGGATTAATGTCGACAGTCAAACATCCAAATCTTCCTCTAGATGTTTGCTCAAGAAATATTACTATGTCAATTTTTACCATCTCCTCCTTTAGTAAATAGATGAGTGACTCTGACTCAAACTTATATACATTTTCATCAAAAGACTAAATCAAAATCAGGTGCCGATACGAACACAACTGTGGTGGTGGGTGTTTCGCTCCTTCACCCCCGTATTGTCATCAGTGCACACATTAATGCGCAGTGCAAACAGCACATGCTGGCATTCATTAATGCCTTGTGTTGTGAGTCACAGCATATCAGAAGAGCCACTCAGGCGCCTCACAGCCAAAGGTTAGTAGGATATGTGATTAATTGTTAACTCATATTCTGATGTCTGTCTTTTTCTGACTTTTGTTTTTGGCCCAAAAATACAAACTAATGAGAAAACAAGTACTGTTGCTGATACATTGCTAGTTGTTAGTGGAAGGTCAGATGAGCCATCTGGAAGACCTCATAGAACCTGTTCTAGTGGCGTGTGTGTGTGCAGTATAATACAGCTGATGATAATAAGGAGACCTAGCAGCTCTTTTGGCACTCTGTGTGAAACAATGCAGAAATAAAGTGCAATAAGTGTAAGTAATTGAAAGTGCAGTATTACAGGACATATTTTCTATATTCCTGTTATATACAACAAAAGCCATTAAAAAAAAAATCAACAACTTGTTCGTCAGTCCCTCAATAGGTCTCTACTCTCCAACTGAAGATGCACATCTTTATAATCGATTTACTTTATATAGTTTATTTTTTAAAGAATTTCTCAGGAAATACAGGAGGAATTAGCAGGAGATTGTATGTGGGATCGGCTCAGAATAACCCTTAGTGTCCATGTTCGTAGTAATGACTGTAAAACTCTCCATTATATGACGCTATTGTCCACGCTATTATCATTATATTTCAATTCAATTTATTTTGTATGGCCCAAAATCACAAATTTGTTTTTTGATAAAGAGACGTACCTGAGTTAACTAGCAAAATAAGAATAAAACGTGACCTTTTTCTGGGAACCTCTTGGTTTTTGATAATTAACTTGCCCCACCCTAGCCTGCCCTGGTGACTTCTCATGACGTTACAGTACTTCTAATTTTTCTGATCGTGCAATTGCACTAAATGAGCATGACTTTCCTGTGTCGGAGTCTTAGGCATGACCGATCACCTGACAAAACACTTCAGTCAATGGGAGAAAAGTGTGGAATCATTCCACTGATGAAGGTGATCATGTACCTAAGTGTCTTGAGGTGAGACATTGCCCATGATGCTTTGTGTGTAGTTTGTGTAACATAGTCCTCTATCCTCCTGAGTCAGCTAGTTTCAGCCTGCAGCCCCACCCCTTCCATTAAAAGCAGAAACAATGGCATGGCAGACTAAGTGTTTTCCATTTGGCCAACATGTCTCCTCACTGGTGTCTTTTCCGCTCATAGTACCTCCTCCCGATGTAGATGCTAAAAGGGAGATGGAGGAATATCATTTGTGATGCACAGTATTTTTGTATAGAAGTATTTTTCAAGCATTTCTGTTCTGATTTTTATAGTATAGAGGTGAGCGTAAATTAGGGGAGAGATGCCATGCAACAAAGGTTTCCAGCTGACAACATTCTACCAGTGGCGGGCCGTGGATTTTATACCTGGGCCTTCAGTGCTGTTCTACACTTCTAATAACCTCATTATGACGTCACAGCTACGGGTTATTATTTGTTTCGTGTAAAAGCCGCATATTCACATAACACTGCAACATTTGACAAATGAAATAAAATGTTACATGAAGTTCAACACCTAGCATACAAAACACGAAATGCAGAGTGCAGATACATGAATACGAGCATGACGGGACGCTGCGTCATTACCGGACAATACAGTCCAAATCAGGGGTGCCCAATACGTCGATCGCGATCGCAGAGGCAGTGCCGGTAGATCGCATGCCATTCTTTTCTAACACACGGGTCACCACGTATGCACAGTGAACCGCGCGAGCTACTGCAAAACTCCGCGAGCAAATTAGTCAGCCTGATGCAGCAGTCGCTCTCCTGCAAGCACCGCTCTCCCGCAAGCACCCCCCGCCGACGAAGGTCCGGCTGTTGCTCCTCTTGCGATCAGCAGCACCCCCAATTCAAATATTATTCAAACGAAGTTCACTTACCAAATGCAGTCTATCCTCCTTTCTTTGTTGACAAAGAGTTTAATCCCAGTACATCAGTTCCAGTAAGAAGTCCTTCTCCATTCATCGATTCATCGACGCCAGTCGAGCCTCCCCAGTTATATTTCGCCGATGGTAGTCGGTCTTCCACCGCCGGTGGTCGTCTTCGGCCGTGGACCGGTGAAGGGCGGGCCGCGGTTGTGGAGCTGAATTCCCTGCGAACGTGGTCGTTGAGTTGTAGATCCACTCGAGTCTCTCCAAAAGTACCGACGCTCAGTTAAAATGAAACACATTCACAGCCATAACATGTGCAACGCTTCTCCTACACTGCATACAAATCCTTTTCCTGGCTGGTCAGGGCTGCTAGCTGTGGGGTCGTTTCTTACTGTCCTGTTTGTTCAGAAATGTCCTTCTTGAGAAAAGCGTTCCCAGTAACTCCGCCACTAAATCCGTTTCTCCTCCTTCCGCCATTTCATATTAAAAAAACAAAGCTAGGTAAAATGTCTTTCAAATATTTCCACTTGAACTCTGTCTGCTACAACCAAAGCTCTGCTGCTAGCAAACATGTTTCGCGGGCACATAGTCACGTGCCCGCCCACTGACCAATCACAGCACACTCTGCACCTTGCGGGAGAGAGGCATCAAGCTGCAGTAATGCTGACGTAACTAGGCCTGCAAACCGCTCTGGTGCGGCCATGAATCTCAAACTAAAGATCTGATTGGTTGAATCAACAATATCGTCCCCATTCAACTTAAACTGCACATGGCAGCACTGGTGAGTCTGCAGGCCTGGGGCCTCTCTTCTTACTAGAGACACAGAGGTGAAATCTGATTGGATAAAAGCTCTACTTAAAACAAGCTGCACTGGAAGCAGAGCAACTGAGGAGCACAGTAGCTGTGCAATGAGAAAATAAGATAATGGGAAAAATATTTTTATAAATTATATTACATATAAGAAAAAATTAAATGTATTTAAGAAAAAATATTAAATTATAAAATAGCTATAACTTTGTGATTCTGTTTAGGCCAGCAGAGAAGGCTTTGCAGGCCCTGACGGCCCGCCACTGCCTTCTACAATGTGTGGAACCTGATTGAGTATATCTGCTGATCCTGTACCGGAATTGTGAACTGTCTTACATTGGACAGAAATAACACCCATAGGCAAAAATGTATTAAGGATAACTGGAAATAAGTAAGTCTGACCTAATTGGATATTATAGGACTAATAACAGCCACGACTGTGTCGGCAAATATTTGGATCTTATTACGTTTCCTGAATAACTGAAGATTAACTTGTGAAGTACATGAGAGAAGAAGAAGACATGCGTCAAGTCCTGGACAGAGGGGTCAGGACCGGAGGAAGCACAGTTGGCAGGACAGAAAGCTTCCTCTAAGAACCTGATGCATACAGACTGTCCTCACAAGAAGAACGACAGTGTGTTTGGTATCTTTCAAGTCAGTCTTAAAACAATGGTCCATATTTCCATTGAAAGAGGTTTTACTTGATGTAATCTTCCCTCCTGTTAATACTGGAGATGGAAAATCCCTCCCAGATGCCCTTTAGGTGATGGAGAGGGGAGATAACATTGAGAAAAACAATGCTCATACCTGATTGTTGTTTCGAGACAGACTATAACAATGGTGTCAGATGGCTGAGATGACTACTTTGTGTTCGTCTTTCATGCTTTTAGGTTGCAGAAAGTCCTCTTTATAAATGTTATTTTGCGTAAAGAGTTAGCAATAAAATCATGTTTTGTACTTGGAGAACAAAACACTGTTCAACCAGACTGACAATTGAATTGGCAAAAAGAGTCAAAGATTCCTCTGAGCAACAGCTGAATGAGAATAAAAGAAATCCCCAATTTCATTGGCAAAATAAACAGGAAGCGTGGCATCAACGTGTGCAGATTTAAATAGGAACAGCTTCCTGTTCAGTGTCAGGTGCACAATAATGCAGCCTAGAACAAGCTGGAATATTAACAGTTGTGTTGCTTAAGCAAAGCTCTTCTTAAAATGTCACAATAGAAATGGGTTAGTTTACGGTAATAGGACTAAGCACTATTGGAATATCAGCTAAACAGATGCCCTGATTAAGCTGCTGAGGGCACAAATAGAAAGGGCTGTCCAAATTATTTTGATCCCAAATACACCGTTGTGGTTCAATAACGATCGAGGGTCACTTGTGCTTTCCTTACTGGAAAACATGAAATCAAAGGGTATTTGGAAGTAAAGACGGTTTTCTCCACTAGTATGTAAAACTGCGGCGACATCAATTAAACAAAAGGTTTAATCATTTCATTATTCTTTTGGGGCAAACACTTTTTCAAATATAAATAATACATTTGTTTCTTTTTATTAAAATATCCTTCATGGAAAAAATGAAAAACAGTGACTCCAAACTTTTAAATGGTGTGTGTGTGCATACATTTTAACTGAATTAACATAAACAGACAAAACCTTTAGTGACTGACTGTAATCTTTGTGGAGTGAAGTTTGGGCTGGAAAGTTGCAGAAATAAGTGAAATGACCATAACCTGTCAACAGTGCAATGCGTGGTGACGTTCGCACAATTGTAACATAATCTGTACCACCGACATGTAAAGCGGTGTCAGGAGGTCATCTGTGATAGTTGAGCTAGTTCCTTCTCAAAAAGTCACTGTTCTTGTAACCATGACAGAAGTCATTTCCAAGCATCAACCAGGTACTTTTGTTATTGCTATATCTAATCAAATCTTAACCATAGAAGTGTTCATATGAATCATCTCTGTAATAGCGTTACATGATTCTACTGATGAACAAAGCCTGTCCTGCTGATGGGGGCATTCAGTCGGAAAACATTTGATTTGTCATGTTTGAAGACAATGACATGTATTTAGTTGTTTACTTACAAGGACTTGTTGACAATTCTTCACTGTTGCACCATCTGTGGTCGACAAAAATAGCAGGAGCCCCCGCTTTCAATGAAACTACTGTCTTATCGACTGTATACTAGTAATACTAGTACAAAGCTAGTACAACTCCAAAGAGGATGGGAGTAACATAGCAGGTGAGGGACGAAATATTCACTTAGTTGTAATTTTAACTCATCGTTCCAGACAGCATTTTAACTATCAGAACGTTAAGAGATATGATCTGGAAAATCTCATTTTTTTCTCTCGTGACGTTGGTTCCAAAATTGGAATATATTTTGAAAAGCAAACATTTTTTGACTAACTCCATTTTCACACTATTTCCGCCTTTGAAAATACTCTCTCCACTCAGGATTTAAACGCACCAGCTTCTTGGCCAAAAACAGTGTGTAATTGTGGTTGTAATTATTAATGTGCTGGGGTGAAAAATCAATCACGTATGTGCTCTGGATGGGATTATAAATGGTGCCATGCTATTGTTCAGCCATTATTCCAAAAGCCTTTTTGTCTGACAGCCTGTTATTCTGAAAACATACTCTTATTGTCTCCAAGGCCCATTGCTCCGTAAATACAGAATGACATCATCTGACCTTCCCGGTTTTCCTTCCAACTGGTGAAGGCATGTCCCACAACTCAGCCTCGTATTACTCGTTGCCTTTCTTGGTTGGGTTGGTAAGGCTTAGGCATAAGGGAGATATGGGTAAGTCACGCAGAGGCAAAGTAGTGCGGGTCATGCCTTCTCCATGGTATAAAAAACAATATTGCGACTGGGAAGGTCCAATGACGTCATTTTAATTAATAGTTAGCCATGTGCTTTTGTTCCTTGCATTGTGTGTATTTTTGGAGCAATGGGCGATTGCTTTCGGGGTAACAGGCCGTCAGAAAAATGGGCTTTTCAGTTCAGTGGGACATATTTTTCCAGACTATTGGGGTTTCTGAGTAAATGGCTGTCGTAACAATGGGACGTCCCCTTATAAATCACTGACCTGCTCAGGTGGTAAAATCATCCCAGGAAAAAAAATTGTACCCGAATAGGGTTCAAATGGACTTTTGAGCTTAAATATTGTTTTTCCACAAACTGTTCCCAGATGTCAAAAAAATGTCTCAAAGCTTTAATTATTTTTAGTTTGATGGCTGTTGAACGATGTTGCAGCAGGATGCTGGGTGTTCCTGGTGTAGTTTATAAACTCTTAATTGTAGTCCTGGTGAGTACACCACTCTATTCCTGATATTATGTAAGATCATGATCATAGTTAAAATGAATCCAAAGCGCTGCCTCGATACATTGTACCCTGTCAGTATTGATAGAAGGAAGTCATTGATGTTCTGGCAGAAAATGCCTTCCACAATTCCCCAATCCCCACTCAAGTGGTTATGAATTCAGAGTCAGGAAAACAATAATCATAATTGCATCTGATTGTTTGTCTGAGTTGCTTATTTGTAGGACTTTGACCAAATGTCATTATCTGCTGCCATGCATATTCACCGAGGGCATACTCAAGAAGAACAAAATGTATCCGTGCAAAAACAATTATCTACTCACCTCAGGAGATGAGGTCATAATAACTGTCAACACCCCAACGATTTGATCTTACTGGTGAACAACATGGCGATGCCTCACTGTCCTCTACATCTATGAGCATAAATCAGGCTGTAATTGAAGGTATAAATCTAGCACAAAACAACTCTATTCATATTTCTGGCCCTAGTTCGGTGATGTATTTTCTTCCATTAAGCAGACAAATGCAGGTTAAAAACACTTAAACCTGTCTGAAACCTGACACGTTTTAGTGTCAGTACTTTAGAATACTATTGCAAATAGTTTATTCCTTGACTTATTATTCCATACAGAGGGAAATTGTTAGAAAGCCAATTGCATGCCCTGGCCACACTGCCTAATTATGGAGTCCGAGACGGCTACTTTGCTGGACGCTTATGGTTTCCACACAGACGGTGCTGCTGCTGCCGCCAGCCCTTTCTTTCTACATTGAGTTTGCCTTTTATAATGGCCGTATATTTCATTTAATTTCCTTAATGTGTCATTTACATTTATTTTAGACAGAAGGGTGAAAAGGTGTGTACTCCTTTTGTGAATAATAATAATCCACAACTAAAAGCAGGTACGCCTATTTTTGGAGCTGCATTTTCGCCTCTCCTGATGAAATACTTGTGCTGACAAATGAAGTGAGTCTGTCCACAGTAAAACGCTAGAAGGTGTTTCTTTTTTAACTGAATCATAAAGTGTTGAGTTAATAATAGATATTTGATTAGATAAGAACTTTTTGTGTTCCAAAGATGTAGATATTTATTTTTTTAAACTGTAGTAGTGTTGCTGGTATGTCGATAGCCGACACAGCTGAGCGGCACTGCTCATGCGAGCTTCTTTCACCTGAAGTGTCAAAATAAAAAGCAAGAGGTTCCGCATCGCACACGCAGGCAGTTTTGCCCTGGTTTACAGTTTGAGGCACTGATCTCTTCATCATCAGGGGCCTCAATAGGTGCATCCACAAGATATGCTGCATTCGGCGGGGTTGTGCTGTGATAAACATTTTTTACTATTCTAATTGTTCACGGATTCATGTCGTAATTTATTGCAGATATATATATAGCATGCTGAAATCTCAAGCCACACCACTGTACAAGAGATGTCCTCTAGGATGTCTGGGAAAAACTACAAATGGCTGTTTTCATGCATTATTGTCTTTCATTAGACCTGGCTGGTAAATGCTCACATATTTCAAACTCCATGCTCCCACGGCCTCTTAACAGCACATCAAGTGGTGGTGGCACGTCAATTGTTAAAATGATTATACCCCAGTCACGCTTTTTTTCCCGCCAATACCGATTGCCGATTGTTGACTCATATCGGCCAATGCACAGCTGATACGCTTTCTGATGTCTTGAACCAGTTCTTTGCTTGCTTTGACAACCGCACCAGCAGAATGAGAACTAAAACAACACCACCAAGGGAGGACCCTGTACTCTACAGCGCCACCAGGGCCCTATTCCTCGTACGTGGTTGAACTAAGTCGATCAAATGTTCTATTATCCAGCTTAAATTAACTCGATGATTGACATCAGGCTATCTCGGTTCCTCAAAGGCTGATCCGCGCTCAAACAGTCTCGTTAATTTGAACCAGATGTCAGTCAACAGGATCGTTGCGCGTGCCCGTCCTACTTCAAAAGGGGGAAGCGTCGATCACCGAAACCATGATTTTCTAACAGTACAACGGCAAATAAACTCAAAGAAAGAGCCTCTTTTTTCTCCGCTGACGAGCAGGAGATGATCATGAACGCATATGAGGAATTCAAGACCATAATCATGGCGAAATCTAACGCTGCGAGGGCTAGACGAGAAGCATGGCAAAATATCGCAGACGTCGTTAAATGCGCAAGTGTTGGGAAAATGTCTAGGTTAATTTTAAGTGCCTCATCACCCCAATCAATCAGATGATATTTCTTTAAATGTGCCTGCTGGCAGTAGGCTTAATGGAACGCATCATCCAATGAGATCTATAGCAAACATAATTATATCAACTCTTTCAGAATAAGTAGATAAAAACAAGCCCAAAGAGAATCTAATTGATACGAATTAATAGATACTTATGAGGATATATGTAGGTGTATGCACGTATGTATCATGTACTATATATATATGTGTGTGTATATACATGTATGTGTAGATTATCATATAGAATAGGAGTTTGAATATGTGTGTGTGAATCTGTGTATGGACGGATCAGTATGTGTGTATTATTCATAATAAGCAGTAAAAATAAATTGTGTGTAATTCTCTCTATTCGTATCATGAGTCCACCTTAATCATGCTCTACAACAATGATATCTATGGTGTACTAATAATACTGTCATATCATTATGAGTGCTTTCAACCGTAGTTCAACCAGCCATCAAGAGGACACGGGAGCAAGTAAAAACTAAGCACACGAACATTATTCAGAATGGTGATCAATACAACATGTTCCATGGTAATGTAATGAACACATCCAGAAGTTTCTTAATCGCCAAATAAACTTTATGAACAGCACGGCATGCAGCGGCTTTCCCGATGTTCTCCGCATCACCGACACTGTACAAACATGAACCACTCTCAACACAGCGCGAGGCTGTGATACAGTCTGTGAGACAGTAGATGGCGTGTGGTGTTCAATGTACGGCTCGAGAAGGTCTTTAAATAAATGATTCCTTGTCGGCAGAATCGATAGCGCTCGTACAGGAAGTCATCATGATGTGATAACGGATCTTGGCGATCTCGAAGAACTCTCTCCCTATAAAACACTAATCTGACTAATATCGCTTCCTCATCGATGGATCTCTGAGGAAGGGAGCTGACACTTTTCCCCGGGGGAGTGGCAGCTTATCCAGCGGATCTACCTCAAGCCTGCTCTGGAGCAGGTTCAGGCTTATGGGTGTGTTGCTATGGTGATTTTTCCAAACTTGCTTCGAGGAACCGAAAAGCCTCACTTATGTAATCTCATCCTGGAAATTATCCGGCTAACTCAGTTAGCCACGTACGAGGAATAGGGCCCAGGTGAGATCCACTCTGATGAAGATTGACATCACCAAAGCAGCAGGACCAGACAAGGTATCAGGCCGCACGCCGACCAACTGGCAGGGGTGTTTACCCACATCTTTAACCTCTCACTGCAAAAGTCTGTGGTCCCAACATGCCTCAAATCCACTACCATTACCCCTGTGCCCAAAAAACAAACAGTCAGAGGTCTCAATGGCCAAATCCCAATGTCCCCCCTAAACCCTCAAACCCTGAACCCTCAAGGACTTTTGACGTCACCTGGTAAGTGGTTGAGTGTGAGAGGCTGTGAGGGCTTCAAATGGTGTAAATAGGAACGGGACAGCACTTTGCTGCAACATATCACGTTTATCATGAAAACGACAAATAATATGATGTACTTGTGTGTATTTATTTTATACTCCCTGATTTGAACGTCTTCAGGCTCTTTCCTCACAAGATGAGAAGTAATTTCATTTAATCTATTTACTCGTTTTTGTCGAAACAGATTCAATGACAAAATCAAATATTTGATGAATGAATAAATAAATATTCTGATTTCAAGTTTATTTTTTGTTCCATCTTTAACCTTTAATGTTTCTGTGTAAATGTAATACTCCAGACTGAACACACGTGAGCCGTCCTCTTTGTTTATGTCTCCATGCGTCCGCTGGTTACCCCGTGTTTAACGTCACATTGCAATGATTTGTGGGTAATTCCCTTAGGCTAGGTCAGCATTCCATGCTGACTTACGGAAAGGGTTCATAAAGGGCTCAAAATGTCTGCAAGAGAGCCCTCAAACACTCGATGATTTGACAGTGGGACAGCCCTAAACCCTCACGGACTTCGTGGGAGCGCGCCTCAAAGTCCGTGAGTCCGTAAGGGGGGGGGGGGGACATTGGGATTTGGCCAATGACCATCGGCCAATAGCCCTGACACAAATTGTGATGAAGTGCTTTGAGAGACTTGTACTATCCCACATCAAGGCCAACATCCCCACTGATCTGGACAGCCACCACTTTGCCTACCGGGGAAACAGATCTATGGAGGATGCTGTCTCAATAGCACGTCATACATCCCTGTCCCATCTGGAGCATTCAAACTTAAGCAAACACTTACGCCAGGATGCTATTTGTTGATTTCAGCTCCACTTTCAACACAATAGTCCCCCATAAACTGGTAAACAAACTTAATAACCTTGGATTATCTACTACACTCTGCTCATGGATTATGGACTTCCTGACAAACAGACCACAAACCGTTCAGAATGGGCAACCGCACATTCTCCGCCCTCATCCTGAACACAGGAGCACTGCAGGGCTGTGTGCTCAGTCTGGCCCTTTTCACCCATGACTGCACACCCATCCACTTCTCTAACACTATAGTGAAGTTTGCAGATGACACCACTATAGACTGATATCAAACGAGGGAGCGCACTGCAGAGAGGAGGTACAACATCTGGATGAGTGGTGTACTGACAATAACCTGGTCCTAAACACTATAAAAACCAAAGAGATCATTGTGGATTTCAGGAGAACCAGGAAGACCACACCTCCCCCTCTCCACATAAATGGTGAGAAGGTGGAGAGCGTAAGTGACATCAAATTCCTGGGAATCCACATCACAAAGGATCTGACATGGGCCCTTAACACCTCCCACCCGGTGAAGAAAGCCCAACAGAGGCTCTTCTTCTTGAGGAAACTCAAAAAAGCCAAACTCCCCTCTCAGCTCCAAGTCAACTTCTAAAGGAGCACCATAGAGACAATTCTCTGCCACTGCGACACCATTTGGTACACCAGCTGCACAGCAGAGAACCGGGGAGACCTGGCCCGGGTAGCGCAGAGGATCGTAGGAACCAAGCTCCCGACTCTGGACCCGCTATATGCTAGCCGTCTACACAAGA
Source organism: Pholis gunnellus (assembly GCF_910591455.1). Classification (NCBI taxonomy): domain Eukaryota; kingdom Metazoa; phylum Chordata; class Actinopteri; order Perciformes; family Pholidae; genus Pholis; species Pholis gunnellus. The sequence goes on from NC_136539.1 coordinate 1,773,750, forward strand.
AGGCTAGCAACATCAGCAAGGACCCAACCCACCCAGGTTACAGTCTGTTTGTCCCCCTGCCATCAGGGAGAAGGTACGGAACTATACAAACAGACTTAGGAACAGCTTCTTCCCCAGAGCTGTAGCCTCCATCACCCCCCCCCCCCCCCCCCCCCCCCACAGATGTTTGCACAAATTTTAAATTGTATTACTTTAGTAATGTTCTTATTCCTTTTGTGTGCTTTTATATTGTATAGTTTATTGTTGTTGTTCGCTGCTGCTGGCTGGCTGAGGGCTACCAAACGGAATTTCATTGTATCACTACAATGACAATAAAAACCTCTTTATCTTATACTGGTCATATGTTTTGTTATAGCAGCTGGTATTCAAGGCTCCAAGTTAACTTTTTCCACCACCGTCCTGGAATGGTGCCAAAGAATAATTTCAACCGTCCTGAAGTCAGTGTAAATCGTACAAAACAAGAAATCTTCTAAACCTTCTTTTACTTTGTCATTGTCATCTATAGTGGTTATTTGCATGAACACAATTCAAATGATTAGGAAATATATGAATTCATTTTTATTTAAACGTTTGCCTTGATAAAAATCAAATGTTGGCGTTTTAATTATGTATTATAAGCAGGGGTTAAAGTGGGCTGGATCAGTGTTCTGGCACCTTCTATTAAATAAGTAAATTCATCTGAATTGGGAGTTTCATACATAATGTCACGCAAGTAAACTTATCTTCGCTTTAATTGTAGATGGAGCCAAATTGTCATGATGTGGAATCTGAGCCTCTCACATAGCGGATCATTTATCTGTACAACAGGTTGTAGTTGAAGGAGCTCTAGCGCCCTGGAGAGTACGCACCACTGCAGGGGGCAGCCCTAACCTTTCTATCTCCAGGAGGTGGAGGATCACACCTCCTGCTGTGGCATCTCTGTGCCATGGAAGCTACCATGGGTTCCCTGCCAGCAGCTTCATTATGCTCGAGGAACCACGATGCGATTGTGGTGCCAGATTCTCCTCTTAATGCACACTAAAAAGCGAGGAATCAGAGGAACTGGGGAAAACGTGTTAAGGAGAGCTCTGGGCCAGTCGGTGAGAGAAGGCATCTATTCCAAGTGGAGTGTGGTCGTGTGTGTTTATGGAGAACAAGAGTGGGCATTAACCAATGTGCCAGTCAGTGGAGCGTTTCTTGACATGGTTTGCAATTAGCTTGTAGCCTTCTCCACGGCTGTGTGAAACAAGTGTTTCCTCTGGTGAAGAGCGCGTCGTAAGATACTTTCACTCTATTTTTCCAGGATTGGAAAAAGCCAGATCCGTGAAGGGCCAGAACTCTAGGAAGCAAGGTCACTGACGTCTGGTAGATGTAGAGCATGGGCAAGTTGTCATCCGGTATGTTGTAGGTGGAGATCTTCGGCTCTTCTGTCGCAATGAAGGCCTAGGCTCATGTTCAACATCTTCACACCTCTGTAGTCAAGCGAGCGCAAAACTTGCACGCAGACAGAAGGGTAAGCAGCAGCTTTCACAGCTGGGATAAAGGTCTGATGGGAGGATGTAGCCAATCCGACAGCAGGTACACAGATGGACACCGCTAGACACTTTCATCTTTACTTTTTAATTTGCTGACTGCTTGATGCTGAAGAAGGGAGCAGAATTGCACAGTTGTTGTATATCGCAAGTGAGGATGTAAAGCAGGCGACGCAGGGCACAAGGGCAGAAAAAAAAAATGTCACAACTGCTCTTGGAGGGTGAAACCTATATGATACAGAACTACAGCTTACTGCTGTGCAAGGCTATCTGAGTTCTCTGAAGGGCGTAGCAAAGACATCTTGGCTAGTTCAGGAAAACACTACCTGACATAAAAGGCAACCAAAGTGAGTTACCACACTTAGTCTAAAAATATCTTGGTGAAAGCACTGAACACAGAATGAAGATGTATCACTGTGTAAGAGCATCGGAGTGTGGAATCTTCCTTTAAGGAAGACATAAATATAGTTGTCACATCTAGACCTCTACAAGCATCTTCCTCATTCCCTGCACAGCCCCAGAGGAAACTTCCTCACAGGCCTGTAGAAGCTGCACTGACTTGTTTACTCAGCTGGGGAGGAGAGCAGAAGATTCCCAGAAACAGGCCTTTACAAGACTCACCAACTCATAGACACAATAATAATGCTTCAACCCCATATAAAATAACCATCAAGTCCGATGTTATTTCGAGTTAGAATGTGTACATTTGTGGCTGTACTACGACGTCTTTTTTATGATGCAATTGTGGTATGGTACTTTCCAGCTAGAGCAGATTATATGGAAAGTGACATTTTTAAACCAACAACTATGGTGAGGTTGCCTGCAGGCTTCCCCTACACAGAAACCCTTAGTGTGTGTATTAAGCAGAGATCTTGCCTCAGAGACAAAGGGCAATAGAGGTTGGTTGGAAGAGCTGACCTAGAGACAATGTGTGATGCTCATGCAATCTCGCTAATATTGCAAGATCAAATGCACACACATACAGGCAAGGGAAATAAAAGTATGAAAATGTCCAGTTACAGATAAGGAATTGTTTAACCTTAGGTACAAAACAAACTTCCTAATACAGTAGGAGCACAAGATTATCAGCAGTCAACAACTCCGCAAATAAGAAATGAAATGATTATTACATTTTCTAAACCAACAACTGCAAATCTGATTATTTCAAGTTATCACGTGAAATGATTTTAAGATAATACAAAGCAAACTAAAAATGTCTATCGGAGAAAAAGAAAAGTGAAACTCACAATGAGTTGTCACTGATTTTGACAGCCAGTTACAGAAACAAAAGTTGAAATCAGTTTACTGCTAGCAGAACTACAATTTTAAAATACAATTGAAATTAATGATATACTGTGCAGATGTGCACAAATAACATTTCAATATCAAACCACAGTGTGAGCCACAGCTGATCAGCGAGGGAGTTGTGACACTACACTAACGTGGGCCCAACCCACTTCCACTGGGTGGAAAGGTCACCATTATTTTGCATGTTAAGCAGAAAAGTTGAACATCACAGTGCATTGCAAGTTATCATAAAGCAAGATGGTTTTACTTTCCAGTTCATCAAGATTATTCTTTTTGCCGAGAGACATCGAAGCATTAAAAGATCATATGTTTGGCTGTACCAAATATTTAGCTGCAGTCATAACATTGACATTCAAATTATTATTATTTATAGTTTGTATACACAATGCATGCAAAGACCACCTTCATCCTTCGCTCTTTCAGTGAGTGATGATCTCAGTCGTCTCTGTAATTGTATCCTACAAAAGTCTAAATGTTTTGAAAAATAAAGATGTAATCATTTCCAAAATTCACATGTTTTAATCAAACAAAATGTTCTCCTTCAATTCTGCCTTTCAAAAACATTTTCACTGCGGTCAAACACACAAAGGGAGGCAAACAACTGTTAATGGGGCGATCTTGCAGCAATCTAACAGCACCATAAATTACATTTATATCCACAATAATAAGAAATCTTATTTGATTGATGGCATCATAAAGTATGATGGCAGACAATTAAAGATGAATTCAAAAAGTTAATTTAATTTATATGGGCTTTTCTGCTGTTGGTCCAAGCATTCAACATCTAAATGACCAATGCAAGATGTTTTATTAAGTTAGGTTCCTCCTTTCATTTTAGATATATTATATTGATATGTTATCACAATGAATAATGAGAGCACTTCACAGATATTAAAACAGTAAATAATATGGACACGTTCACATAGGTGTGTGTGGGATGTATTAAAACCTCTTGCACCCGAGAACGCCCAAAAGGTCTCAATTCTGCTCTGAGGCTCTGTTCCAAATGTCGTAGAAGGGACTTTTCATACAAAAATATTATTAATGCTTCATACCAAATTAACGAAGAGATTCTGTTCAACACTATCCTGCAAGCCAGTGTACATACTCCAAACACAATTCTACACAAACTCAAATAAGCAACTAAAAGAATGTCTACAATATCACTCTTTTTTCGCCATTGCTGAGCCGACCACACACTCCGGTAGGCGCTAATAAGAAGAAGCTAAATGCTAACACGGAAAACCGAAATAGCAGAAAACACGCCAATAACACACTGAATCCAAAGATATCTTCACTATTTATCTAAGTGAAACCATCACAGAGCTGTGAGCAAACAAGCACCAGAACAACAAACCGCTTCACCGCTAATATTTCATAAACTCTTTACCTTTGTGCTGTTTTGATGTAAACAAAGGCATATTTCCCCGGGTCCTACTGTTCTATCAACATCCTGTGGCGGCTTTGAACTGTTTCCTGAAGAAATTGGGATCAATCTAACTTAGGGTAACTAACATTTGACCTATTTCAGTTTGGGCCTCATATTCAAAAGCAGCAGAGCTACGCGATCCGCCACTTGCATCTTCCTTCACTGACCAGCGCCTTTCCCTACATGTGGCTGATCATGATCTGCAGACCCTCGCACTCAGTAAACTATCAATGGATAAATCCAAAAACAGAAAAGTCACGGAGGAAAATAGAGTTTAATTCTGCGTGGACGTATTCATTTGCTTTCACTGCGAACAATGCTGGCTTACCTGTATGCTTGATATGTGGCGAGAAATTTGCAAACAACAAAGAACATAATGTTGAAACACGCTTCCAGAACAAACACAGCATTTGTTGGAAAGTATCACACTGGAGATGAGCGAAAAAGCAATTTCTCAACTGCTGCAGCAAACTCTCCTCTGCATCAGAGTTTGATATTGTTATAACAGGTAAAATAGCAATAAAATGTCAACAAGTGTCTTTATTCTTGTTCTATAATTTCATAAATACAACAAACTATAGTTTTTGTATATATCATATAACTATATATAAAACTTTATAAACTGTGACATAAAATAGCTTTTACGGCTCCAGACAAATTTTATTTGGTGGAAAATGGCTCTTTGGATAGTAAAGGTTGCCGACCCCTGCCCTATTGGCCCAGACATAGATGAATGGTACAGCAGTCTGGAACTCCATTATGAGGCATGTGCACGGCAATCCCACCCACCTTCACATGATAAAGATGATCCTCGTAACAGCACATCATGCCAAATGAGCCCTCTCTTACCAATTAAACGGTATTAAGGGAAGCACAATGTCAGCAAAAGTGGTCCGTACATGAAGTATAATTCATTTGCCATTGTACACGTTGTACAATGAACAATGTTAGTTTAGGGGTATTACCTCATCTCATTGGTCTACTTGTGTTAATGCACATGTATTCTGCTACGTGTGAGTTCGTTGTTCATAGCTGATGCTGCCTAAACGCGGTTAAAGCTTTGTCTGTGTTATTGTCACATTGAATGAACACGTGCACCAAAACATAAGGTTGTTCCAGGATCCAACTTTGACAAGGAAAATTGAGTTGAGAGCCAGAAACTTCGCCTTCAGAGTAAAAGTTAAGCTTTTTCAAACGTGTTGGTTTCAGTAATCAATTTAAGGAGTTAGTTTAAATAAATAAATAAATTGCCTTAAAACCCGTTGGGCCCTAGCCCCATTTTGAGGCCTCTGCTCGAAAATTGCATTCCCATACTAAAAGAAATTCTGTAACTACAAGGTCTATTTTAATACTTTTGTTTATGTTATATTAAAGGGAACACTTGTGAGATTTGTTCTGATGTGTAAATATTGTGTATATGTTACTGGTTAATAGTAAATGAAGATGGCACACAGCTCAAATTGAAAATGTTCAGGCTCACCTGGAAAAAAAAGCACTTAAAACTCTGAATATCTTTTTTTAATGATACATCTTTAAACCTCTCCCAAATCATAGCACATGTCAGCAGTCTCTCTGCAAATTTTTACTTTAATAAAGTGAAGAATAAAAAAGTTAGAGGTTTCAGTACAGAGAGGTCAGGCGAGGTCATCATTTTGGAACCAGGTGTTCCATTGTACTTTGATATACTATATAACTATATATTTCACTTGTTTTATCACTAATAGTATTCAATCTATTCAAATACAGCAGTTTGGCATCATTTTGAGAGCTAGAATCCTCTCTAAGGCTGTAAACTGTGAGGAATTTAAGTTTTAAAGTGCTCCTAGCATGGATATTATGTGTTACAATATGCTTACTTGTAGAAGGTTTAAACTAAAAGGAGTTACTGAATGTATTGTGCACTGTGAGAGAAACCAGAGAATTAAGGACACCGCCATAAAGTAATACAAATCAGTGAGAGGGGGATGTTGCTGAAGAGTTTCTGAGCACAGCCTTCAAGGAGGGAGGAATGGGTCAAGAAGATGGCCGACGGAAGTCCGAAGGGTTCGGCCAATCACCGAGCTGATCGATTGGCTGTGGAATGTGAAACATGATACCTTTGAGAGACTCAGCAGGGACAAAGGATCTTCAAATTGCAGAAGATCCTCAGACCTCCTCCGCATCATGGGACAGACACACCATTCTGTCCTGTGGTGTGAACGGGGCCTCATATTTCATGGAATATTATGTTTGTTTTACTGTTGATAGTGTAATTCAGTTTGCATTTGTTTTGGCTTCTGTTAAGAATATTAAATACTTTTGATTTTAACCTGAACCATTTGATTCTGGCCCTGCTTGCTGATGGAACAAAGAGAGCAAGGGGGGGGCTGCTTCTTCTCCTCTGTGCTCTTCTTCTCCTCTGTTTGAGAAACTTCAGCCTCAACAAAACCATGGATAATTCTCATCTGAGCTCCAGACTTCATGTGTTTATGTGAGGCTCTGCCAGCCTATGATTGGTCAATTTTAGAAAATGACACCTCTTTAGACGCGTCAGTCTCAGCAATGCGGAAGTAGAAGCCTGGTGTTAATTGACAGTCTTTAGCCAGTAAAAATAAAAACAACACCTTGCACCCCCGTGCGTAAAATTCTATTCGCCAAAAGCCTGACCCCCTCCCTCCGGGGTCCCACAAGTTAGGTTGACCCCCCTTTCTACAGGAAACAGATGAAAAAGACACAGGACATGTGTAGCAGCAGTGTTTAGCAGGCAAATGTGGAATTATGCCGTTCTGTTCGTGATTCAACTAAAGGTGATTTTTTTTCGGTGAAGCGGTTTGTTGTTCTGCCGTTTGTTTGGTCACAGCTCTGTACTGGTTTAACGGAGAGAAATTCTGAAGATATCTCTGGATTCTTATTATTGCCTCTTCCTTGTTAAATGGCATTACATTGATTCAGTGTAGGCTACACAGAGACACTGCAGACATGATATACATTAATATATTGAGAAAAATAATTAAATAACATATTTTGGACATGTCCTGGCTGACAGTGTTATACAACTGGGTGACAATGCAGAACATTTTACAGCAACGTTTGTTTGCTTTTTGTCCTTTGCCAACAATTATCCATGTATTTTCTCCAATTTCATTATTTTTTTTTGTGGATTGCATTTTTCCCATTAGTCACAGTTGTGTTTTTCTGAAGGAAATCTCTCAATGATTGGTTTGGAGTATACACATGCCACTTGAGCACAGTCCTTAACATACATCATCTGAATATAAAGGAAGAGAAAAGCACAGGGATTGAGTTATGCATATAGGTTTTGGTGTATGCATTGATATATTTGTGCAGCATGTGTGTATGTGCATGCATTTACACTCTTCCTACCACGTGGGACTCTTCAATATGTTGGTTTCTAAAGAAATCCACAATGAGTGAAATTGTTTTCTGGTGGTTAAAGTGAAATACGAGTTAAAAAAACCCTCCTCATGCTCCTTTACCTCCAAACACATGCACAGATTGCTTCCAGTGGCCCAGAGTAAATGGATACATATTGCCATGGAAATTTAGAGAATAGATATCCTGCCTTCACCCCCGAAGTATTGCAGAGAGAAATCACAAATTCACATTAATGTCCAAGCTATAAAATGATGTATTTCTTTTTGTCTCAGAGCAATCAGTGCTAGACAAACCTCTGGATGAAACAGCTCAAAGCACATATCTCATTACAGGCTTTTGTTTATAGCTTTGACTCTGCTCGATGCTGAAAATTGATTCTTTTTTTACTCTTTACAATTCTTCATTGTCATTGTGTATTTCCTCTGATTCATTTTTTTTTAGCTAGACAAATTCTGTGATTATTTGGATTTCACGGGAGTTGCTTAAATAGCTACTTAAAGGGAAAGTCTGAAATAGAACTACAGAGGCAACTTAGTTGTCAGGACAGGGCCAACAGCAGCGTTGATAATGCTTACAAATGAGTTCATCAATTCTAATGAAGCAAGATAAAACAGCAAGTTCTACATTTTATTTGTAGACTAAATATGGAATGAGTGTTAAGGGCAAATAAATTGTTTTCCATTCGCAATAAACTGAACTCGGTTGGTAGTTCTTTTTTTACATATCTGAAGAATTGTTCTCATAACGCTGATTTGATGGCAGAGTTCTCATTTAACTTGCAAACAATGTCAATCATCTAATATGTTCATTACTGAATCATATCAATTTAAAGCAACTGCTAGTCATTTGTGACTATGTTGCATCAGAATTCAAAGAGATGGACAATGAAGATGGAAATTGTTACAGTGTAACTTGACCCCTAGGCTCTGAGTCTGGGGGTGAAGTCAACTCATTGCATTATTTTGAAAAATGCAAAAAAGTGGGCAGGGGGCTGAGATGAAACCACATTTACTTCAGCATGAGGAAAACCTCAAAGCAGCATCAACAAATATGACAGCCTGAGCTAATGAAATCTAGCTACAGTAGCTTGGAATATAGTGATATTACATTTGCCTCAGAGGGCTTTACAATCTGTACACATAAAACATCCTCTATAATCGGAACAGAAAAAACTCCCCCCAAAATACCCTTGAAAGGGGAGAAAGGTTGATGGATTTACTTTTTATCAGACACCCTTGTGTTCCCTTGTGTTCCTTCATTTACTGTAACCAGTTAGAATCATAACATGGTGAGATCAGCAAACAGTCGATCTCAGAATTGGCTTTGCAAGATTAGGACTGATTTAAAACGTTAGCTGGTGTTTTAAGCTAAGATGTTTAAGATAAAAAAGATCCATAGTAACACCAGCATTGCTTCCTGTCATCAAAGGAAAGTGATAATTTACTTCATAGTTAAAACATTTTTAAGTGTGCAGCTTCTCTTTAAGTCAGGGGTGTCAAACTCATCTTCACTCTGGGCCACATTAGCATCATAAAGGGCCGGTTGTAAATGTAAGACTGTGTAAATGTAACTACTCCTAACATATTGGTAAATAACTGGCTCTGCATTTGATTATTGTTTATTCAAGTGTTAAAATATTGTACATGCAGTTATATAAATGTAAAAATATATTTAAGCACATTTCTGTTATTATAACTTAAATCCTTTTAATTTAGGGTTAAGAAACCCACATTACTCTATCAAACTTTAAAGTAAATAGCAAAGACAAATCATTTATTACAATAACTTTGTTCAATGCTTAAAAGCCTTTCAAGGGTGTGTTTGCACAATCCCACGTGAAGTATTTCATGTGTTGTAAAGCCACGTTTAAAGTCTTTAATGTACTCACAATACATTTATATGTCAAAAGTAACCTATGATGAGCTGCTTCGATGACTGTGTTTAAGTATCTCATAACTTCGACTTTCTATCTCATAATTTCGACTATGGGGATATTTTTATTCTCAAGTCTAACTTTACAATTTCTTTAACCTTTTTTTGCGGACGGATTCGCGGGCCACATAGAATGACGTGGCGGGCCTTGAGTTTGAGACCCCTGCCTTAAGTGTTCAATAATGGTATATCCTCTCCCCAAAAGCCTGATCTGATACCGGACAATACTGCAAAAATATATTCAAAAGATATATATTTTTGCTAAATCCATGATATGGCAAAGGGTAGGAAACTAAAAGGTAGTTTTAAGGTGCTAAATTCAGAGCATATTCAGTGCCCCCGCAACTCCCAACGGCTGAGCTGGCGGCTCACAGCTAACGTGCTAACAGTGCTAACAGTATCCAAAAATGATAACCAGCCACTTTTAGGTGAGCTGGGAGTTGGCAACAATGGCGCCAAGCTGGTGACGGCTTCAAAGGGATCCCCAGAAAACTATGGTTGACTGTCACAGGGTGTGGTGGTGGATCCAAACGCAGACATGACCAGGGATTGCAGAGTGAAAACAAAAGGTGAGGAGAACACAAAGGAAAACTTGACAGGGAACAACAGAGAAATCCAAGGTCATGAGGGTGAGACCCGGGCAGGACAAGGCAGGGCAGACAGACTGAGGAACCAGGAGAGTGATCCAAATGAGGAGGTTGAAACAACACTATTCCAGGCAGAACACACAACAGGCAAACAGTATTGGATCTGCACACGTGTAGAAATCCACTTGGTGGAACGCTAAGCCATTGGGGGAGAAGGCAGACAGGAAGCAGAGGCAGAATCTCATGGTCGGGGACAGAAGGCTGAGTCGTTTACCAGGGCTGAAGCAAGGCAGAGAAGTCCAAACAGGCAGGGTCGGCAACGGGAAACCAGTCGGAGGGTAAATGCAGGAAACTCTAGCATAATGCGGAGAACGATCTGGCCGTGAGTGTGTGTGAGGCTGGGGTCTAAATAGTAGGTGCAGCAGAGTGAGAAGGTGAGAGTTATGAAGGTATATTTCTGTCTTTATTACGCAAACAAACAAAAATGTTTTGAGAGCAAATTTCTCGCACTGCAATCAAAAATCAAGTTTGTAAGTAAAAATATATAAACAATTAGAGAACAAATTATCTGTTAGTTTTGCTTACGAAACTAGAATTTCTGGCTGCAAAACAAACAACTTTGCTCTCAAAACCTATGAGTTGAGTTTGGATGTAGTGGGCGGGGCATATGCTGCTGAACGAGCCAGGAGTTTCTATTGGTGGGTTCGACTTGGCTCTCGGTACCTGCTCCCACTGTAAATACTGATGGGAGGTTACTGTGATGAGCGACATGGAGGTAAGTTGACATTATATTGCTTGTAAGAATTATTTTAAATGTAGCAGCACTTTGTTTTCATGTTGTTAGTGTCGTGGAGTCTCTTTTTTTAAAGAATGGCATGGAGGGCTGCTGTGTTGACATGAAGCCCCACTTTCTGCGTGCATCTAACGTTACATGCATTTGAGGCGTGACTATGTTAACTAAGGTTAGCTATGCATGTAAGACACAATTTAAAATAATTGAATACAAATTTTCCACAAAGAGCTTTTGTTCAGGTATGTTGACCTCTCCTCAAAATGTCATTTATCTGTATATACACATCTAAACATTTTTGATACCACTGTTCTAATAAATTTCTATCTGGCTAAATTCCCTCTTACAGGAATTCATTAGAAGGCGGCTTTTATGCAGGGTCAGGGATCGGCTCTCTGCAGGATTCACAAGGGAGCCAATTGATTTTGATTACCTGCACATGGTTATCTCTTAGGAATTGCAGTTTCTTCGAGCAGGGGCAGCCTATATGGATATTCCTGTGTGTAGTAGATGGTTTACAAAATCTAAGTGAAGTGATCAAGTCTCACATTTCCAGTGGCGGGCCGTGCGTTTTATACCTGGGCCTTCACTGCTGTCCTGCAGCTGAAACACAGCTACGGTTATTATTTGTTTCAAGTAAAAATGAAGCCAAAACCAAGATACACTAACTGCAGGGAATACGTTGAGAGTCTGTCTCCTCTCTTCTCTGACTGCAGCTGGGACTGCTGCGAGAGTACCCGCCTGTGAGTGCTTTGGGGCGGCGGAGGGGCTCACGGCTGCTCGTTCACGACAGTGCAGAACGTACGTGCTTTAACGTCAGGAGTCAAAACTCCAAAAGTTTGGATGGTGTCGAGGCTGGAACTTCACGAGAGGAGGTAGGCTGCAAACTTTCGCCGCTGCTGACTTCCAGCAACGGAGTCTAATCAAAAACGAACTGGATCCAATTAAAAGTCAAAAATAGTAATTTAATAAAAAGATAGCAGATACAACTGCAACCACGAAGGTAAACAATGCAAACTGATGCACTCAATTGCAACCTAATGTTTTACAAATGCAATCTGAAATACACCATGCATGGTAATGTTCTCGAGAACAGAGTTCACGTGCAATTTCACTCACAGGTCCGACCTGGCCGGGTTCTGAAAAACGAATATTGCCAAGAACTGAAGCTTTCTCTCTAAAACATTCTTTTTATGTTCTTTGATGGCCAGAAAGCGTCCGAAGCCTGTCGCAAAACATAAAGGCCGTCATCCGGGGTCAGTGATTGGTTTCCGATTGATCTGACCCCACCTCCATCGATCCGCTGCTCATCTCAGTGGCTGGTTCCTTGTGACATCACCTCTGACATCACCTCTGACCTGCGACCGCATGGTCTTACCCAGGAGTCCTCTCTGTTGTCTTACAGCAGTCTGCTTCTCATCAGTTGTCTCAGCTTCTCCTCCCCTGTCTCTGAAAAGCCTCGCCTTGAATTCCTTAACTTTCCCTGATGGCTATTCTTTACAGTGTTTAAATCCTCCAGTGTTTATGCATTCATGATTTCAATACATTCAATATGTCAATATACTGTAACATATAATATCCTTCATGTAAACATATTACAAACATAATTCATTCTTCAGTAAATATTTTGTGACTCTTACATATTTTACATGTTATTATTGTGACACTTCTATTCACCACTAAGGGTGCTATAAATTCTACTACTAATACTTCTTAATACTGTAATTCTCCACAATGGCGAGCTACAGGATGGAGTTTTTCTTGGACCCCATTTCCCCTTCCTTTCCACAAGTGCGGTGGTAGGATCGAACTCAAAGACCTCAATGAACTTTATGAGGAATGAACTGAACTGAGACTTATGAACTTTATTTATTTTGGATGAAATGAATTTGTTTTGTTTGGAAAATAATTACATTGCTTAGTTACTTACCTGTGACTCTCGGTAGTTCCTTTACAAAAATTGGGCTCCGTAGATGAGCCTAGTATCTAAAAACATTACAACTGGTCCTTAAATTCCTTTTTACTCTAAAAGAAGATGGCACATGTTACAAACGCCTTTGGAGAGATGTTTGGAGTGCTGTAACATCTCAGTACTACAACGTGCTTCACATCTTAGAGGAAGATGGCTTCATTGACCTTTCAAATGCGGTTCACCTCTTCTGTGTGGGGTACCTCTTCATTCCCCGTCTACAACAAGATCTTCAAAATTTTGTGGAGACCTGGAATTGCCACCCTTTAAGCACAGAGGGAAACCTGTCCCCTAATCAGCGTTGGCGGATTAGAACGCTACAAGTACCTGTGCCAGAGCCAGATCTGCAGGAGGTACTGTGTGTACTATACATTTAGAACAAAGAAATGCAATTTAAAGTATGGTATTCATTAATTTGCTATATCCATCTAACCTAAATTAATAAGTATTAACATTAGATCGTCAACAGTATGTGAAAAAATGAGGCAATGGCTATAATCGTAATTAATGTATGTTTTGATCCATCTCAGAACACTTGCACAATGAGGAACCTGACAGCGCTGTATCAGAGCTGCCCCTTGTCAGCTGAAGGTCTCGCTGCAGTGCAGCAAGTAAACCCCACCGTCGATTCCTCTTCTTTTGGACGGGACATCTATATGCATGTCCTTCAACTGGCCTCATTTTTTGGATGAAGTTTCCCATTGATATACTTGATGCACATCTCATGTGCTCATTCTAAAACAAGTATGCACTTTTAACTAATCACAAATAAAGCAGAGTAAATAGATACTTAATGTGTTTATTTTGTTCACTCAAGTTATAACAAGGTGGCATAAATAGCTGCAGTATAAAATGATTCTGGAACTTTTTGTTTATTTGTTTCACTAAAGAATAGAAAACAAAGAATAAGCCCAAGTGAAACACAATATAACACAGAACCATGCTCTTGTCAACAACTATTTAACACATTTACCACACTATCAAATCCTGCACCATACTTAATGGCAGTTTGCAGGAGTGTTTTAAAGGATTCATAATCTTTAATGTGGGCTACTGGGAATGTGATGGTGTCTGTGCAAGCACTGACACTTGGGTAACATACAGTGTGGTCACTCAAATCCCTCTCTTTCCCTCATGACAATTCTTTACAGTGTTTAATACATACAGTGGCTATACTTTTGGTTTAATACATTCAATGATTATGCTTTTATGGTTTAACACTTCTATAAGTAAATTTACTGTAACATATAATATCCTCTATAAGTAAACATATTGTGACCTTTAATACATTGTGACCTTTTATTATTGTGACACTTTTATTCACCACTAGGGGTGCTATTAATCCTAATAATAATGCTTTTAACACTGAAATTCTTCACAAGAGCATGGTCTTTCCTGCACTTGAGGAACCGCTCAGTATGGACCCAGTGAAGCCCTCAGCCTCCAGAGGAACATTAGATTGTATTCTCCTTCCATTTCCACCTGTGAAAACACCAAAAAATGTAAACGACTGATTTTGGGGATGACCCCCCAGGTACAATAAACATAAAATTTGTTTAAATGTAAGTACAGTAATTATGAACCTGCTGCTTTCTAAAGTAGCCATCTGTCCTCGAGATGTGCCATCTTTGGAAAGTTGGCTTTTAGTAGACTGGACAACTACATTCAAATCAAAAAAATGTAGGACAGTTTTATCACGTGAAAGGCATTAGACAAAATTCTTACTCTTGACGACATACAGAGATGGGCAGTATTTCTATTACTTGTATTTGAAATACGTATTTCAATTACTTTTGAGTATTTTGTAATTTGTATTTGATTGGGCCGATTCAAAATCTAACGTAATTTGTAACAAAATTCTTTAGAGTGGAGTAATTTTGTATTTAAAATACTCAAAATACTTTCTCCATGAATCAAAAAACAGTTCACGAGTTCAGTCTTCAGATCTTCAAGTTCAGCTGATTGTCTGTCAAGTTAAATATTGTATCTGAGTGTGACAGATGTCAACTAGCTTGATGTATAACTTATGTCTGGGTCTGGCTACATAGCCTATTGTATATACATGGTGATGGTTATAATATCAAGCTAGCGATCGATGCTAACATGCTAATGACGCTAGCATGCTGTCTAGGCTAGTGCATAGCCAGTGTTTAGCAAGTTAGCTTATCAGTCGAGTAGCTAGCTATAGGAAGAGGGAGATTGGGAGCTTGTATGTCATATGTGATGAATATTTTCTTGTTGATACAAAGCCAAAGTTTATGGGCTGTTAAGTCCCATTAATAAAAATATATATATACATAATCAAGTTGTTGTCTTTCAATAGCTTGGCTTAGTTACACTGACATTCTGCGACTGTTCTTCCTTTTTGTGGGGTTCACCAGATCTTTGTGTACATTATAGCCCAAACCTGAATGCTCTGCCATACCAAATTGTGAGAAAACAGAAAAAAGTATTTCCTATATTTTAAATACAAAATACATGTATTTTGTTACATTTTCTGGCACCAGTATTTTGTATTTTGTTGTAATACATTTATTTGGGGGTATTTTGTATTTTATATCAAAATACATTTTTATGTATTTTTGCCCATCTCTGACAACACATTAGGCATTGTGCCTGCTTCAGCCTATAAAATGCCTCTGCATGTGTAATGTCAGATGTCACTGACGAAGTCCTCTTTCCCAAGCCTGCCTGCATGAACATCAACTCATCCGCTGAGGACGGAGTCATTTCTACTTTTGATACCAGTGAAAAAAAAGTCAGCTCAAAAGGCTTCCACATTTTCAAAACCTTTGCAGGCATGTGACCTCTAGTTGGTGTGGAGGCTGGAATAGCACACGAGGAGGAGCAGGCCGCAACACTTTCACTGCGGCTAACTTTCGACAGCGAAGTCTAACCAAAAACGAGCTGGATCCAATTTAAACTCAAAACAGTATTTTAATAAAATGATCGAAGTTAACAATTGCAAACTGAATCAAACTATCGATAGTAATGTTCTCGAGAGCAGAGATCACACACAAACCCCACTCACAGGTCCGGCCTAGCCAGGTGCTGAAAATCGAAGCTGCTGTGATCTCAACAATACTCTCTCAAACACTGTCTCTTATGCTCTGTGAAGTCCGGCAAGCGTCCGAAACCGTTGCAAAACAAAAAGATGTCCATGGGTGATCAGTGATTGGCTTCCAATCGCACTGTTTCCTCCCCTCATCGATCCGCTGCTCCGTTCTGTGGCAAAACTCCTCCAGTCTCCACCTCTGCTCTGTGACCTGCATGGTCATTTGTCCAGAAGACTTCCTCCTCCTCTCGGTTATGGCAGTCTCTGCATCTCATTCATGACTGTAAAAGCCTCGCTCAGAATAATCCCTTCCTTTCCCTCAAGGCTATTCTTTACAGTGTTTATTACCTACAGTGACTATGCTTTCATGGTTTAATACATTCATTGAGTAAATATACTGTAACATATAATGCATTCCATTTGTAAATATATTGTGACTCTTAAGAGTTTTAAGGATTTAATGGCTCATTTCAACTTTAGCTTATCTTCATCAAGTTTAATACAAGACAGTAACATGGTTGTAACCTCGTCAACTGTACCTACCTCGGTCGGAGAAAACCAAGCTCATAGGATTTATTTTAAATTGTGTCCTACATGCGTAGCTAACCTTAGCTACATAGTCACACCTCAGGTGCATGTAACGTTAGCCCACAGTGGGCTAACGTTACATGCACGCATAAAGTGGGGCTTCATGTCAACACAGCAGCCCTACGTGTCGTTCTTTAAAAAAAAGACTCCACAACACTAACAACATGAGAACAAAGTGAAGTGCTGCTACATTTAATATAATTTTGACAAAACAAAGCAATATAATCTCAACTTACCTCCATGTTGCTCATCACAGTAACCTCCCATCAGTGGGAGCAGAGACCGAGAGCCAAGTCGAACCCACCAATAGAAACTCCTGGCTCATTCAGCAGCGTATGCCCCGCCCACTACATCCAAACTCAACTCGTAGGTTTTTGTTTTGAGAACAATGTGTTTTTGATTTTCAGCCAAAAATTCTAGTTTCATAAGCAAAACAAACAAATAATTTATTTTGAGTTTATATATATATTTTGGCGTAATAAAGGCAAATACACCTTCATAAGAGTGATGAGTTGATGAGGTGGGTGTGACTATCAGGTGCACTGAATGAGCTGAAAGAGAGAGGAGAGAAGGGGCATTGCTGTGACATTGACTTCATGGAGACAACGTCCATATTTTCTATTATGAATAGTTTTTTGCAAAATTTTCACAGGTGTTTTTCATTTTTGTGTTGTTTATTCGTACACAGCATTAACGCAGCAGATGAGTGCATCATCGACCATGCAGGTGTTATTCCAGAAGAGGAAAACAGCAGGATTATTTGTGTTTTCCAGCACCTGAACATGCTTACCGGCCATTCTGTTTAAATGAAGACATTTGTTTTCATGTGGGTTTGGATGGGAAACTACTAACACCACTAACAGTTTATCAATGTGATTTCTTTACTATTCCACCATAAATTGGACAAAAACAAAACAGATGATTGCCCCACTGCACACAATAATAGCATTCTGTCATCAGTAGCCTTGACACAGCCTGCAAAAAGCTTATTTATTTATAAGAATTGTTTATGTGTATTATTAAAATGTTTGTCTCTGTCCCGGTTAATATGAAACAATACAGCACATTCTCACAAACTGCTTCGACTGCTGCTCAAATCCCCAAACAGATCTTCCTTTTTTGTATCTCTCTGGAGCTTTCCACACCGTCTCTCTTCTGTAATTGTAAATTAACTTTTCTTTTGGTGGGGGGGGCACTGAATTGTTTATAGAGACAAAAGAATCCATATTATCAATCTTTAACAATGTGGGAACAGCTCTGGTTTGTCTGAGGCAGCAAATATAAACTTGCTCCTCGTAGAAAGGGGAGCCTAGATGTTGGATATGGATAAAGGCAGGCTGCCAAGTGCAGCAGCACAGACAATCACATTGACGATGACGGCCTGCGGTAACAGATGAATGAAATTCAGAATGCTTCTGTCTTCATGGGTATGATCAGTTGACTTTTCCTTGATGACTTGTGCAGTTCAAGTTCCTCACCTAACCACAGGCCACGGCTGCTATAGAAACCCTGATATGTTTTCTTTGCAAAATAATAAAGACGGGCTCAGGCAAAAGGAAAACAAACACTAATTTAAAAAATGTTTGATTGTATTGTTCTTCATATTAGAATGCGCATGTGTTTATCATTAAAATAGAGCCTTATTGTGTCTGTTATTTGGGTATGGAGACAGAGAAATTCAGTCAGGATAGAAGGAATGGTAATACAAGGATGCAAACAAATAAGGGTTTAATTATATTCACCGGTTTTGCTTAGCCTATTATTTTCCACGTTGTGTCTGATGGCAAAAAGGTACACTCCTTTCCCCCCCGAGACACACACGTATGCAAATGAATGTGCACGAGAAACACACACACACACACACACCTCGCACCACACAGATCATAGCCACAGCAGAACATGCTTGCCAGGAGGGCTGACATAATTGTATTAATTGTTAACATAATGATGCATTTATGTTTAATGCCTACCTTCTGGTAATTACCAAGGAGGTACCTTAAGGCCTGGAACCTGGGCCCCCTCCCCCTCTCCTCTTTCATGAATATCATTCCCTTTGTTATTTCTCCGACTGCTCCAAAGACTTTCATCATGTTGTCTGTTGTAGCCAGTCTCTCTCTCTCCCTCTCTCTCTCTGTCTCTCTCTGTCTCCCTCTCCCTCTCTCTCTCTGTCTCTCTCTCTGTCTCCCTCTCTCTCTCTGTCTCCCTCTCTCTCTCTCTCTCTGTCTCTCTCTCTGTCTCCCTCTCTCTCTCTGTCTCCCTCTCTCTCTCTGTCTCCCTCTCTCTCTCTCTCTCTCTGTCTCTCTCTCTGTCTCCCTCTCTCTCTCTGTCTCCCTCTCTCTCTCTCTGTCTCTCTCTCTGTCTCCCTCTCAGGTGCACCACTGAAACGTATCATTATGTCATCACAGCTTCATTTGTCTGGTCTAGCTCTATGGCATCATGTGAAGTCCTTTGGACACAGAATACCAAATGTATAACTTTGATTAAACTTTGAGAAACAACACAAAATTATTTCAATATTTTGCATTAGTAAAAAGGTTCAAATTGATTTGTGCATACTGAGGACAAACAACGTGGGTAGCCTGAGCTACTGTAAGCTCTGTTATTGAGTTTCCTTTTAGCAAAATGTTAAGTGAATTTTGCATCCCTCTGTTACGCAATGTGTGTACGAGGGCTTTTATTATGAAAGGTGTTGATCTGGTCTGCGCTGCCTTTGTCAAGGTTGAAAAGAGTAATACCATCTTTGTTCGAACTACAAAGAGTCTTCCAGTGCAAAAGTGCAAGTTGTGGTTATGTCCTCTCCGTACAGCAAGATCAGTTGATGCCTTTATTCATGGTGCAAAAGCCAAAAAATTATGAATAAATAAATAATCACGCCGTTCCATGTTAAGTACTAATGACGAAAACAACACTTTGAAAAAATATAGTTGGGGCATCAGTTCTCTTTGGACAGAGCGAGGCTAGCTGTTTCCCCCTGCCTCCGGTCTTTATGCTAAGCTAGACTGAACACACCATGACTCTTGGAATTGGTTGCATGAGCTGCTGGTTCAAACAACCTACAACTTTACTAAATTGATCACTAAATAAAAAAATTGGATCACATAAACTTGTTCTTACATACATGATTAGGTCTAACTAAATATTTACACCAAACCCAGCAAACTGTTGCAAAGAGCTAACTGACAAAACTAATGTTAGCTTGCTAGTACCAGAACCGTTTGGACTGAAGAATACGTACGCATCAGTAAAGTATCAGGGAATGAGTTTTTTTGCCTGGCTGGTGAGGACATAGTAGCCTAGCTGCAATTACTGAGAGTATAACTGCTTTTTTAAAAGCATATCTGATTACTTCCCGCATATTACCAAGACGGTCACCGTCACTGTTTAATTAGGCTGTTTTCATCATCAAAGCATTCCTATACCCAGTTATGGTTGATTTCTTTTATAGATTTCAACGTCTCGCCACATATTGACTCGATTCCCTTTCTTCCTGGGAGCCGTCGTGAAGGCAACAATAAGGGCTAGCCGCAACATGTTAGACATTATTACTCTTATTGATGACTCATCGATCTAGCAGGCAGGCCACAGTAATCAAGCACGATGTCTCCAGGGACCGAAAGGATCAAGGCCTAAATCATGACTCCCCTGGCACAGAGGCTGCTACGAGAGATAAGAGAGAGGACTGTGTCTCTGTGTGTTTCGTAGGCAAGTTTGTGTGTGTGTGTGTGTGCTTGTTAGCATGCCACTGTTTGTCTTGGAATGGTTGTGTAATTAGATTAGAACATGTGTTCGCGTGTGGATACCGTGCCTGTGAGTTGCATAATTTTGTGGGTATAAAGATGTTGCACAATTCATCACAGCCCTGGTTTTGTGATTTATTGCGTTTCTCATCAGCATGTTATTCTTTTGCTAAACCAGAAGAAAAAAAATCAATTGTTTCAAGGGCAGACAGAAATATTCATGTCGGCATCGGACTGCTGCGTTGACATATCAGAGGTTGCGTGTTTGTGCTGCAGCATATTGCATATGATAGATTTTCAAACGTTATTGATTTGTGATGGAGACTCCTCTTCGGATGAATGTACAATCAAGGTGCTGCTGCCAGCCTTTAATGGAGCAATGCTTGAAAGATGAAGACGACGGGTTAAGCCCAGGACCTGCCCTTGTATCAAATGCATGCATTGTGTGTTGGCGTGTGTGTGTGTTACATGTGAATGGGGGCAGAGGTAATCTCCCCATAACAAGGGCGAGGTTGTTCCATTTCACAAACTGTGCTATCAAAAGTTTGTCAGCTGGCAGTCACATTGTGTCTGTCTGTAAGGGTCTGAGCTGCTCAAGCCCAGCCTCAGGTTTTTGATATATTCAATGATAATAGTATTTGTTGAATTCAGTCTGTAATCTCTTTGCATTTTCAGGTGTACTGCAAAGGCCTTGGTATGCAAAAAAACACAACTCTGTTTATTCTTTGCAAACAGCAAAAACATTATTATTACTATTGGTAATATTTGTCCAGTCCCTTATCCCATCCACCACAAGACTAGTGATCACAAGATTATACATCAGAACAGAATAAAGGTTTACTGTGCAACCAGAGCTAGATGGAGTGTGAAGAATTTAAGTATTAATCCCAGTACATCGTTTCAGTTCCAGTAAGAAGTCCTTCTCGATTCATCGACGCCAGTCGAGCCTCCCCAGTTGTCTTTCGCTGGTCGTCGTCTTCGATCGCCGGTCGGTTGTCCGCCTTCCGCCGCCGTTCGGTGGTCCTCTTTGACCACTGTTCGGTCGTCGTCTTCGGCCGTGGACCGGCGAAGGGCGGGCCGCGGTTGTGGAGCTGTTTCCCTGCGAACATGGTCATTGAGTTGTAGATCCACTAGAGTCTCTCCAAAAGTACCGACGCTCAGTTCAAATGAAACACATTCACAGCCATAACATGTGCAACGCTTCTCCGACGCTGCATACAAATCCTTTTCCTGGCTGGGTCAGGGCTGCTAGCTGTGGGGTCATTTCTTACTGTCCAGTTTGTTTGGAAATGTCCTTCTTGAGAAAAGCGTTCCCAGTAACTCCGCCACTAAATCTGTTTCTCCTCCTTCCGCCATTTGATGTTAAAAAAACAAAGCTAGGTAAAAAAAAATAATTTGCCATAATTTCTTCCATATCGTTCCACTTGACTGCTACAACCTGAGTTCTGCTAGCAAGCATAAGTTTCACTTTAGTCACGTGCTCGCCCACTGATCAATCACAGCACACTATGCACCTTGTGGCAGAGCTGCACCTGGATTCTGAGCTGCAATAATGCTGACGTAGCTGTAGGCCTGCAAAGCCTTCTCTGGCCTTCAAAGTCTTCTCTGCTGGCCAAAACAGAATCACAAAGTTATAGCTATTTTATAATTTAATATTTTTTCTTAAATACATTTAATTTTTTCTTATATGTATTATAATTTATAAAAATATTTTTCCCATTATCTTATTTTCTCATTGCACAGCTACTGTGTTCCTCAGTTGCTCTGCTTCCAGTGCAGCTTATTTTAAGGAGAGCTTTTATCCAATCAGATTTCACCTCTGTGTCTCTAGGTAAGAAGAGAGGCCCGAGGCCTGCAGACTCACCCAGTGATTCCATGTACAGTTTAAGTGAATGGGGACGATATTGTTGATTGTTATAGTGTTCAACCAATCAGATCTTTAGTTTGACATGTTGGGCGTATTCTTTGACTTGCCAGAGCCTTCTAGTTGGCCTACAAGTACGTGATTGGTCAGTGGCCTAGCGTGACATGCCCAATATCTGCTGCCTCTGTCGAGCGGACATTTTCAGCCCTGAAACGCATTAAGACGTATTCAAGAAATACAACTGGGGAGGCTCGACTGTCTTCACTGGCGTCCATGAATCGAGAAGGACTTCTTACTGGAACTAAAACGCACGGATGTACTGAAAACCGCGAGATTAAACTCTTTATTAACAAAGAAAGGAGGAGGACTTTGTTTTTACATCTGCAGTAGCTTTAATGTGCTTGTTTATATATTATTATTTGTACAACTTGTTTGTATGATGATTTTTGTTTGGTTTTATATGTGATAGGAACCATTGGTACATCCAATGTTGCACTGGGAACATATTTAGCCGGTGCCAGTGTTGGCAACTTGGCGACTTTCTCGCTAAATCTGGCGACTTTCCAAACCCTCATGGCTACTTTTCTTTGTCAAAAGCTACTAGTGACAAATCTAGCGATTTGTTCTGGTGTTATTGGAGAATTTTCTGGTGTTTTGATGTTAAAGCATGTACGTTGTGCACTGTTGTGAATGAGCAGCGGGTGCTTCTGTGAGCCCCTCCGCCACCGCCACCCACAGAAGCCTCGCGCACTTTCC
This sequence comes from Pholis gunnellus, assembly GCF_910591455.1. NCBI lineage: Eukaryota > Metazoa > Chordata > Actinopteri > Perciformes > Pholidae > Pholis > Pholis gunnellus. Next base: position 1,796,651 of record NC_136539.1, read on the forward strand.
CTACCTTCAACTCCAGAGTCCTCATAACATTCTTACTCTTCCTACAACACATGCCATTTCAGCTGCCTCTGAACTCATTCTACCAGCATCCAGTTTGGTCAACAATCACACCTCATTTTCCTCAGAAAAAGCATTATCCAGTTATTCTCCTTGGTTTCACTGGGATTTGATGAGACTAAAGACGAGCCTTATCTTTTACCTGTGAGTTTCAGTCAAAGGGAGCATCACTCTTGTTAACACTCCCGATTCTTTCTGCTTTGCATCTGTCAGCCACAACAGCTTACAACGCACCCACTACATTAACCTTCCTGCCAGCCAATCGATGTCATGTCACTGTTAATCTTCATTGCCCATGTGTGACCTTTTACAAACTTCACTGCCCTTGGTCCCAGGTGATTAATACCGGTCGGGGTAATTGGATGTTAATTGGAGAGACTATTGACCAAAGCCCTGAGCAAATAGTGAGCGAGTGACTTGATGATCCATCTCATATTGATAAGCAGGCATGTGGGAAGAGGGACACAATCGCCATTTGACCGCATCCATTCATCATCATTATTATTGGTTTGTAGAGGCAGAGGGTCCTGTCCTGGGTGAATGCCCTTGTATGATGTGTCTTGTAACACAATCCATTTTTTCCTCAGATGGCAAGCTTGCATACCTGTATTTTCTAGATTGTATCTGTGAAAAAGTGTGACACAATAATTTAACAAAGAAATTGCTCCTCAACCATTTTTTAATGGTTTAAGCAACTATTGTAAAGATTTCCTGTAACAGCACTAAGCCTTGTGAACTAACTTGAGATTTGCTCTTTTCTATCAGGCTCAGCCAGACTCATGTACACAGCTTGTTATTCATCTCCAAAGAGACTGAAAGCAAACTGATGTTAACATTTAAAGGTGTTGCTGTTTTAACATTTCACTTGTACGCTGATTGGATGAGATAGAGCATTGATTTTCATATGAACCTCTGTAATTCAGCTGAACTACAGCTTGCCATCAAGCTGGAGCAAATGTGAAACTGGTGTCAGACCATTCAATAGAATGGCTCACTCCTAATAACTGTGAGCAGTTTGTTTTGTATATCAATAAAAATTGTCCAGCAAAAAGAGGCCTGGCTCCATTACAGACTCCGTGGAGATGGACACGATCTTGCCAGGACAAACTGGGCAGCAGATCTGTTACTTCTCTGCTTGTGTCTTAAATCCACTATCACATAATTGATGACTGGAGAAAGGGAATGTGTCAAATACAAATCAATCTGACAGACATAAAACTGGCCAAGTAAGATGTTCATGCCAAACTTGACATGAGGAGTTGAAAGAGCATAAAAAACGTAGGGAGAAAAACTAAATTTGTAATAGACCGTGCTTCAACATTTCTTAGATGTATATAATTTAAATAAATGTCTCGCTCAAAGCAAAAGCAAATACATTGGCACTCGTTTCTCTCCTTAGAAATAAACTGTCAAGCAAATATTGTCAGAGATATTGGGTCATTTATTTAGATAAAGAAAAATGGATGTTAACACAAGGTGTCGATGCCCGAAAAATGCATTGTAATGATGATGTAATCTGTAATCAGGAAAGCAACAAGTCAACAAAAAACAGGACATTTATTCTTTGCAAAGAAGGAGACAGAGTTGATTCACATACAGTATACATGGATGAAGGCCTCGGATATTTATACTAAGTAAACAACAGTGTCACAGGCTATATATGTCACAAAAGGATAACACACACAAATTGCCTTCATACAGACTTTAACAATTCGTTCTAGTACAAAGGTCACTTTTATAATCGGAAGACGCCATGAAGTATTGACGCCGTCTACAACTTTATTTTGTTCTTTCGGATAGACTAAACAGCTGTGGCGCTTAATGTCAGAGGACGTTCACACAACAAGGACAGGGTGCCATAAAAATGATCTCATAAGGACACCAGACTTTGTAAGCACACATTATCATTAGCGATTTAGATTTTGACCCTAACATTCTATTTCATAAGTCTAAGGTAAACACATGAGTGGCTGTGAATGGAGGTGAATTCATATGTGATGGTTGCTAGCTAACTTATAACTAGCACAGGCTTTTTCCTGGCGCACACGACTCACATGTTGCCACGTGTACCATGCCTTTAACTGGCCTTCAATTTTTACACGCATTTTAGAAGTTGATTAAATAAGAATAAATACGCTTCTTCTTGGCGTTGTCAGACTGCGTTCAATGTTCATAACTGCCAGCTGGTGGTATAAAACTATACTAAAACATTGAATGGCAGGTTGGCATACCATGTTTATGAATGAGCATGGAGTGTTTTGTTTTCTTTCATATTTTTTGGGTTGCTGTGGAGGCAAAGATGTTTCCAGTGGAAAGCCTGTCGCATTTCTTGGTTAATTAACACAAACTACAAATGGAATCAGCACAAGGGGTTAATACACTTCACTTTCTGTCTGAAGACACCGTTGGATAAGGGTCAAATGTAAGGATGCACTTATCAAAGTCTTTCCCTCATACACCTATCTCCACGAGCTTCTGACGTGATATCAGTGTGAGGAGGCTACCCTTTAATGAGCCTCAGCATATGTGAATACTGAGGGGTCTGGTGTAATGGGATGCTGTGTACATATTAACTGTGTCCTAACAGAATGCGTTGCCAGCGTCAGCGACACACATCACTTTGCATTGTTTTCCATTGGCATGTCCTAACTGGGTGCCACACACTTGCGTTTTTAGCGAACATTGTCAGATGCAATGTTTCTATTTCTTCCTGTTGCTCGCATTGAAAGAGATGCAATTGAGGAAGAACAACTGATTTGTGAAGTTGAAATGAGGAGTTATGTACGATACCTACTCATTTAACAACAAAAAAATGGAATAAGGTGGCAGCGGGCTGGAGGGAGATTGCCTAAAAGTTTCCTTGCTGTTGTAGCTGGCTATATTGTATGCCATTACCAATAAATATTAAATGTTAGTTTTCAGTTTACAAATTAAAGCTACTAATGTGTAAGAAAGCAAGTATCACCAATCTTTTAAATTAATAGGTGCGTGGTTTGTTTACATTACATAACAGTAGAAGTGCTATTAGTGCTATTATAAGTAAATAAAAGACCACAAAAAGTGATCTTGTTGGTTTCCTATTGTGTTTTGTTATGACACAACAAGGTGGATATTATTTTTTCTGTGATTAAAACAAATATATATAAATAATATTTAAATCCTTTTTGGGAACCTTTTTTTTCTTCAGTGAGCCCCTCTGACCCAAAGCAAACTGTAATGGTTAATAGACTGTACTTGTATAGTCTTCTGACCACTGTGCTTTGTAGTGCTTTAACACTACATCATTCACCCATTCATACAAGGTGCCACCTGCCCATCAGAACTATCTAAACATTCATACACACACACCGCAGGAACAGCCTGCAGGAGCACTTTGTGGTGAAGTGTCTTACCCAAGGACACATGGACCAGAGGAGCCGCAGATCGAACCACCGATCCTCTGATTGGAGGACCACCCTGCTCTACCACTGTGATAAAATGAAAGCCATTTAATTATCTTTGTCTATTTCCTTTAGTTTAGTTTATTCATTATATTCTTGTCAATCAGATGCATCCAAATGGATGGAACCAAATATTCCTTTTTACTTTTATGTTAATTGAGACATTATTGTCCTACATCTGCATTGGTTGCTACATGCTCGGCCTTTTATTTCTCTAAATTATGAGCCACTTGACATACAAATGATAGGTTATGATATTTTCATTAGCTCCAACAATCTTAGTCTATTGTCTTGACAGTTGACAATATCAGTGGCTCATTCACCAGCTCCCAGATTGAATTTATTATCTAGAATTATTAGAAATAATTGATTTCCAATTTTGTTAGTCTCTTATAAACCTTTGAATTAAAGATAAAGCTGGAATGAAAAGCTCATTGATAAATAAATGGATAAGGAGAATGACAATAATGCCTGGACAGAACATTCAAATGAATCGTCTGTAATCCCCTATGTGGGTAGTAAATCCTACATTTCCCAGCAGCGCTGGCATCTTCAAAAACTGCTTTAATCTGGGACATTGAAATGAGTTCTATTATGAGGACATAAAGTTATTGCATGTCCATTTAAAAGCTATCACTATCCCAAGGACATTTTAATGTCCAACCTTGCCCCGAGCTGTTCACAGACGGCTCAGGGAAAAAAAGAAATTAAAGATATGAAATGCAGTTGAACACAATTTAATTTCTTTCCTATAAACACTTGCTCACTGAATTCTTAGTCGTGCATGAAGCTCTTTCTTGGCAGGAATCAGTGCTTTGAGCCCAAAATCATGAGGTCACTTTTCACCTGTCTCACAAATCAGTCTTTGTCTCTCACTGACCTTTTTCATTGGGAAACAATATCGCTATAGAGAAGCAATAAATAAAGCCCCTCTGGTGTTTTTGATGGAGGGCGGCCATCTTGATCGGAGAGACAGGAAATTCAGGATGACATGGCTCAAGTAGCACACCTGTGACGCCAGCACCACCTGGCAAAATAAGTCCCGTTTCCACTTCCCTCACACACACGAGGCTCATGAACTGAAGCGGGCTCTGGTTTCTAATATCACTCAATTAAATGCCAGTAGCATGACCTGTGAGGCTAATTACAGCATGAGCCCATACCTTTCACTTCCATAACTCACATCATGCCTCTATGCAGTAAGACATATGGGGAGCTGCTCATTAGACAGGACAGCCAGAACATAAAATGCAATACTTACATTTACATTCGTACATTTCAGAGAAAAATATTGCAGTTTTTTGTTTTACCTACTACATTTATCTGACAGTTTCTTTGCAGATAATGACTTTACAAACCTAGAATGAGCTTATGAAATACAAGGCATTGTTACACAGTAATTATTCAGCCACCTAACAAACACAAATGTTTCAAATAAGGGTATTAAAGAATCTCTACCTCAGCCGGCAATAATATTTAAATGCCGCTTGCATGTAAACAACATTCAGTAATAACAATTCAATAGTGTAACATATAGAAATGTATCATGGAGAGAACCCATTGTGGCTGCATAATGAATATTTTTATAGTTTAATATGCAGGAGTTGACGCTTATTGTTTGGAAACACAACATTCAAAGTTGTTCACCAGAAGTCTCGTCTGACGTCGGGGGCCAGAAAGCAGCCCGGTGGACCAGCTGAAACATCGCATACAGCAGCCGAAACAAAAGCCAGACCCAGATTCTCTTTCGTTTTGGGAAGAACTTTGTTGTTGTCGTTTCTCCTCGCTATATTTGTGGGGGTTTTCGGCACTCTGTCCGCCATTTTCTTAGCTTCCCCTTGGATGCGTGCTTGTACAAGCGTGGGCACCCGATGCCCAAAGGCAGAGGTCTGTGCAGAAACTACAACACACATAGTGGGTCAGAAGTGATGATCGAGAGAGATTGTTTCCGTATGAGTCTAGAATTATTTATTTTTAAGGGGAATCCGGATTATACCACAGTACATTTTGCTGATAATAATGATGTACTTTTACTGTTTACTGTTTTGAGGAGCTCCTTGGTCGGCACATAACCACAATGTCACGGGTAAAATTCCAACATTTCAACATTTCTTGCCTGTCATACCCATCTTTCTCTCTCTCTCCCTTATATCTACACTGTCCTCTTTCATATTAAGATAAAAACGCCAAAAGTAATAATCTTACAAAAGATATGTTTTGAATGCACATGAATAAACTTCTAACTTTTGCTGAGCAATATATAAAACCTCTCTCACTTATTCATGTGAGGAATCATGTGAGGAACAGTCGGAAAACAACCTCAGAGCTTGTGTCTGACGAGCGTAAGCAAAGACAGCTATTATGTTCCAATTGCCAGGTGCTGCATGTGGCATGTCGCAGTAATTCAATGTATCCCACAGCTCTAGACGTAACCGGCTCACTGGGGGAGGAAGAAAGAGGAGCTCTTTTGGGACTGCGACAAGGACAAGGACCCTGCACTGCAAACAGGAATGGCGCAGGAGGGCAGATTGGCTTTTTGGCAGGGTTTCAGTCCGGGGAAACAGACGGAGACAATGAAAGATGGAAGGAAAATAAGCAGGCCAGCCTGCTGTGTCAAGCTAGAAGCTGAAGATGATGAGGGCAAAATGGGACGGGGGGGGGGGGGTCATCTTGTGTCCACTGGCAAGCTCAAGGTTTTACCTTTTAAAAAAGTCTGTACAAATAAAACCATGGTACATTTCTTTGCAAAGCATTTGTGATTTCCAGAGCATGAACATGTGATATGACACAGAGTAACCTTCAAAATACAAAAGTTCTGTAGTTTCGGATTAATGAAAATATGTGTTCACTATGCAATGATCAGCTTACATTTCTGAATGAAACTAATTAGACCTGTTGAATTGATAACAAGATAACAAGAATTTTGAAAATGTTTCCTCCTCTCAACACGTCAGAGAGAAGGCACTAACAGTGTCGTGGTGAAAATTGTTCTGCCCTACAAAGCTGAAATGTAGGAACTATATCTTTAGTTTTCTCGTCATTTTCTCGAAACAGCAGCTAAACTGTAGCTGTTATCCGAAATGGAAAGTATACATTTTGATGAACTGACATCTTGGTAATTTAATTTATTAGATATAAAAAGCTTATCTGGTCCTGCTAAAGAGCAGCAGAGAGAAGAGAACTATCAACAGCCAGCTTAGCTTCTGACTCCAGTTTGATTGACGTGGTTAAGCTTTTTTTAAATTGCTTATCCAAACATATAGTTGTAGATTGATTTACTACACAAAATCTCTATAAATAATGTATATGTTAATATGATTATCAATGGTAGATGGACATGCAAACACATAGCAAACAAAATTAAATGTAGTTACTCTATAAATAATATAAATATAAATCCTTTATTTTCTTAAATAAATAAGATCAAATCAGGAAGATAGTTGTATTCCCTGAAGTTTGACCAAAGGAAGAGTATAGTGGCAAAATATTAGCCTGCGTTTCAATAAAAATTTTAACTGAATTGATGCAATTCAAAAATCACAACCCTTCCTCCTAGAGTAATCCCATAAAAACTCAAAACACACATTAATCACACACTTAGTACTGGCCTGTGTGCAACTCACTCTGAACATCCATAAATCAGATTAATGTTCATATACAGTAGAGTTCATAGTGTAACCTACTTTCTCTGCCTTTGTTTGGCACATTGTGTGTAGCTGAAGACGACTGGTAAGTTAGCTGATAACACCATTGACTTTTCTAACATGAGTGTTGCTCCTTTACATTTACAGTTATGTTTAACCTCTGTCTGACTGATTTTATTTCTACAGTAATGACATTCAGCAAAGAAGAAATGAATCTTGACCTCTTTCCCATGGACTTATTATTCTGTCAAGCTCAACTTGTCAATTGATGGGACCGGTTTGATGAAGAAACAACAAAGAAAAATATCCTGGCAGGAAGTCTAAAGGGGGAATATAATTGCTGCTGTAGAGTGCTGAAAAGGCTATTCAAATGCCATTCTGCACACAGTGATTGGCTTTCCTCTCCTCCTCCCATTTGCCCTCTCTCAATGCTTTCCCTGTCATTCAAAGCACGAGGAGGCCTTTTCAGAAGCTTGGAATAGTTCGCATGGCAGAATAACAAGCTAATTAGAGCTCCTCCAGTGATGGATGGTTGAGAGAGGGTACGAGATGTGGGCACGAGGGCAGCGAGGCACCCCAATAGCGTCACAACCATCTGCCCCAGTTTGACGGCTTAATTGGAAAAGCGATGGGAGATATTTGGGACCCGGCCTAATAGCTGGGTGTGTGGATGGCTGAGGCTATTTTGCCCCTATTTGTAGACCATATGTCTGGTTTTGTTTCTCCGATTGTGATTGGATTGTTGAGGTCAACAAGGGTCAAGAAGTTGCCTAAATCGGCCATTTTAGTGTCAAATTCTGAATGAAGGATGAGGAGGGGTTAGAGTGCTAGCTGTTAAATATACCACTTAAACCCAATCTGGATAATCTCACGTACTTAGTTTCACGTGTTAGTTCAAGTGTCTTTAAGAATACCATTGGATCCTAAAAATGGTGTTTATATATTGCTTCAGTCATTTGTAAGAAAATGTCATTTCTGCATTTATGTTTACTGGAAAGGTTTTTTTCCAGTATGTTCTAGAACCACACAAAAGCACATACATATAAAGAAAGTCAATTCTTCCTGCCCCATGCCAGCTTTAACCTTTTCAATATTAAACCAGGATGATGATATTTCCCTAACCCAGACCTATATAAAGCTTGGCAAAATATTGCAAGCTCGGAAAACCCAAATAAATGCGATAAAATCCTTGTTAGAACTGAGGTGAGTCAGGTGATAATTCTTTGTGCATATGACACTCCTCGCGGCCCTTTTCACGTAAGGCACATACGGAACTATTGGTAAAAGTCGGGATAAGAACAGCTTTAACATCATGTGTTGCTTGCTATGAGCAGATATTGCATGATAAAAGTGAAATATGCCGTCAGTGAAAGTTTTGCAGCTCAGTGTGAAATGTTTCTGTATTACTGTTTTAAAACACAGAATGTAAAGACGTTTTTTCAGGAACAAAGTTGTTGGATTCAAAAGAAGCCCCATGGTGATTCATGCTGCTGCTTCCTACTTTACATTATTTCTGGACTAATGGAAGTTCCACACATTTTGCTGTTTGTATTTATATATTTATTTTTCTTACTTTTTTTTCCAGGATGGATCTCATTTTGCTGAGCCATACGTCTTCCACGCCATCATTCCTCACTCAGACCGCTTAAAAGCTATTTGTCTGCCCATTTAGAGTATACAGGCTTGCCCTGAGAGGTGAGATGCTGATGAGGCGAATATTTTATTAAAAATGCATTAGACATCCCTGCAAGAGAGATAATTTGTCCTGCAGCGAGCTCTGCATTTAATATAGGGTTTCAACTGTTGGATCTATCACTGTGGCATGGGTGCACTGGGTTTGTACAGACACGTGCCTGACCCCCTGTTTTACCCTCCTTGTCAATTGTATCCATCCAAACACCGACAAGATGCAAAGTGAACCCCACAAATTTCTACTCTCTTATTCCATTACTACCTCTCCGGCTCCTTAATCATGTGGACATTGGTGCTAGTAATGCACCGCTCAAGCTCAGATATCACTGGTTGTGGAAACATTCCTGAACCTCATGTGTATTCCCCCTCTCATTCCTCCAGTCAGAGAGAAGAAAAAAAATTCCTTGAAAAGAAGCAGATGTCAAATATCAGGTTTGGTTCACATTGTATAACACATAACAAAGTACCACGGATCACCATACTATCATTTTCAAAAGCCGCCGGATCAATGCTGTAACGTTAGATGCTGCTAATTCTTGACATCACTTCCTGATTGCATCACTGCTCCCTGAAGCTTTATTGCACAAACAATAGGGTCAGCACATGCTCGTGGCACTAAATGATCCAGCCACCCCCTCAGAGGGCCCCATACACAAATGATTCTCCTGTTGACCATTAGGGGAAGGGGAGAAGAAAGGGTAAAAAAAAATAAATAGAAAAGAGTTACCCAGCGAGTGCAAGCTATTTTTGTCAGGTATTGTGAGCCTGATTCACAATGTCACATCTAAAGAGGAGGGGGGCCTGGCCCGGCCTGGTCCTCATTAGTGCGTATTCGGCTTCAGGTTATAGCCGGACCCAGGCCTATTGTCACACTGGATCAGATGGCCAGAATAAACACCTTTAATCAAAGTAGGGTGTCTGCTCAGCGCTGCTCGCAAACACAAAGTGGCAGCCCAGCTCGGGACTTACAGTAACCATAGACCCACTGTAGCATTCCCTCCTAATGCAGCCGTCAGACTCGCTCGCTCCGAGATCTGCCGGGCAAACAACACCACAAGAGCAACGTTTTTTCCCTCCTCTAATCCAGAGGGTGGTTAGTTTTCCTCATTAAGCTTGAGGTCAGTTTAAACAGGGCAGACCACCCATGGAGATGAAATTGCCTTCGTCTATCCTCAATCCGCCCGTCCTCCACCGACCGACTTCTGAATTCATCACCAGACATTTGCCTCACATCTCACTTATAACTGAGCTGCCTTGTCGAGGAGATGAAACGGGGGAGTGAAACATTTGGTCCTTTGTCACAAGGCCGTTATCATGGGAGGCTCTGTTAAAACTAGGTGGAGGGGAAAAAAATGGATGGAAAAGGACTTGATGCAGAGGATGAAAGACATTGTGGGGGATTGGAACAGGTTAGTGCAGGAAAGCAGTTATTTAGAGTGCATCGTGGTAGTTTTGGGGTGATAAGTGAACAGAGGGCTGCGGGGGTGTGGTGCGTCTGCAAGTGGATTGATGAGTCGGCCAATGGGGCCTGCGACAGCAGCAAGGGGAGACAGAACCCTGTCATTATCTGGAAATGAGTTACACATCCTCCCCTGCGATCCGGCCGCTGTCACACGCCCCGGACTGAATGATAAGAGCTGTCCAGACGCACCGCAGGGGGACGTTTGCACAAGTGGACATAAATATAAGATATTTTCTGGAGGTGGTTGTGAGGGTGCTTTACTGGATTTTCATCGACATTTGTTTCAAAAAACTTATTTCAGAAAAAAAGGCCTGGCTCTGAAGCTTATTATTAGTGTTAATGTTGCCCAGACTCCTCAGAGAAGATGTAGGCATTCGGGACAGACTATGTTAGGGTATCCTGTGACCAGAATCATACTAATTTAGATGACAATGTATTTGAAATACACTGACTGTGGAGCTGCCACACATTTGCCAATTGTCTTGTTTATTTTCTTGCACCCGAGAGTCCCCCATTTGGGGGACTAGAGGGGGGGGGGCGAACGTGTACACATGTAGTACAAATCACTTCTGAGAACGAATGAAATGATATTTTAAAATATTTCAAAAACGTACATGACGAAGAGATTCTGATCAAATGGACCATGTAACCTATTTTAATCACTCAAAAACATATATATACACAAAGTACTTCAAGGTACTACAAGTACTACCACAATTTCACCTATTTCTCGCCAGGAGAAGGCGAGCAATGTTCACCGTTATCGATCCAGCCGCGACCTACGGCACTTTCACACACACACTTCATATCCAGGACCACGAGGAGAACACACTGCATCGCCTCCAAATTATTCTACTTTAAACCATTATTACTATTGATCTGCCACAGATATCAACTCAGCTCATCATCATAAACATTGAAACGCTCCGTACCTTTTAGATGTTTCCTGGATGAAAATCGAAAAAAAAAAAATAATCCGTGTGGCCATTTGGCAGCAGTCTCTCTCTTCGTGCTGTGAAAAAAACTGAGTCTCTGACGAGCTTCTATGACGAATGAGTAATAATTTCAGTTTTGGCCAATGGGTTTGACCCATGGGGGCGGATCACAGTTTTCGATTATTTTATTGGCTTAAAATTCTGTAAACAACTCAAAGAACGAATGACTACACTGCCCAGAGTCTTCCGGGTTCAAATCTGTGGGAATTGCGCAAATCAGCCGATTACAGGCTGTGTTAGGTTCAAACACATCACGTAAAACTGAAATTCTGACGAAAATGAGCCATATTTTACAAGTTTTTATATGGCCCAGGCTCTCAAAATGATGCTAAACTGCTGTATTAGATAGATTGAACACTATTAGTGATAAAAAAGTGAAATATATAGTTGTTATTTTGCCATTTAAATTATTCAAATAGATCTTGTAGTTAGAGATTTACACTCTAGAGTTTGGGTATGACATTTTGGAGCAGAGGTCTCAAAATAGGCCGAAGGTTTAAGAGGTTAATGCTTCAAAAGCTGCAGAATGTTTTTGATAACATCGTTCTCATATATTAACAAAAAGAGAGGGACAAGTTAATCAGTGCCGAAGTTCAATTAATCTGCACTGTTCACCAATAGCAAGCTTGAGACTTGACATGGGAACTGGTAATTATTAAAAATTATCTCTACTAAATGTCGGTTTGCCTTTTGGAGCTCTGCCAAACTGTCATGAATAATTAATATCATAACCAAGATGAGTGCAACATCTCCATAACCTACTGCACCTGAAATGGAGGGAACTCAAAATTCAGATGAGAGAAATTAGCCTTTTATAAAAAATAATTAGTCATGCACGAGTAGCTTAATAGTTTCCTCCCTGCAGCTGTGCAACATTTTCCGATCTACAAATCCTTTATTTATGTGCTCATTCCTGATTGTGGTTATTAAAAGAGCTCCTTTTCGCGTTTAAGATTATTATTATGTTCACATGCCCTATTCTATACAAAAGAAAACATTCATAACATAATGTTACTTGTATAAATGCTCCTACACCCTAATGATAAAGGATCTTCACTGCTGAATAGTGTTTGAGATATAGAAACATATATATATATATATATATACTTGTCATCTGAGTGAAGTTCATGCGTCTTGTAAACACAGTAAAATGAAGCAGTGTGTCGTCTGCAACAACACCAGTTTGATGTTTTGGAATACATTTCTATTGTCACTGTATTTAGGCATTGTACCAACAGATGTCATTTAGTCTTCCCCTTCATTGATATTTAAACTCAAAACGTATATAATAGTTCAAACAGGGATTCAAACACATGAATTAAAAAAGACAGATAAACCAATAGTAGATTCAGGTGAACCAACCTTGGGGACATTGGAGACCGGCAGCAGAGTTGATGAGGAAATAAGCCACGTGAGTGAAGAGCAATGCAACACTGGTGGACAGGTAAAGAACGGTGGCTGTAATACACGTACAGGCATTCATTTTTGTAATGAATATGACTGAAAACACTCACCTGTGAATATCTTGAATTTGCAATGCTTGTTCAATAAAAGGTACCAATAGATTCCCGCAGGCAGAGGACCAACTGGCAAACATTTACGCAGTAGTGCCAAGGGCTTTTATTTTGAAAGATAAGAACAGAATAGATCTGGTCAGGCTGGTCTCGTCCAGCATTTGTAGCTTACCCTATGAAATATATGCGCCCTAATTAGTATATAATATAATCCCACTACTTTTGTATCTTTTGACAGAGTTGTTTACTTCATTCTTTCATCACTGCAGTGGAGGGGGGGGGGTTATATCTTAGCAAACCTCAGACTGCTCTCGTGATCAATAAAGCAGCACTCTGGAGCCATATTCCTGTAGGTCGGAAATTCCACCTCAATTATTTATATAATTTTCAATAATACAGTAAATAGTCAAGGGTCACCTGTGTTAATGCAGGGTTATTTCTTTATCTGCATTCTTTAGACAAATGGGATAAGAGTTTGACATGCTGCCCTAACCCAAACCCCAAGATACAACAGGGTCAATGTCTTCACGACACTAACTGTTCTTTGGTTTGTTATTTTAGGCTCTACATGGTAGCAACCGCCCTTTGGTGACCATTGTAATGTGGCCCCTATCTGAGGCTCCATATCCCGCCCTCAAGAGAGAGGCTGCTCCAGACACACACAGTACAGTATCCTCTATTTCTAGCGGCACACAAACACCACTGTTTGCTTTACCAAGGAGGCAGGAAGTTGTTTTTAGCCGGCTTATTATCAATAGAAAGCAGAATGACTCAAGCAAAATGAGATACCTCCTTTGAAACCCCCATAAGTGCACAGTGATTTATTTTAGACTGTTGGCTTACATGTATTTATTCTTTTGAGAGGTTTTGTTATGGATTCACTGTTTAGCTGCTATAAAATGCCAGTTATTTTCTCAGCTGCTCCATAACCACCTCTAACTGAAACCTTTTTCTGAGGTTGAATTAGAACCCTCCACGTTGCCTAGAAATCTGCACATTCTTTGCTGTGGGTTTAGCTTTGGCACTGGTTAGCTCGGCATCTGGCCTGCAAAATAAAACTGCCAATGTGTTTGTGCAGATATGGAACTAGTCTCTATTTGTCTGGTAGCTTTGGGTTTGTATTCAAGGGGGAGCAGCTACTGTACTACTGATAAGAGTCATGCTGGACTTTAAGAGGAATATATTTTTTTCCCACTACATGGGCAATGACCTGTTAAGTTTCATGACCACATCTTTCATTGTTGCCACACTGTTGTGGTGACAATATCTGTCCACAGAAGGACAGACAGACAGACATAAATACCTGGCAACGTTCTGGAAACCTCCTCTTTGGTACTTCCTGCTACAGTAGGTTGTAGACTCACAAGGTGAAAACAATGCCATCGTCGCTGACGCAGCTGGTAACAAGATGTGCTTGCTTTCAACCTGAAATAGTTACACCGGTGAGGAAATTATGCCTGACTCAAACACATTTGGCCTCTCAGGGTTTGTGACTCAGTCCATCCATCCCATAATCCAGCCACACTGACACAGACAGCATCAAGGACATTTTGTCTCATCAGCAAGTGTTTTCTTCTAATTGCATCCCAAACCCTATGGAGCAAATTAAAAAGTTTGCTGCATTTCGCTTACTTGCTTTTCACTTTGTTCCGCAGCAGCACATGCTCTGACCACCGTTGACCTTGAGACTTTGATGTGGATAAAGAAGTATTACAGTCAGAGCAAACGTGTCTCCAATCTGCCCCGCCAGACCTCTGAGTGACGCAGGTGTTAACGGCCATGTGTCTCTGATAGTATATACACACTGCTGTTTTTAATTATACATGCATACATAATTCACCTATATGATAGGTCAAATATAACAAATTTACTCGGTTTATCTTAAAGGAGCTCAACATGAACTTGAGAGAGTATATATTGCCTCCGCAAGGCTCTCAACATTAAGACGGTTCTAAAAGCGCTAACAGCGCAAACCATGGCAACAGTGCTGACAGAGCTAACAGTGTTTGCCAGAGGGGGAAGGTAAGTTTACACAACGACACCGTCGATTGGGACGGCGTTATCAGTTGTAACCGCCGTATGAGAGCAGTGCATAGTGGCGGCCATGAGCTAAACAGAGAGGCACGCTCAAATTTGCACTACCATGCACTAAGCTAGCTATGTCAACAAAGCACAACGAGCTTGAATAACAACACACACAGAGGGAGAGTGACTTCATTCTCTGCTCGGGTGGCCATTACGTCACTATATCTTTACATAGCTGGTAGGTACGTCTTTTAATCAGAGGGTTGGTGGTTCAAACCCTGGCTCTGGCTCCGGCACCACTAGTTGCATGTCGATGTGTCCTTGAGCAAGACACTTAACCCCGAAAATTGCTCCCGTAGCTGTGCCTACTGTATGATAGCATCTGAATTGTAAGTCGCTTTGGATAAAAGCGTCAGCTAAATGACTGTAATGTAATGTAATGTGATGTTTTTGTTTATTTACTATTTGTTTGAATGAATCATAAATGGTATGTGTGGCCTTTTCCTATCCGTCAGCATGAACGTGACATTATTAAGCTCCACTTTAAACTTTAGATTTTTCATATTTATTGCCTCCACAAGGCTCTCAACAACAACTCCATTTAAAGCTGAGATACTTTTAAATACTCAAGCTTTGTGCATAATATATCCCCCAAAAATGTAAGAAAAAAAAAGAAAAAATGGAACTGGATTTGAAATGATTTTATTATTCAGCACTAAGTCACTAACTTGAAATCATTCACAAATCACTGTGTGCCTGTAATAAAGAGACCTCTGTTGGTTCTGCTATATCATTTTCACAACACACATTTTTATTATCAAACCAAAACTTCACACTATGATTCACTGGATGGATGGAAATGAATTAGGGGAGAATGCCCACTGTGAGATATGTTTGTTGCTGGAGCAAAGCATTGGGATGGCGATGTCTTCCTTCCTCTTCCTTTCTTCCACATCCTTTCATGAAGTACGATCCTCTATTTATTACGCTAAAGGAAAATGGACAGAGAGCACTAAGTAACATTTCCTTCACTTTTTAAGACCAGTAACAGCTTCCATAGACTTTAGGTCAATTCACTCACTAAGGAACCAAACTAATCCAAAAATAATTTTCCAATGCACACCTCACTTTTTGGACATGTGAAATGAAATTCCGTTACTTAGCCAGAGGTCATGAAAAGGATCATCAGCAACTTCAGAACTGTAAAGAGAAAAATCAGTGTCCATCCATCCTCTCTTGCTCTAATAATTGGTCAGTATTGGGGAGGATTGATTTTATACATTAACTACTCTTGTATGGAGGGAGCAGGTGGGATGATGGTGTTTGGACGGAGGAAGGAACCAGCTGTGAATAACAGGAAGGGGCTGTGCGTTATGAACCAAGATGAGGACTCTATGCACTGGTGGGACCCTGGGAAAGCTCCCTCCAGCCATCGCAGTCACACTTCCCAAACAATGCAGCTGGGTGCTGCACAGTGACAGAGGCTGAGCACTGCGAGGTACAGAAAGCAGCTAAGGCTCCGGCCTTGTTCACGTCCATGTGCTCTCTCTCTCTCTCTCTCTCTGTGTGTGAGTGCATTTGTCATATCTCTCTGTCTGAGAAAATTCCTCTTACCCCATTTTTCTCTGACTATGACTCAAGAGCGCCCCCCTTGGGAGGAACATGAATACTCCAGTACAAAGTCAGAGTATTCATCAGACCTGAACACAAGAGCAGCACATAAATACACAGAGAGAAGAAAAAAATCATTTTGATCTCAACATGACGTGCTCATTAATCGGTAATGCATCATGTTCACTGTTAAAAACAATGTTTTAAAAGGCATAATTATCCCCATGTGTGCCTCAGTTTGTCACTGCGCGTTAAATCCGTGGTGACTTATAATGCTGCTTGTATATTAAGTGAAAACAGCTTGTGGGGGATTTGTCTAGAAGTGGTGTAGAACTATTGTCATGAAACGCGTTGAAACAAGTTAAAACAGAGTCATCAATGTTTGGTTATAAATGACGCTTCTGTACAAAAGCTTTAATCACATGAGGAGGACTTTAAGTTGTTGGAGGGAGGAAGCAGTGAAGGAATCAGCAGTTCGAGTGAGAAGTGACGGTTGATAAAGGCCACGTTGACGCTTTGTGTTATTGTGATTAGATGTGTTTTAGTCGGCTGTAAACAAACAGATAATGAAGCATCAATATGTCAGTGATTCTGAGCATGATGAGGCCCCTGACCACAGCTGGATTAACTGACTTTGGGGTCCTGTGGTGAAAATGAACTGTGAGCTATCAATGCCACCACCACTACCATCTGTCACTGATAATCTATAATAACACAGCAATTTACAGCAAGTAAAGTAAATCAACGGGATAAACCTGGAAATGTGTTCACAACCTGTATGACTCTCTGGCTGCTCGTGTTTGTTGCAGTCTGACAGATATTTTTGGACAGATTGATAGCTGGACCTACTCCAATAAGAGCCACGTCTCCTCAATACTAGAGCAGGGAACAGTCAAGGACGTTGTCATTTCAATTACAGTTGAAATTGGAATTTAGAGGTAAATATTCATCACAGTGAAGCAGGAGTTCAGAAACGTCTGGGGTTGGTTGCTTGGTTTACCCGGTATGTAATCCAGCCTGGCCCTTCACACCCATCACAACCTCCACGCTAATGTTGCGCTAATGCAAAGCTTCAGTTTGAAAGTGTCTGCTCTTGACAAAACATTTACAAAGCCACAGGTAGAACATTTTTCAGGCTTCATCTTCTTGAAATTGAAGGTAGTTATTAATTCACAAAATTAGGAATTGATGTCTTCTAATTCAATTTGAGACCATCGGAGACCTGCTACAATATGCTGATTTTGAAAAGCAGTGGTTTTCACACTGTTTTTCAATAATGTACCCATTTGAAATATTTTTTAAGTCAAGCAACCAGCGCAAAACATTTTCAGTAAAAAGAAAATGTGTTTGTTAAAGGTAACGTTAGCATTACAAATAGGAATATTAAATATTAAATTTGGTTTATCAATCTAAGTTATTAACATTTTTATTGAACTTATTAGAATTAATTATGACTGATATTTAAATTTTTTTATTAAAATGAAAAATGTGTTAACCCCCTACAGTAGTGCCCAAATTTGAGAAATACTGTTATATATGGTTACTTCGATATATTACAACCTGGAACCCAGTGGCGGGCCGTGCATTTTATACCTGGGCCTTCACTGCTGAAATACCACCTTATAACCACATGATGGCGCCACAGCTAGGGTCATTATTCGTTTCTTGGGCTGTAACTATATAACGTTACGTATTTGTATTAAACCGTTCGGTACGAGGCTTACAAACCAAACAATACATTTGAATAATATTAGTGCATTTGGAAAATGCAGAAGCTTAAATTGTAGGAAATATGTTTTCTGCGCTCACTAGGAGACAGCGGTCTGTGTGACCTCTGAACCGGAACAAAAACAGCTGAGTCTCCGCAAGTGTTCTGGGAGGCTAGGCTAACTAGCTTGACGGAAAAACAACAGCAGCAACACGCATTCTGCTACACACTCAAGGGCCATTCAAATATTAGATGTAAAAAAACGAACCAGTTGACTTACCGAATGCTGATCACATCCTCTTTTCTTTGTTGATAAAGAGTTTAATCCCACAGTTAAATCCCAACTCACAAATCCGTTTATCTTCCAGTTTCAGCCATTGAGTGTTAAAAAACAAAGCTAGGTAAAAAAAAAAAAACTCTTACTTCTCCGATTAAGCCTCTGCTGTTAAGTTTCGTTTCACGATAGTCACGTGCTCGCCCACTGACCAATCACAGCACACGCTGAATCTCAGAGCTGCACGTAATGCTGACGTAGCTGTAGGCCTGCAGGCCGCTCTGGCGCATCAAAGAATGTTAAACTAAAGATCTGATTGGTTGAAGACTATGTTTACTGAGGTAATAAATCAAGAGAGCAGTAGAGTCATTTTCTCATAGACTTCTATACAACCAGAGGAGTCGCCCCCTGCTGGTCAGTAGAAAGAATGCAACTTGGTCTGACAGAAATCGTGTTGTTGCTCCATAAGCTTCTTTCTAATATATTCTATATGTTGTCTGACAGTTATAAGAACAATCTGAGCATGTCAGTGGTGACAACAAGCACTTTTAGTGGGTGCACATTGACAGAGAGGAGTTGCCCTCAGCGATTACATTGCGACCCGTTTAGCGACTGCAGATTGCAGCGTTGTCCATCAACACTGGACCAATTTTAAAATTCATCCCCATTAGTCACTTCGACACAAAAACATGGGAAATTACGGTTCAGGTTGAAAAATACCAACGCTACCCTTTTAGTGCGGTGGTTGAGCCCATAGCTGAATGAGCTTGATATTTCATATTCACACTACATAATTATTCCCTGCACTCTGACACCAATTTATAGAGATCACAAGTGAATATAATTTGTTGAGGGAATAGTAAGGTAACGCTACAACGGCAGCACCTCACATACTAAACAGACACATACACATCACCCTCCTGAGGATACGCATAAAATAACGTGTAAACCCACAGGCTCAAACAGACATGAAATCAACATGCATCTGCTCTATCTGAGCATCCCCCTCATACCGTGCAAATTCACACCCACCTACAAAGACACATGTATGCAGAAATGTACACGCACATAAGCAGACAGAGAAGCACATTCAATGCATATCTTTCACCTACACACACACATAAAACACACACAGACATTCTCACACTCAAACACCCACATTCCCTCCCCCTGGTAGATGCACTCACACACGCATGCATGCTAACACACATACTACCCAAACAGATTCTCACACTTCCCAGATCCACAGTCGCACACCCCACATTAACACACTCACACTACCCACACATACACACACATACAACATGTACACACACACCCCAAGAACAAGCAGGGGTCCACAATCCTCCCATAACCAGTTCGGTTAGCATTAGCGTCAAAGCGTAACCCTCTGCAGCACTGACTCAGCAGATGGAAAGGCTGCCTATTTTCCCCCCACAGCTCTCCATCGCTGCCTTGCACTGTAAAGAGGGCTTTGTTGGCTTGTGTTTCCTTCTCCCTGGACAGTCTCAAGTGGAGCCCCCCTTCGGCCCCCACCCCAGTCGGGTCTGAGCATGTCCGTTTGGTGCTCTCTGGCGTCCAGACATGGAGCGGAGGCTGTCGGCCCGCCTGCCTGCCTATCATTCGCTGCAGGGTGTAAATCAGCAGTGGCCGGCCTGGTTCTACTGTGTGCCGCGGTGATGACAGATTTATGAGGGGGCAACCTCCTTGTGAACCTGGCTGTGCTTCACGTCCAAGCACTACTTCAAAGCCAATATTAGGAGACTGACTTACTGTATTTAGTTTTCCATAAAAGGAGAAAAAAAAGGAACTTATTTTAGCAAAAATGAAAAAGGACTTTATTGTCTTATTAGCTGTTAAAACTTTTTGGGCAACAAAATCATTTCTGACTTGCCAATGAACACATTTGGAGGTCTGTTGTTTCACAGCTATTGCACATCTGATCATTTGGCAGTCTGTCAAGTTACTTTAGCTGATTTCAGTTTAACTTGATATTGTAAATTTACTGCACTATAAAGTGGCAACACTGTGCTGAACAGTTTTATTATTTGTAACCCCAGGTGGTCCTGCTGGGTAGTGTTTTGGCAAAAAGTCTCTTAGATCCTGGATAAAATGAAACATTTTCTTACTATCACCTTATAAAGCTTTTTATGGCTAACGTGTAAACCAAAAGCTGCCTATTTCACACATACAGCAGACACAGAGCAACATTAGCATTCATTTCTTTCCACCTGGAAAACAAAAACAGATACTAACTCTCCTTTCCGCTCTGTTTTGTCTCAAACAACTCCTGCTAAAAATATCTGGATCTAAATGCTCTGTTGATAAGCTAGTCTCTAAAGACGTTTTGTCATATGCATTCTTGGAGAGGTCCAGACAATCATGTCCGGACATTGCTGCCAGAGTAGATTGTCCGTGTCAGAAGCGTTCTCACTATATACTCTGTTTGTTTGAGGCAAGGGGTGGCGCCTCGGTAGAGTGGCACGAGCGTGCACGAGGCA
This sequence comes from Pholis gunnellus, assembly GCF_910591455.1. Taxonomy (NCBI): domain Eukaryota; kingdom Metazoa; phylum Chordata; class Actinopteri; order Perciformes; family Pholidae; genus Pholis; species Pholis gunnellus. Next base: position 1,817,574 of record NC_136539.1, read on the forward strand.
GAACATAGGCAGCTGCACCTCGCACTGTTACACTTGGTGGAGCAAACGTGCCCACTTTTTGATCATACAACTTTGCTACTTTTAACAGTTGAGCTAGTTTGGTTTAAAAATACCTGGCCATTGTTATGCGTCACCATTCATATCCATACACACAATGGGATTATGATTCATTGGTTTACAAGAGCTCACAGTTCTTTATAGATCTAGTCACTTCACTTTGCCTTCAAAGTGCACCAGATTGATGTATTCATCTTTAAAATGTACACATTTTTCTTCTGGGGCAGCATGACCCCTACAGGGTCCAAGGTCAATCCACCACAGTCTCACAAAATCCTGAGATAAGGAGTGATATATAGTGTAAAATAAAATGAGCTTTATAGTTAAAGAGCAGCTTTATTCCAATGCTCCGTATTGCAGGAAATGTCACCATGCTCACGTAGCTGGTGCATAGTTAAGTCATTTTCATTGGCATCTTCATATAAATGATCCTTCTTCTTCGCTCTCTTTATTCCGGTTTTGTGCCCACCGCATGATGGAAACATCATCAACATGCCAACTCACTTGTCAGGAATTCTCCGGACAATGAGCGGCTCTATTCACACATGGGCTCAATCGGACATTATACCGACCTTGTACTAGGCAGCTGGCAGGGTAGCGCTGAGATAGCTTCAGGGTTGCAGTGCATGTGGGAAAGGAACCTAACTTTGTCTGTGCGGTTTGGTGCTGAGAGTGTAGTGTACAGTGTGTCTGTCTGAAGATACCCGCTGAAAACAGCTGCCTTCTGCGTCTGGAAATGAAACTAATGACAGAATTCAGACTGAACCAAAAGTGAATTTGCAGAGTAAAACCAAAACGATTAGCTTAAAGGTGCTTAAATGCAAAAGTTAAGAGAAACTGCAGATTGTGGTGATAATTCACTATGAGTTTGTCACTATGACCTTTACATTACATATTAAATATAAAAGTATTGGCTCGTAAATGTAATGTTAAATGATAACGTTGATAAGAAGAAGTATAATATAAAGTGGCAATTCTAAAGTACCTGTAATCCTTTTACATTTCTGACTCACTGGTGAATTGTGCATTTAAATCAGACCTTTGATATAAAGCGTTTCAACAATATGGCATTATGCAGATGACTGTGGCATATTTACAACAGATTAACTAGTGATTGTGAGGGGAATGATTATGTCGTCTGACGCTAGGATGTGTGCTGGATTGCACTCCATAAATCATCAATTGTTTCAACTAATGGATTCAATTTGCTCTTCACTCGATGGCATAATTCGCTATCCAAACATCATGTGCAACAATACTCCACCGTCTGCTCCCCCATCCATATCTCATTAATTAGATTCATACTGCCTATAGAGCAAGACGTTGTGTGTGTGTGTGTGTGTGTGCTGATACCGTTTTAGATGTCCATTTCATTCTCTGAGCAAGGTAAAACGGAGGAGAATACCCAGTGAAATGAGGTAATCTGTAGATAATGGGGATTATAGGGAGTGTTAGAGACGGAATAATGAAACAATAACAAACTTTCCAGAGACTGAAAAGAAAATAATTAGCTTAATCCCCAAGCTTTTTGACTGTGCTTCTCTTGAGACCTGACAGCTACAGCTGCAAAGTACACCCAGAGTCTTCAGAAGAGTCTAGTTTGTCTTCCTTTTGCTTCCTCCAGAAGGTCCCAGGTCTAAGCGTTACTGAGTGTGCTTACATGGAGAGGAGCACACACAAATACTTGAGGCAAGAGGACACTTAGCCCTCTACGTGCGCTTGGCATTATTAGTATGCAAGAACATGTGCTTTCTATTTGTTCCTGTCTTCCTCCTGTCTGTCTGGCTCGACGTGATCATCACCACCAGACTCCTCAACCACAAACAGCACAAATCAACAGGCTGAAACTACCTCTTTGTGCAAAAAGTCATGAATAATGTGCTACATATCTATATGTGGAATGAACACACTGGTATGTAAGGTTTGGGTTACCTGGCTGGACCCCACATACTTGCACAGCCAACACACTAGATAAGATAACACCTGCAACATCACACACAAATAGCCACAAATAGCAGCTCCTGTGTGTGCGTGTGTGTGTGTGTGTGTGATATAGTAGGGGAGAGTGACATGGTAACTGGGAATGTGTTGTGTCAAGGGAAAACAGGCAGTCACATCACGGCGTGGGGGGGAGTTACATTAGTGATAAAATAGGCTGTAAAAACAAGTGACATGTAAATGATGTTTTTGCACACTTCAGACTGAAATGTGCACCAAATCCCTGTGTCTCTTTCTCCTCTTTTTTAGCATCTGCCACTTTTTATTTCTCAACCTTCCCCTCTGGCTCTTTCAGTTTCCCCCCTTCTTGTTTTCTCCTACCATTACACCCACACTTGCAACTGTATTTCCACCCTGCTGTTGCATTCATTGTAAGCACCAGTAAAAGGCATGTGTCCCTTCTCCCATCACACACCCTGCTGTTTGCATCCAGCCAGACAGCAGTCCTGACCGAACCACAGGTGAAAGGTCACAGACCTCCCTATGGACCAATCAGAGTGGAGCCCTGCTGAGATAACAGGCCGGCAGCATTAGGGTGAGGTAACATACAAACTAACACCTTCTGGTTTTACTAGCAAACGTGGGAAATATTGCATTAAACTGCGACAGCAACACATACGGAAACATATTTTTAAAAATCAAATTACTTTTACGATTCATCATTGTAGACGACTCTCAATTAGGCATGGTGTTTGTTGACTCCTTTTTGAAGATTAAATGGTACCCCCTACAGAAAGAAGCAGTTTGGAATGGAGTATTAACTTATTACACATGCTGCTTAAATTGATCCTAATCTCGTTAAATATGTCATCAATGTACAGGGTACTAAACAGTAAGTCTACTGTTGCATGCTCATTGCCAGTGAGCTAAATCACAGATCAAGTCAACAACCTTGCTGTGCAATTACGTTGTCCTGAGGAGCATACCTGCAGAGCTAATGTTATTCTATAATAAATGATATTACAGGACAAAAAAATGTGTTCCAAAAGAACCTTTGCTTCTTGCAGAGTGAAGTGCTATAACTGAAGCATGTTGATTTAAAATCAGATGAAAAATTTGAAAGAAAAGTTACAACAAAATATTGCACAATGTGAGTTTTTTTTTGTGGGAAATGGACATTTTTGAAAATCAAAAAAAGTATGTGTCATTTCTGAATTTTTTCATTGGCCCATAATCCTTTGAGACGACCAAGACCAAAAATGTGTTAGTCCATCTATCAGAATTGTTTTAATTCCCCACCCTGTATGTGTCCCTCTGCCCCAAGTCCATTGATTCTATCTGAAAAGGCAAGAGTTTAAATTGATTGTAAGTTTCTGTCTTTTCCTGACTTTTTACAACAGGAAACATAAGGGTCATCGTCAGCTTTTAAAGCTGGATTAAGTGATTTGTCGGCCACTTGGTGCAGTGGAACAAGCTTTACTCATCTTATAAAGGGGCTTTGGCTTTTTGACACATCCAGCAGACATGTTTTTACGTGCTTCTTTGAACCTAAATGTAAAGAATATTCACTCCTATGGTAGCTCTGTTTTGGTCTCCACCAATTTGTTGCTCTCTCGCTACTAAATGCTCCACTATGTTCACCTGCTAGTCACACATTTTGTCACAACACAGTAATTTAATTCTTGGAATAAAAATGTAATTAGTGCAGCTTTAAGGATAATATGTAATCTAAAATCTCTTTTTTTTTTTACAAATCAATTTGTATCTCCTGGGACATATAACATAACATTGGCCTTGCAGTGTCTTTGACATAGCAAGCGCAACATTCTTCCCCACAGTGCTAGGTGAGCTAGCTTGTCTTTGTATGTTTGCTCATGGGAGACACTGAGGTCTAAATATTTCAGATTACGGAGTAACAAGGGAGAGACAGAATAAGTGGCCACATCTTAAAGACTGCAGCGGCTCCTTTATTCTCTTCTCTCGCTATAAATGGTGCATTAAAGTAAACACAGCTCTCCTCAACAAGAGCCCCGGGCTGAAGAGGTCATAAATGCATATCCCAAACACAATGGCATTCAAGAGCCTTTAGATTCTGCAGTTTTTCCTCTGAGAAACTCTGCACAAACTCTGCCGGCAATGTGTCCTTGTTTGCACCACACTGTTACTGCCTAATGAAACCACTAAAAGCACCATTAGCACTGAGCTTTTTTGTCCACATTCAGTAGACATTTAGGGTACAGCTAGCTAGCAATGCTACCACTCAGTTTTAATGCCAGTTAACACTGCCAAGATCTTTTTTTCTCATCACTCGTCAACACAACATCAACTGATCCAATAAGGCCTTTGTTTTACCGTGTCTTTCTGTTCTTGGACCAAATATCACATCGAAGTGACAAAGACATTATTGCTAGTCCACATTTCTTCAAGAGTTTAGGTGTTGTGCTCAGGGTTAATGTTAAGGGTTATGTTTGTTGAGTGTTTTGGAAGTCACCCTAATTAACTCCATAACTTGATATTGAGCCAACTGCTCGGTACATGTCACTCAAGGCTGCTTTTACATTTGAATTCTAGCAGGACAGTTGCCTTAGGTCGTGTTGGCAGTGAGATTTTCATCTGCAGCCATGCTCCCCAGTATCCTCGAGCACTTTTGACCTTCCATTATAATCGAACAGGAAATCGTTTTACATTCTGGGATCATTCTTCTACCAAGGTATAATGGTTTGATCCTTTTTTTGAACGGTGTATGACAGACAGCTTATTCTCTACAGTGCCCCTCAGCAATGTTACGTGCTTCTGCCCCTTTTCCCAGCTGCAATCTAATGGTGTATTAAAACTTGAACGTGAAGTAAATTTTACCTTCTGAATTTGACTTCTGGATTGTTTTTTTCACCACCTCGAGCATACCTGCGTCTGTTCATTACTTATATGTTTTGTTTTGTTTTCAACATGAACTGGTAGAACATGAAGCACTGGTGTTGGACCTGACTTCAGGTCGGGTCTGTGCGATCGCACAGTGCCAAAAATATGACTTCAGTGTTTGAGCATGAAAGTTCATTCTTGACCTTTGGGAACAGAATATGTGAATATGAATAATCAAAGCGTGCTAGCTCTGTGACCTTTCATCTCCCAGTGTTTTCAGATTCAGACTCCCTCTTTAATGAAAATGATGAGAGGTGGCTCAAAGCTCCAGAAACTAGTGGACCTTTGAGCCTAGATGATTTTGTTACATTTGACTAAAGTGTGTTTTTAACCGTGTGGGTTTGTAAGTGTGTAAATCTGTATATCAAACCCTCTGTGATCGTCTTGAGACCTGCTCAGATGTGTCAGAGCTGATCACACCCCTAACAGTCAGACAACAGAGGAGACAGGAGCCCACATACTGTGATCTGTGCCAGTTTGTACCCGTGTTATTTGAGGAATGCAGTAGCACAAGGTGGAGGATGAATAATACATTGTGTTTTGAATGTCTCTACCCGCTCAGTTTCAGTGTCCTGTATAATGTGAGTGCAGCGATTGAAATCTCCACACCTGACATTCAGTTTCAAGTTGTGTTGAAGGTTGGCTTTTATCCCCCACTGTGTCTTTTCAACAGCTTTGGGAGATGTTACTGTAAAAAGTAAAGCGTTTATGAAGCACAGTGTGTGGTGGTGTTCAATGTTTTAGAATGATACAGAGAACCTGTCACATTTATTAAAACACTAGGCCTGATTATGTGGATGGTCAAGGTTTTCCCTCGGCCGCTTGAATAGGTCCTGTTGACAGAAAGATGTCACAATTCTTCCCAGGGGTCAAGAAAAAAGGGGAAGTGAGGACGAGGCGATGAATTCATGCTCCAATTTTGAGGGCCGGTGTTTACTTTCCATCATGGGTTCATAGGCTGGCACTGGCTCAGACCACTGCCTGAAACAACAGGGGAGGAACAATAGCACAGAAATCAAAAGAGTGCTCTGGCCAGAGTGTACCCTCCACTGAAGTGAAAACATCTCTGACATATCTCGAAAACTATTAAAAGGATAGCTATTAAATGTAGTATCGATACTCATAGTCCCCAGAGTTTAAATTGGAATGACTTTTGACTTTTCCTCTAGTGCTTACTTTACACTTATTCAGTGAAATATCTCAACATCTTCTGGATGGATTGGTGCAAAATTGTGTGCAGACATCCATAATCCCTTCATGATTGACTTTACCTACTTTGTCAATCCCCTGACTTTTCATCTAGCTCCACCATGACATTGACATTTCTGTTCTTTATTGAAATATCTCACCTACTACTATTGGACGGATTGCTGTGAAATTTGGTAAATGCATTCATGGTCCCAATAAGGTTAGTTGTAATACCTTTGGTGACTTTTCATCTCAATAATAATTGTGTCCAATACTTTAGTTTATGACCAAATACCTGCAAACCTAATGACATTCCTATAAGCCTCAGCTTTTTTGTGTGTGTGTAAAACCCTCTGAGATCGTCTAGAGACTTGCTCAGATGTGTTAGAACTTATCACAACCTTAAAGACAGACACGAGACAAATCAGCCCTCATACAGTGAGCATTGTACGTGCTAAACACCAACGTGCATTATCAGTGGAACATAGCATGCTGAACTCAAGTACAGTCTCACAGAGCGGCGAGTGTGGCTGTAAACTCTTGTTGTAAAATGAGGACTAAACAGGTTGACACCATGTTAACTGACCATGTCTGAAGGCAAATGTGTTTTTTGAAATCCTGAACGGCAGGGTGAAAAGCCTGCTGTCTTTGAGACAGACAAGGCACAATAATCTTCCAAATGGGGATAATGGCACACACTTTTCTGACAGTTTATCCTCAAAGACATTCACAGTGTTGTACTTGTTTGTACATGCAAAAAGTAGAATACAAATGAAAGACAAATGTCGAATCAAATCACATCCTGCACACTTTCTCACTTCCGCACATCTGGCCAATCATTGCATGAAGTGGGAATGACAATTTGTTGGTTTCAAACAATTAGATTAATGTTGCACGCATTAAATTCCCAATAGAGGCAAAGAAAATCCACATGAGGCTGGTATATACGTAAGTCTTTACTGCAGGGGTAATGACGGGTCGAGGGACATGTCTGGGACTCAGGTTACTGATTTGGTAACGATGGGAAGCACAGGATTACTGCAGGGAAGGTGGGGGTGGCAGGCTCTGGAATGAGAGGGGACTTAGGGATACTGTGATGATACATAGGAGACTCGTGACACTAATTACATTTTGCAGGATGACTGGTGGTTGTACAGATGCGTTCCCCGGTATTGGCAGACACAGTGACACTTCACTCTGTTGGGGCTTTTCTTAACACTATTGGAACCCACTACCTAACCCAACTCCATTTAACAGCTAGTAACTGTGCACTGTGCACACGGATGACCGCTATGGCAGTCAGACTGCTTAGATATTTGTGTGTTTTATTTAAAGTTATTTGCATTATAAGAACCCAACTGGTGATTCAGACCGTCTTGGAGGTCCTAGTGGTAATTGGCTTATGGCTCAGGCTTGCTAGGTCTTTCTGGCTCTGATAAAGAACAAACCTGTAGGTAAATGGGAGTTCACTACATGTATCACCCTGTATCTATTATGGTGGTGGTGGGCACTGCCCTCCAAAGGTTAATACCAGCATAATACCTTCCTTTAACACCTCTGATTTAACACAGCCGTTGCAGATTACACTTTACTTGTGTTGTCTTCTATCCTCACAGTTTTCTCACTCATCCACAAATGATTTCTATCCCCTCTCACCTAAGGATATACGTACAGCTTACTCATACATCTTTCTCCTCGCTGCCAAATGTAACCCTAAGGTGGCTGTCTTTCATCTGGAAAGCACTAGAAAGACGCTTTGCTGTAAATAATAACGCATTGTGTGTTTGCAAGCAGCACATAACAGATAGTTTTTTCTGATTTTATTGATGATTAATAATGCCATGAATCACTTCTGATGCATTCGTTTGACATTGAAAATACAGCTGAGGTTAACAGTAGTCTCAGTGCCAAAATAAAAGTCTGATATTGCATTAAGTGCACAGGGGAGGCTGAGGGAAACGAAGGGATACTGAGATGATACTTAGGGGACTCATCACACTAATTACATTTTGCATGCTGACTGGAGGTTGGAGAGCTGCATTCCCAGATGATCTCCCATTTCTTTTCTTCAAATTTTAAGTTTATGCATATCTAGCTTATTCTGTATGTCAACTCCTTTTTTAACCATACACTGTGTGCAGAATTATTAGGCAAATGAGTATTTTGTGTGCAGAATTATTAGGCAAGTTGCTTGAAGAAGGTGTCTTCCAGAAACTGGCAGTAGGTCTGGGAGTTGATCTTCACTCCATCATCAACCCGAAAAGGTCCCACGAGCTCATCTTTGATTATACCAGCCCATACCAGTACCCCACCTCCACATTGCTGGCGTCTGAGTCGGTGAGGAACTTCCTGCCCTTTACTGATCCAGCCTCGTGCCCATCCATCTGGCCCATCAAGACTCACTCTCATTTCATCAGACCAAAACACCTTGGAGAAATCAGTCTTCATATATTTCTTGGCCCAATCTTGACGTTTTATCTTGTGCGTCTTGTTCAAAGGTGGCCTCTTTTTGGCTTTCCTTACCTTGGCCAGGTCCCTGAGTATTGAGCACCTTGTGCTTCTTGCCACTCCAGACACGTTGCAGCTCTGAAATATGGCACAACTGGTGGCCAATGGCTTCCTGGCAACTTCACGCTTGATCCTTCTCAATTCATGGGCAGTTATTTTGCGTCTTCTTTTTTCTACACGCTTCTTGCGCCCCTGTTGACTATTTGCCAGGAACCGCTTGATTGTGCGATGATCCCGCTTCAAAAGCTTAGCAATTTCCAAACTGCTGCACCCCTCTGAAACACTTCTGACAATTTTTGACTTTTCAGAGTCTGTCAAATCTCTTTTCTGACCCATTTTGCCAAAGGAAAGGAAGTTGCCTAATAATTAAGCACACCTTTTGTAGGGTGTTGATGTCGTTTGGCCACACCCCTTCTCATTACAGAGATGCACATCACCTGATTTACTTCATTGGTAGTTGGCTTTCAAGCCTATACAGCATGGAGTAGGACAAAGTGTATAAAAAGGAGGATGTGGTCAAAATACTCATTTGCCTAATAATTCTGCACACAGTGTAGTGCCTTAAAGGTTTGTTACAACATTTTTAGTTTTGGCCATCATTGCCATAAGTAATAATAATCTGGGAACCTAAGAAGACTGCTAAAAAGTATGGAGGAAAAAAATACTTGCTTATTAAAGATGCATTAATAAGACTTCCAACACAAACTTTCCGAAAGAAAGGGTATTAATACTTGTCATGTTTATGGACTTTACACGATAACATTTTCTAATTAGAAGTAGCTAGCTTGCCAAAAGAGGAATTGTTGTGTTTTGAATTGCTTGTTTTTATTCTACCTTCTTTAAATAATTCAAAATGCACGCTTTTATTCTGAATAAGCGAGGGAGCCCTGATACCCGTTCAGTTAGCCATAATGGCTATTGCGTGCAGCTCCTGTGTGTTTACTACGACTATATGTTGTTTGAGTATCATGGTAACTTCTTGAAACCGTAGCCAAGGAGAACTAAGACCTCATTATGGACTACTTCTGAGAGACTTTCCTAACATGGGGACGATGACATTCACATAGCTCACAGCACCGTATCTGGAGCCATTTTTAGCGTCGGAGGCTCACGGGGAATTGAACCTCAGAGACTAGCAGCGTTCGTCAAGGATTCTGATAGTTACATAGTTAAATGAAGTTTCGGCAGCCCAGGTTGTCATCACACAAAATGGTAGGCTTCAGTTGACCCAGATACGCTGTTCCCATCTCGACAGATTGGAACAGCGTACACGTATAACTCAAGGGCATGCATGGATACCATGTGATGTATTCAGCCTAGACCCACAGATTATCAAATCCAAATGGTTCAGAGGCTGGTTTATCTTGGGTCACCTTTGTATGGTCATCAAGTATCCCTAGGCATGCATCGTTGGCTTTTTATGTTGGTGCTGACTCTTAATAATACCTTCTACTACATCATTATACCCCATATTCTCACTAATATTTATTGGAGCATGCTGTACTAGTTTGAAACCGGGTTATGAACAAATATAGACACATCACTCCGTAAATATAATTGTATAGAATGGACTGCTAAGGCCGGAAATTCTAATTAGCGCAATAGTAATATGCACATTTTCTTTCCTCGTCCATGAATTTCTGGCTCAGTGGAGGCTATAAAGTCACGACACCAACCCTGCTGAATACTTAATATTATCACATGTGAGCTGTTGGCTTGAGGTCTCCATTGACTTTCTACATTGCATACCATTATGGCAAGGATAATGACAATAGGAAATCAGAGTTAATGACTATGTTTCATTGCCCATTATGTTGTACTTATTGACTGTAAGGCCATGGCCCCCTTGGAAAATATGAGACAGTGTTGTTATTTCCCTGCACCTACTCACGGTCTCACATATTTTTTTTCTATCTGTAGATTACAGAAATTATTAGAGGCAGTTCCATTCACCATAAAGTGTAATTAGTCAATAATTACAGAGTGGTAATTACATTTGAGAGGAAACCCAGGGTCGGTTCACAGCAGGAACGACTCTGAAGAGACCTCCTGCTGTCACTTTCCTGTGCGCGCAAACATACACAGACTTGCACACAGATATGGGAACAAACAGTAGACATACACCTACATTGTGCACACCATTAATGATTTAGTCATACAAATGCAGCCTGTAATACAAACATAATCACATATCATCTGCATGCACACCCCACTCTCTGGGGTCCGTAGTCATTTATTCTCCCTGCTGCTATCCCCGCACTACATTTCCCTGAAGAAACAGATGATCCTGCGGTTGCAGTGGTGGCTCAGGCTAATGGTTGGGTTTACCAGAGGTTACATTAAGACCAAATAAGATCCTAAGTGTGAGTTTTAAACCTGTGCATACTGCATGGTTTACAAGTGTTCTGTACCATAGACAGCTCAGTTGTTTTACCATAGAATGCATAAAGAAGTGGATGTAGTCACCATGATGTCACGGTTTGTGGACTGCCATTTTCAAGCCTTGAGTTTGCCATTTTAGCTGTCACCAAATTCTTTTTAACCAGAAGTGACCATATTTGGACAAGAAGGTGGAGCTATGGAAAACTACTATAGTAGATTGATATAGTGATGGCATAATTGTATAGTGAAAAACATGTTTGTTTGTACTTACCGGAAAATGTGAACAACTCTAAATGGGACCATAACTTACAAAACAAACATAGGGCTGTATTGACAAAGACTTAAAATAGTGTGATGGTGAGTATTAAGTCAGCAGTATTATAGCACGTTATAGCTAACCATAGGACTTTAAGAGTTTACAGAGACCATAAACTGATGTTTACAATGTTTATTAATGTAATACATTAAGTTAGAATAAGATTAGACTTCTATACAACTTAACTCATTTTTAAAACGCGAGGAGTTGCCCCCTGCTGGCCATTAGAAAGAATGCAGATTTAAGGCACTCCTGCATTGGCTTTATTCTTCTTGCTTTTTACATTCGCTTAACGCTCTGACAGACACTTTCTTCCTGTGCCCTACATTATAATCAGATTTAAACATACTTCAACACACGCCTCACCTTACTGAGCACCAAACCACAACACAGACACGAACACAATCCCTTCCCTCTCTGCTATCTCATTTATCTGCAGGTATCGCTCCGTCTATCACCACCTTCAATCCAACTATACCCCGAAGGCTGGACCCTCTCACGCTCCGTGTTAAACACACACGTGTTATCCTCATCAGCCTGTGTGTTATAAACCAGAGTAATCTCACATATCTGGGTGCTCCTGCACCTTTTCAATTTCCTGGTAAACTAATCCCTTCTGTTTCTCCGTACCTCATCATAGCCTGCGAGAAAAAAAAAGGGGAGAGAGGGAGCGCAGGGAGAGAAGGTATAATAAATTGTGTTTTTTGATATAAGTTGGATTATGTAAATGGAATACCCATGTGTATGCTGATGCGGCCGAGTTGTGTGTGATGCTGTAATCCATCATAAAGGAAGGTGGTGGATCGGTGCTAAAATAACACTACTGTTTCTGTAGTTTACTTAGTACCTTCCTTCAAATTGTACACATTGTCATGTTTGCTGTTTGGGCGACAAAATAATTTTTCCTGCATTTCATTATCCTGTATGGGATTATTACTGTTCCCATTTGTGTGTTGTACACCATTGTGTAACTGAATGATGTCTTATAATTAATTAGAAAAAAATCTTTGATTTAGTCATACAGAGTGTCTATACTGTAATTGTACTGTGTTGGTCTATTTTGAGCACACGTCTTATTTCCTCTCGGTCCGTCCTGGGAGAGGATCGAGGTTTCTTTCATGTTTTTCCCTCAGGGTCTCAGGATGCTCTACAGATTGTAAAGCCCCTTGAGGACAATGTGTTTTATGATATCAGGCTATTTAAATGAAATCGATTTGACTTGACTTATGTTCAGGTGTGCACGTTTACGTGTGCATGTGGAGACTTTTGTGTTGTCACACTGGACTAACAGCAGGAATGGCCCAATGAGTTTGCCCCTATTTATCTCCACTGAGCTACCAGCAGGTTCTCCTGCTGAAATTCTATTGATTTGTGTGTTGAATGCTGACACGGGTCAGAGCAGAACCACAACAATAGCTTATAGGGATGACTTGTAGTATCTTTGCCTTTGGGGATGATTGAGGACACTGAACAAGGAGGAACTTTTGAGACGAGTGCATGCCCGTTCGGTCGATTGCTTGGCCTCTAGTATTGTTGCTTGTTGATTCCTCGAGAACCGCTCTACCAATGAACTTCACACTATTCATTGCGCTCCCTTTGATCCTCAACAATACACCTGCAAAGTGCGAAGTTCATCGGGTGAACTATTGTCGAGTAACTTGAAGGACAGCCATACAGACAGACAGACTCATTCCATTTCAGTTAAATGCTTTGGTACGAGATTGCCTTCAATTTCTAAATTGTGTGTTCTATTGGAAATGATAGACCAAAACAGCTGACTCGACAGCCTTTCAATCCAGAAATGTTGCCTTCATCAATCTTTAAAACAGAACTTATAAAGTTTATTTTAATGAGGCTTCGATTGAAATTGAAGCTGAATATTTTTATGACATTCCTTTATGATCTGTGTCTATTTTGGTAACCTTTGTCATTGGAGATATCACAATCCTGGTTTGCAGTTCGTCATAGCATTTTTTACAGTACAGTATATCACATATTACAACGGAAAGCAAGATGTTTCCAGTTGGAGGCAATTACACAGAATGAAAGCTTTAAGCCATGGCTGCCAGTCTGGTTTAGATTCTATTACAGTGCAGCATAGGATATATTGTAAATGATTTTTAAGGATGCCCCATCTGCCCTAAAGAAGGCTTTTGGAAATGCGATCCCTGTCCCTCTCACTTATGGCCCTCTCTGAATAACCACTTCAAAAACGCTTGTAAACCAGCTAGCACGGACGGATCTGGGCTCTATTGAAAACACATTGGCTCATAATCTATTCCCTCTCACAATATGGAGGGATCCCACATCAGTTTCAAGGTCAAACACCAATAAAATCAAAGACGGCAATTTGTCAAGAGCCCTGACATCGTCTGCAGTCTGTCTGCATCGCGAGCGTCCATGAGGCAGCCGAGAAATACCGGTTGAAGCTCAGCTGTAATTTTCCTCCTGCCAAGATGTAAATCATAGATTTTTCCCATTACAGATCGGGTTCTGATGTAGCTGCCGCAGCTGCGCATCCGGATGATTCGCGATCTGTCATCTTTGGAACGTGAATGGCTTACGAACGTGCATCATGGGAACCTGTCATTCGCAGAGGAGAGCGTTCCTGGAAAAAATGATTTGTTTCAAAGGGGTTAGTGGGTGAGGCAGGCGGGCGGGCATCTGCTGTCAATGAGCATTCACAAGCACCCGACGCACGCACCCAACCCTCATTAACAAAGTGCTGCATGAGAGTGGGCTGATTTCACGCTGAACTTATTGTACTGAGGAGGAGTTCTTTTGGCTGGCTGGCCCTCCAGGTGGCTTCCTCTGGCTTCCCGGGGCTTGAGCTGAATTCCCGGGCCTGCTGCCTGAAAGCCTTTGTGCGCTCTATCAGGTGCAAAGCGGGAGCTCTCTTTTCTTCTTGGCGGGTTCGGCGATGCCCAGCAACTGTCATCTGTCAGCAACATCTGTGGGAAGCAGCTTGTTTCCAATGACTGTGGATTTTCTGGCGTACCTGTCAGTCTGACTCATATAGAGTCTCGTGACAGATGCTGTCCTATACTTTTAAACTCATTAACTGCATCCCACACTGTGTTGTGGTTGTCTTTCATTCGGAGTGACATGTGGAGGTTCTTGGTTAAATGTGGTTGAATTGGATCCAAGTGTGTGAGCAGAGATTTTTGCATTGGATTATCAAAAACTACCAAATAAATTATGTCAGTTTGGACTTTATTATATTATTTGACTTATGGATGACTTGAATTTCAATTTGAATAGCTTACATGTTCAATATTTGCAGTGGAACTGCTGCCTCAGGTTAATCTAGACATAGTCGACAGTAGTGCCAAACCGAATAGAACTCCATATCAAATATTCATCCAAGGAAATCTTCACTGATTGCAAAAAAAAGATCCAAACCTCTCAAGGAGTTGGAATAGTTTTATGTTTAGCTTATGAATACGTGGAGGCTGCTCATTCCAAATCCAGCAGAAAGGGATGATAGATATACATGATAAGTATGTATGACATACTTATCCCATACCCATAACTCCTGAGACGTGGAACAACCCCTCCAGACCTGTGTAATCCCTTTGACGAATTAGCTACAGTGCAAATCTTTACTGCAGCCATCCCAGATCCAACAGCCCTGTTCCAGGACCAATTGGCAGGGGCCATTAGGGGCGTTCACATACATTTAGATGATCCCTCTGTTTGCATTACCCAGGCACAGATAATCTGTGTATACAGTGGGAAATTAGGGCAGAGCGGCCCGAGGCGTGGTAGAAAGAGACCTCCACATGTTCACTTCAAAGGGGCTGAGGCTGAGTGGAAGCAGGTGTGTCTTGTCCGGAGTCGGGCACAGGGTGGGCCAGGGCGGGTGGAGGAAGGAAGGCGGGACCCCCGCAGGCCAGTCTGTGTGTGGTGTACAAGGGAGTCAGTGCATGTGTGTCTATGCAGGGCGAAAACAGGCCGTCTTAACAACTGATTCAGTTTAAAGTCGGTTATGATGGGGTCACGTCTAAATATGTTTTCATAGTGGAGATTCAACCTAACGTATTAGACCTGGGAACATTTTATATTTGATGCTTTAGGCTGCAAAGTGTTTGTAACAGCCTCAAAAAGTGGTTGCTATAGCAAACCATGTGTCCTACAAAGTAGAGGTACACAACTCATTTGTTAGCTTAAGTATGCTTTGTAGAAAATATAGTTGCTGCCTGAAGTTTTTTTAAACCTAGGAAGGCATTTTTATTGTATGTATGATGGGAGGTCTTTCTCCTCTTTCTCTTGACCATACGTACAGTTCAGAACTGGCCCTGGTGAGGAGAGACAACATTTGTTGAAGAACAAAGAAACAGACAGCTTGTTGATTCAAAGATGATTTAATTGTTAACAAGCACTCAGGATCTGAGGGATATACGACTAGTGTCAGTATAACTATCCAGTATAACATCAAACTACAATCAAAGGAAACTTACAATACTAATCAATGATTTCTGTAGCCAAACTCAATAATGTTAATCGACAATTCACAGGAGCAACATTTACAATTTTCACATTAACCCTAGAACACTAACGTCGGGTGATTTTCACCCACATGATTGTGTTCACGTGATTTTCATTGTGTTGCTGCTGTCTGAGTTGCGTGGGTCCTTGGGTAGCGTCAGTCTGCTCACTGAAGTCATTGAAGGTAGGCGTGTTTCCCTGCTCCCATCCCTGGTTTTTCAACAGGCACGTGTTTGGGTGATTTTCACAAGACGTTAGTGATGGAGAGTAAAATACTTTTCACAGTTGTCAGTGATGCAGGGAGACTGTGCCTTCACCAGACAAGGCTCACATGTCCCAGGAACGGGTGGACCGAAGAACACGTTCCCAGCTCCTTTATTTTATTTTTTTAGAAATCTTTCGTTAACGATTCCTTAATTTTTCACTAATTTTAGAGCCTTTTTATAGGGTCTCCTCATGATACCTTTTTTTAGTTTTATGAGATGTTGTATGGGGGAAAATAAAAGAAGAGTACTTCAATTTGCCATGTATTGTTGTACTTTAATATATTTTGATGAGATGTATTTTTTATCTTGTGTATTATATCGGGTAAAATATACCCGCCGTTAGTGATGGTGTTACTAACTGTTACGTTAGTGTTCTAGGGTTAATTACAAATTACATGAATATATTATTGATACAGATGGATAAGTACGCATAGACTCTCAGGATATCAGTATAATTACTTTCTCTCTTAGATCGAATACATAAATAATTTACAGATTTGAATTTAACAGCCACACACTCACTAGGGGATACAAGCCCGGTCTGAGTTATTTGGCCAATGATGGGCTTCTATAGCTGCATCGTATTATTTTAGTATTATATATGAAGTACAAAATATCGGCCTGAAAATAACACAAATGTGTGCACCCTATAACTATCAAATATTGGTAAAATTACGGACCAAATTAAGTTCTATATTAAAAGTTGTTTCACCCTTAAAGCTGAAATTATATAAATCCGGCATAGTCCGGAGGAGCTCCGTGGAGCTCCGTGGATTTCATCGAACTGTATTCACTGTGTCTAGCAAGCCACACGTCGGCTGTTTACCATAGCTGTATGAACACAACATAAACTGATTTGGCTATGATTTAACGGCAATAAACCAACAAAAAGGAACTCCGAAATAACATTTATACACATAGTTTGGTCCGGTCTCTACTGATATGAGGAATACAGAATACAGTTCGATGAAATCCACGGAGCTCCTCCGGACTATGTTATGAACCAGACATGACGGCGTTTGGTTCCCCGTGATATCTGGGACTTCCACAACACATACTAAGCAGAAATAGAGGTTATTTTTTCCACAGTTGACGGCGGACAGTTGAACGGCTATCAGGGCGATAAGCCGCGCTCCCTCACCGGCGTGTCCAGCGCGATTCACCGATTCACGCGAATGAACACAAATAGTCCCCCGGCGAGAACGGCGGCGCGATTAACGCGGCGCGAATCGTGTTTGGTGTGAACCGCAGCATTACGCTAGCAGCCTAGTGGCCTCATTGTTTGTACCATATGGTTTACACACACATAGTTTGGTCCGGTCTCTACTGATATGAGGTATCGTAGAGCTCTGGGTGAACACAGACGGCTACAATATGTATGAATATGTATGAAGCTGCGCTCATGTGATTGGTTGAAAATGAGGCTGACATCTGATTGGCTACAGACAGGTCTATGTTGAAAAAAACGCATTTGTGAATCCAGCGACGGCAGAACAGTCTCATAAATCCGTACACGAATGTGAAGCGATTTGCAAATGAATGCAGTGCGATCCACACACAAATACATACAAATCCACACACAAATACATACAAATGCAGAAATATATTTGTGATTTTTTTTTTTACATATATATAAATCGTAATTTATTTATTTGTGCATTGGAATGTATTTGTGAATTGTTCTGCGTGCATTTGTAAATCGAATATATTTGTAAATCCTTCTGTGTGCATTTGTAAATCGAATATATTTGTGAATTGTTCTGTGCGCATTTGTGAATCTTTCTGTTTGCATTTGTGAGTCTATCTGTGTGCATTTGCAATTATTGAGACTGATCTGACCCCATAGAAGTCTTCATCATTACCACTGTAACACGTGCAATTAGTTATGGGATGTTTGGACACACAAATCTGATCTAAACTCTGACAAATAACAGTGTGAACATTCTGTATTAATGATCTGATTCGAGAAACAGATGTGATTTGCCTGCAGTCTGAACTAAGCCTTAGACGTGCAAAAACACCACGAAAATAACCACTTGAGTGAAAACCAGTAGAAAATACATCTGCAGTATACAAACCCGAATGGGAAATGTCCTTTTATTCCATCTGAAAGAGACTTGTGTCCTGATACAAGAGCATATTTACATGACATTTTCTTCTCGTGGAAGTGTTCTGCTTCAGTCGTTTTACTGAATTAGTTCATATAAACATACAGGAAACATTATTGGAATCAAGACTTTGACAGCTGTTAGTGAAGGCAACATGTTAATGTACTGCTGGCTAATCTGCCCTGCTCTAAACCAAGAGATACCAAGTGATGCATGAAGGAGGCAAGAGATCAATATTGTTTTTTAAAGCAGCTCTGGTTTGTGAGATAAAACACAAGAATCTGCAGCTTTTAGAACACTGTCATGCAAATGTGCAGTACATTCTCGGGCTGTGTGTGATTCATGTAGAGGTTTGTGTGGCCAGACTTGAATGTGTGCAGGTTTCCTCTGCTAGTGCCGGCCTGTGTCTGTTTGTGTGTTTTCCTTGAGGTTAAACGCTTTGTTTCCTCTCTAATGGCTCCCTCGTTTGGAATGGCGGAAGAAAGGGAGAAGGGGTTCTTGTGTGAACGATTTGTCACCGCCTGTCTGAGTTACTGGGTCCTCGCTGACACCATAAATACTTGATAATAGTTCATCTGGAGAAAAGCTGTTCCTCATACTCCTTTCTCCTGCACTGACCTCATGCGGGACCTTCTTTGGTCCCTTGTGTGACTGCATTGACTCTATGGGACCAGTTTATGTTTATGCTACATGGTGCTGTGCTGCTTAAGGGAATATAGGACACAACCTTGTTGATGGTCGGATCATGAACACATACATTTTCCTCTGTCATTTGGCAGTCCCACGCCCTTTATTTACTGTTGGACAAGCTGGTCCAAAAGAATCAAGAAGCTGACAGCAAGGACTACAGTATGTGATGAAAGGATATATTCACATTGATAAACTTATTGGGATGCTAAATGTTGTGTATATCGAAAGAATAACACCAAAGTTACTTTGGGGCGGCACGTGGCAGAGATATAAACAATGAAATCAGACAAAATCATGAAAATTCCCCAGAAACTCTTTCAGCTCAGAGTCCAGCAGGGCCTCCGACTGTAACGACTCTGAAGTACAGCAAAGACTCAGGCGCAGAGATAGACACTGGAGACGAGGTGAAGTCGAAAACAAGGTATTTTACTAGGCACCAAAACAGTCTGGATCCAACAGGCATGAGGACGGCCGGACTGGGACAGGACAGGATCCGGGGGAAGCTGCGGTTCGGAGGAGGTAGGATCCGGGGGTAGAAGGGTTGAAGGGAAGGCCTAACAATTTGTGGGAGGCCAACTGAACACTACGAGGCCCTCCCAAGGCCAGGGGGGTTCCTGAAAACCGGTCAGATGGTTTAGGTGCCTTGAGCCCCAAACAGTGGTCTGCTAAGGAGCCTGGAGGCTTGAAAGGCTCAGGCCGTATTGCTGAGCCCACTAGAGGGAAGGCGGGCATGGGGGAACCAATACCAGGACTGCATGGGGCACACTGTCAGACCCTGTTGCAGTAAAATGAGAGGTTTTTTGAAGGGATTCCGCTGCTCTGAAACACTACCACTTTTCTCCACAATCAACAGAAAATAAAAGTTGAACTATACACTGTACTGTGTCCCTGAAGATTTGAAACAAATTGATTGTGACTTACATAGTAATGTTAACCTCTGAACAGATGTAGCATATCTAAGTATAACAGGAAAGATTGCTAACTGTTATTGGAGCACATTTAGGAAATGTCTACTATGGCATTGAACCACACATTTACAGTATTGGAGGCAGAAAAATAAAGCAACAGTGAAGCCAACAATACTACTTGGTTTTCATACTTTTTTTTTCTTCTTTTCAGCAAATTTCAGCACAATATAATGGGAAAGAATATGTTTCCTCCACTAACTTTTATGTGAACAGATTCACTTTGTTATGCTGACTTAATGGATCACAGTAACTGATCCATTAAGTCAGCATGACATTTCATCTCTGCTTCCCACCTAAGATGGCATTCATTATTTAAAAAAAAGACTTTATCAGCATTATGACCAACAGTTACAGAATATTTGGATGGTGCTCCACCCGATGTGTGGATGTATCAGATGAAAAGGAAGAGGACATTAAAAAAGTAAATAATAAATACACATACAAATATAATTAGAGGAAGCTCAGCTTACACATTCTGTAGGCTACAACATAGTTCAACTTATAGAAAAAGGTTACCTTTTAGTTTTTGTCCTCCAAAATTCCAATCATTTCTCTGCATTAGCTATGGATAAATAGTGCCAACCACCTTTCAGTTCTCCTTTCACTTCTTTTAGATACAACACTTCTCATTTAGTCACAATTTCAGTACAAAACTTTGTTTGATACTTCCAGAAAAGACTTTAACTCTGGGCAAGAGCAGAGGTTATGACTGAGAGTGGCATGAGTTCCTCATCAGTCCCCCCAACACTTAGAGGACTCTGATGAACTTGTAGCCTCCACTGCAAGGGAGACAGGTCAGGTCCTGCGGAAATGCTCAGGGGTTTGTACTAGATGTACATTTGCCAAACCAGCCAGTTAGTCCTCTCATACGGATAAAATCCTCTTTGTAAACGCTTGTGATAAAGCTTAAATCTCACCTTTGTGTCTCTTGTGGAACTTTAAAACATATATAACATCTGCGGTTCTCACCGACCTTCGAGTACCAATCGTTCTCCGACTTCGGGGGACATTAATGAGCTCATTACGACTCAGCACACCACAATGAGGCGAGGAAGACGGCCGCCATATTCCAGATCAATACAAAGGTGAGATGTATGCTTTTCTAAGCATGCAGGACTGACTCCCATGCAGGAGATGAGACGGTCCCAAACGTAGCTAATGAACATTTAACAAGCTGCAGCAGTGAAACAAAACACCATCCATGCAAATATAGTTATGTTGTGTCCCAAGATTCATATACTTAAATAGTTTTTATGTATGGTTCACTTTTGTATATTTCTTAATTATTGTGTTGTAAGTATTGTGCAGGTTTTTGTACATTATCCATCCATTAATCTATCTATCTATCTATCTATCTATCTATCTATCTATCTATCCACCCACCCACCCATACATCCATCATCTAACTATCATCTATCCATCATGTGTGCTCTGTGGGTTTGGTTCAGCCACTATGGTGATAGAAAGACAACAGTGAGTGAAATCAAAACATGAATATTTTGTTCAAAAACTAATTTTCTCCCATTTCATCCTGTCTTCTCTTTCAATTTCAAACTGTTCCACCTAAGCCAAGCACAGTAACTCTCTTTGCTTTTCCAATTGTTTTATTTATTTTCACGCACAAATTGATAATGCGCACAAAAACAAAGTATCACAGTTTGAAAAGCTAATGTTGAAAATGCAGCATGTAGCTGATTTTAAAGGTATGTAGCCGCTGGTCCTTGACTGACACCACTCCAACAGATCAGACCGCTGTAGTTGAAGCGCATTGATTGATGAGCTTCATGTAAAGGCTCTTAGATCCCCAATGGGTTTCATGTGTGTGCAAACAGCTGTGTTTTGCATTTGCAAACATGCAGGAAAGAGTACACATACATAATGCAGGAAGTAAGCATTCACACACAATTGTCTCCTCTGTCAAAAGAGCTGTTGTACACCTCTGGGCTAATAGGTTTCTGATTAGCAGGTGACCTTTTTACTCTGCGCTTGCAGGGGATGTTCACAATTTGAGGATGAGACGGTTTCTTTGAGAACCAGACAAAGACAACACAAACACTTACTACGAAGCAGTGGTCTGCTGCAAAGACGATGAGGACAGATGATGTTTTTCTGTTTGTGTATGTAGTTGTACGGAGCACGTCCATAACTCCCACCACAAAAATACAGGAAACAAAAAACTAAAATCTTTCCTTCTGGCTGTATGACACCAGCAGTATTTAGAATTACGGTGTTTCCGCAAACCTCCGAGCCCCAGCTGCTGCCAAAACTTTGTCTTATTTAATTAGATGTACACTCTGGAGTCGTCCTCCGCTGCTAGCCTTCGTTGACATGGACCATTATCACACGACTGTAGAGACATATTCAGCTTTTTTTTAAGAGCAAAAACCACCCCACCGTTCTCACCGCCCTCTGGTTTGTCTAATAATCACATCCAGAGCATCAAGAAACATGTTTTTTATGGTCTGACAAAAACTATAATATATATCCCTGTTGTGCTCCATGCTAGCAAGGTTTTAACCCAGGGGCATAAAAGTATGGAGAAATATTTATATTCTCTTCAGCAGAGGGGCTGTAACTTACAGCGGGGAAGCTAATTTCACATGCTGAAAGTCCATTCTCAGCCTGGCCTGATCTCCCTGGTAGATTTCTCATTCCTTTCTTCTCCCCTCTGCCTGAGTAAGAGCAGCGCTCTCACTCACGGGGTTAGGGTATCCATACTTTAATCATTTTTTTCAGCTGAGCGTGACGTCCGTGTCCTTCCCCTTCAAAATGATTTAAATCACCCTAACATGATAATTCCCTTTTCCGTTAGCTGTTTGTGTTATCATTCTATTTATGCATGTTTCTTTTGGGCTTTGGGTGAGGAGAACCACCATACACATCTATCTGCTGTTTCATGTTGTTTTGTTTTTGTGATTGAAATAGTGCTGGTGTTGTGCTGATTCAAGGACATTTCCCCGGGTTGAAAAACAACTGAACCCCCTGAACCAGCGTGATAATGTGGTGGGACATTGTGATCATGTTATCAGTATTCTGCTTTGAAGGAATGTTATTTTGTGACTGATCCAAGCCAATCATGGAGGCAGCAGTAGTACTTATAAGGAGCCGTTAACTTTTTTCACGATACTTGAAGGAATAGGTCTTTAAATTGACTTACAGCAACCCTCACACCCGCACCGATATCATCCGCACTTTCTGGCTCACGCAGATGAACTCCACGTTTTGTTGCTCACGCCATATCGTTCAGAAAACATGCAAAGCCCTCTTGGCTCATATGAGACACATTGGGAACCAGCTCAGTTGAAAAGATCCCGCCTACAAAGGTGTGATTGGTTGATTGCTTCTCTGACTTCAGGAAACTGTCAATGAGCACAACACCAGACGTACTTGAGTTCTGATGTCTGGAATCAAGGTAGAGCCAGTAGGATATAGAATGGGAATATCATATTGCTCGGTCAGAGCCATAAAAGTAGCAACACAAAAGTTGGCCTCACAATTTGCAACAACCATGGAGGAGAACAGTTCTGTGACGCTATTGTAAGACTTACAGAAATAAATGATCTTCAATCTGCATATTTCTCAAACTACATACAAATCTTTAACAAACAGTTGCCTCTTTACGCGCAGACATGAAGCAACATTAGCATTCTTCTGGTGCTGGGTTTCGGTCCACCGGTGCCTCCCTTCCCTCCAGATGCCCAGTAATACAGACTGGGTCTTTAACAGAGTGCTGTTGGTGTTGGCTCCAAGCAGGGAGCGGTGGAGCAGCGGAGCAGCGAGGCGAAGCTCTGTTCCTGGCCGGAGGAGGAGACGCTGCAGAGCTCTCCTCCAGCAAATATGTTTCTTTAGCTGCTGCAGTATGTTCAGCAGCTAGTTGCTAACTGTGTCTGTTTGCTGTTTGGTGCTGAGCAGTTTGTAAATGATGTAAAATGCTTCATAGTTGAGAAAAACAACAGAGTTGTGTGATAGCTGCCTGCAAGTGCATCACTATGAGTGGATACACAAAGAAATCTGATAAATTATGATAAAATATTTGTATTCATTATTGCAATGTTAAGTCATCAGTTACCACCTCTGCGCTGACTGAAAACGTCGTTAGTGGGACGAATACGCTACTTAACAAAGTGAAGCTCAGGTTCCAAATTGTAGGGTTGGTTGTTGTAAGTGTCCTTATGCCAGACATCTATGTAACTTCCGCTTCCAAACAGAAATCAGCTACGTGAACACGATGCCAGACTGAACAATGAAGTGAAAAGTGAAATCTGATTACCAGGTTTTGGATCCGCAGAACACGGTGCAGTTACGTATATAGGCCAGCGTTCACTGTGCCTCAACAACTTTCTGCCTACTTTCCTTAAAGTGATGAAAAATTCAGTAGACAAAGGTAGGTCACCGTGTCACTGGATGTCAAGGTAGACACCATCGATGCCTCCTGGGAAACTACACAGATATGATGAGCAGAGGGAGCTTGAAGTCCCAGATGGGAGGGGTTTACCACATCCATAAATCTGATTTTATTCGGTCACAGCGATCACAGGAAAAAATAGACTTATAAATATGTGTGCTCTTTAACTGTCCTGATATTTGTACAGAGCAACCATTCGTCACTCCAAAACTAGAAAGAGTGGCGTGCACGTAGCATTCGACCCCAGTCTGGAGGATAGATTTCTATGGCACCTGATGGGAAAGGCTGATCTTTATAAACTCCCCTGCTACACTGTGGCATTTACTCAGCGTCGACACTTGATCTTCATAATACGTCCATGATGAGGTCACAGCAACCTCCGGCGGACGTGTCTGCTGCGCCGCAGACTGAAGGCGGAAAACACCTTGTGTTGTACCACTTGTCACGTTATATTCGAGTCTCCCACTAAACACACAGTGCGGCGTAGCTCCCCATCAACACAACACATGACACGTACATTTGCTCATGTGTGAATGTCCCTCGTTGTTTAATCTGAAGTGACCTCTTCAGGCTCCTGACCGGAGATTCTCGGGCAGTAAATCAGAAGATGTTGTTTTCACACAGGTGAAGTATACAGAAGACCGTTATCTAACCTGTATTTTATCAAGCGGCTCCATGGAGAGTGTGAGTCTCTCATCCAAGGAACAAAGTGCACGAGAGTTTACAGCTCTTTCTACGATGATAGATAGCAAGATCTACAGATTATTTAAGGGTTTTTCTTGTCCTCGTTTTACTGTGCCATGGTTGATCAGTTCTGACATGTCGCTTCCTTGTCTACGTCAATGACAATTTTCAGTGTGCATCAGTTTAATCAACTGATCTCAGGACTCAAGTCAGGTGGAGCAAAGTCTAATGAGCACTGCACCATGATTTAACAATGATTTTACACAGCGGGTTACAATACTAAGTATGAGTAAAATCTGTTGCAATCACTAATGTCTGATATCATCAACACATTGTCACATACTGCAGGTGTATGTCAGTTATTGATTTTGCTGGCAGTTTACTGAAATGTGTCTTCTCAGACAAATTCTAGCATATTACAAAATATTTGACAATGAATATGCCTAATTGCATAGAAAGTACCCCATTTGTTTATATTATTGTCACAATACAAACAAAATGATGCCCACAATAGGAGTTATGGTTGACATTAATAAACCCCTATACCTGCTTACAACACATTATGTGTTAACATAAAATAGTTCCATGTTTAAATACAGCTTTTGAATGCTTAAAGGGGCAATAGACACGTTTCTTTCCTTTAACTTATCATTATAAAGTAAATGTCAGAATCAGCTTTATGTAATGGCTTTAGAATAATGACACCGTCACCGTTTAGATTGGTTCCCTATAAGCCTCGCTTTCACTATGCAGCTTTGTCTGCCACCGTGTGCGATCTCCCTTGAAAATGAAGGCTGCATTTACGGCACGAAGGTAGTGGGTTGACCAATGCTCAACCCAAAACAGGAAAAGGGACGCTTTTGTTTTCCCCGATAGCTATCGGTAGCTTTCCCAGTTACCAAAGAGCATCACTGTCAGTTACTATCCTCTGTAATGGAAAGTGGAGATGGTGAAACAACCGAAGTAACTTAAATAAACTTGTGTGTGTGTCCTGTGTCACCGTGTTTTTAGTCCCAACACGTCAAATAACGCAGCTTGAATCCCAATTTGGCTAAGAAACATAACACAGGCGACCGGAACCATGATATTTTTGAGCAGCGGTGTTCAAAATTGAACAAAAAGCCCTTTAATCAGGATAAACTTGAAACACTAACTAATGTAGTACTTAAAGTAAGGAATTGAAGCTTTAAAACTCACACAATGCCTCACTAAATCATGAGGCATAATAGCAGCAGACTTTGCCAACTCCATTAAGGTCCACGCAGGAGAACATAAATAACAGTAGACTGCTGTATTTATGATAGCAATAATTATTCATACTTGAATAAAATCTAGACCTGAAAACCTCAACAGCTTTTGACCTACACCGTATTTTCCAGCTACTGGTCTGAAGGTTAATTGTTGTATATTAATTGAACTATGACGAAGTATTGTCTAACAATAGAGAGCTCACGTGTTGTTTGTAACGTGGTCAGACTCAGTGTAACAGGATAAACAAGGCTGCCCACAGGCTTGTAGCCAGGAGGCCAAGAACATGCCTGCAACCCCTCAGAAATAAAGTTTTAAAATTCTGGTGTTGGAAATACTGAATGCCCTATTTACTTATTTGTTGATATGAAAATATTCCCATATAAAAATCATTTAGCCCTGCATTCATGTATTTTTAATATATATTGATACATATTCATATTTTGGCCACTTTGGGGAAACTTGGCAGCTTATAAACCAAAACAAAGAATTAAAGTATAAATGATTGTGATTATTGATAAATATGCATCTCATGCTTTTTGACTCACCTCCCCTCTGTCCTTGCTGTTCTCATGAAGTTTCCATTTCCCCTCCCACATGATCAAATCCAATCCAATCCATTACATTTGCTGTTTGGGATTGTGTTTTTTTATTACATAGTTATTCAACTGATTTGTCGGTTTAGTCGAAGCAGAGTGACAAGCAGACACAAAGACACACACAAGAAGAGAGACAGAAAGACAGAAATGAGCTCTATAGACAACAGCAAAGGAGCAGAATCTCTTGTGTACCAACGCAGATAAATGTAATGTGGTGTGAACAGCCAGGCCACTGATCACGCAAACAATCGCTATTAATATCCTGTGTGAAACCAAAAGTCAGCGTTAACTTATAAGTTTAGTTGAAGTTGATATTTGATTCGTTATGTATTTTATCATAAGAAAATGACACGTTAAGTTTGTAAAATGTCGTTGTGTAAGTTACTGTTCAATTCGTCAACTTTACGTTACATACATAACTGACGTTACGTAGAATAAATCTACTTTATAATGTAACAAATGTACTTATTTGAACTCAAACCAAAATCTTTTCTTACACCCAACCAAGTAGTTTGGTTGCTCAAAGCAAACCAAGTTGTGTTCTGTGAACACAGAAGTTTATTTTGAAAAGACAGCTGAAATTAACATGTAAAACCGACACTAGAGGGGTACGTAGAGCGCCATGGGTTGAAGTATATGACCAAAATGCTGTATTTGACAAGTTTGGAGTGAGAACTTGTGTACAATAGACATAGTAATTTACTCTGTTATTGATAAGATATAACTAAGTGCAGCTTTTAAGATACTAAATCAACTTAGAAAACACTCCATATTGCTGACGCCCCAAAGCGTTAACAGAAAATGAGTGGATGTGACCTCAGTGTCTTCCTGCTAAGGCCCTGGCTGCCCTCTGAAATAACTCACTGACTCCATGGCAACATTATACTTCCTGTTTACATCTCCCACATTATGGGAAGTGGAGGGGGGCCAACAGTGTCAGATAGGGAATATCGTGTTATGCTATGTCATGTTAGTGAAACTTCTTCATGCATTTAATTCAGTGGCAGTAACCACATCCAAAACAACATACATGTATGGAAATGAAATAAACCATAAATTGACTGCAGTAAAATTCTGTTATTAATTGTTTTATGGACTTTTGATTGCCAGCTGGAATTGGCCACAGTGCTCACTTCCTGCGTTGACCACAATTTCTGAAGCCAAGTGAAGAAACCACAGCTAAGAAAACATTATCACAGTGAACATGTAATGGTTATGGTATGGCATGATTATGTGGAACATGTCCATATCAGGAGAATTCATTTAGATTTGTCATCGTAAATGATCAAATAATTGAATTTGTGCACACAAGGTGAATGTAGTGGTCTTAAATAGCGTGGTGCAGTCTGTCCTCCCTATTCCTGTGGCCAAAGTTGGACAGATTGGGTTTTTCACAGCCAGTAGCTTTCATGTGGAGAGTGGGTGGTTAGAGCTCAGGCCTTGCTGTTCCGCTTCCTGGAGTAAAGGTCTGTCCTCCTGTCTGAGCTATGACGGCTAAATGACCCATCTCTCCTCCTGTGTCTCTGTACAGTTGTCTGTCTGTTTATATCTGAGCTCTCCAGTATCTTAGAGGTCAAAGAACAGACATGTAACTGATATGATAGCATAACAACTGTCAAACATTGTGTTAACTTGTCAGTATGTGGCTTTGAAATAAAATGATATAATTGCAGATGTTAATGTAAAAAAACAATAAACGGTGAATTAATATAGCAGGAAACAACTCTTTGCTAAAGCTATAGTGGAGCAATGTCGACCTGAACAGAGAATGAAATCCCTCTCCCTCTGTGTGTGTTGTTATCTGAGCTTCTCTGCAGTGTGTTCATGCGGTTACAGCTGATAACGCCGTCCAGACCAACGGCGTAGTCGCCATACTTTCGTATGAGACTGTGGCTCAGTGGTTGAGCAGGGTCGTCCTTCAATCAGAGGGTCGGAGGTTCGATCCCTGGCTCCGCTAGTCTGTGTCCTTGGGCAAGACACTTAACCCCAAATTGCTTCTGCAACCTGTTCCTACGATGTATGAATGTTAGTTGGTCTGATGGGCAGGCGGCACCTTGCATGGTCATCAGTGTATGAATGATGACAGTGCTTTGAGTGTTCAGAAGACTACTTTACAAGTACAAGACTATTTACCATGGGACACAAATAATCAAATAAGTACACTGCAACAGCCTACTTTTAATTAAGCATGCCATGGCTTATCCAGTACAGGGAAAAATATGTGAAAATGTGTCATACATCGGGAGAAATACAGGAGGTGCGCTTTCATCTTTAAATTAATAGTCATTTTGAATTCTAAATCCCACCTTCAAAGCTCTTATTGACTAGTTTTGTTTTTCCGACTTGGGTAACAGCTGTCCATGAACATGACACCAGACCCATTTGAATCACCGCAAAACAAATCAGAGGTTAGAGCAGTGATTAATAGGTGTGCGACATATAGGGAAATGAAGATACATACAAACTCAAGTTAAATTAAATGAAAGTAGAAAATGTAATAAAAGGGAAGTGCACAGTACTAATGCAATGAAAAACTGGTTAGATGGTTCCAAATTACAAGCAGCCGACATTTTGACTTGTCCTAGTAAAAGCACGGGTGTCACCAATAACATTGAGAATAGCTCTATTCTACTCAGGTGTCGCTGTCGGCCATGTCTGGGTGACAGTGAGCAGGCAGAGACAAAACCGGACCCTGACACTGAAGCAGCTCAAAGGAATTCAGACAATATTCAGTTAATTTTACATTTGACTACTTCTGGACGAAGTCATCAGATTACACTGTACAGAAAGTTGCTTCTATGTCACTAAATTACTCTCAGTAAATGAAATAAAAGTGATTGATTTGTACCTGTTTCGTTAAGGTCCTCGAATCTATTCATCTGCCCGTCCTCTTGTTCGGTCGGGGTTTTGGGAAGACAACAAGATGCAGAGTGACTCCGTCCTCACATTGCTACACGTTAAGATGCCACAACAGAACAGCTCCTCATCGGATCTCACATGCAGCACATTTGGACAAACCTCACACTGGTAATACGGTTGATCTTACCCGCCTGCAGTGTGACGCTGGATGTTACTGCATACTTGCACATTATCCTGAGGGCCAGGCTGGCACTCTGGATGTGTTTGATAATGACAGGAGAAAAAGAGACAGCTAGGTGTGTTGAGAGGATTTGTTTTTGGCTCCTGTCTAGCACCTCTGCTAATCCCAAGGCTCTAATGTTAGAAGCTGCAGGGGGAGTGTAGCTAAGAGCCAAATGCTATTGCTGGGTGAGCATATCAAAAAACAAAATAGACATGATGGAAGTGTTGCACTTGGGTGTTGTCTTCCTTACATTCTGCCAGTGTCTGATCTCTGTGGTGGAAGGAATATGAGTATAGAACTTATTTCCATGGCAACTATGATGTGTTAGCGTAGTTGATTAGCATGCTTTAAGTAGAATGCCTGCTACTGAAAGGTTGATACAGCGTAGATATTTGAGTGGCAAACGGCAGCAGGAGGAGTCGTGAAGTACATCAAAACAATAGGAGTGCTTGAGCATTCATGTGCATCACATATATTGTTCCACTGTGCCATTCTGTTCACCATATTTCTAAACAGTGTACAGCAGACTAATCAAAGGAATTGTCTGGGCAAAAAGGAGTTCCTCCAGTTTCTCTTTTTTTTTATTTGATTCCATTTAACTCATTCTTTTCCCCACATTCTCTTCAATCACTAATCACAAAGAGTGCAGGGATGCTTTGTGTATTGTTGGTTGCCAAGGCAACCTCAGAGTCATCCCAGTAGTTTGCTTTCCTCTCCAAAGGTCAACGACTTGTCTGATTGAATAACACTTTTCATGCAAATAATCGTCTCAAGCGAGTTTTCCTCCTCATCTGGGTTTCAGTGCTTTGTTGCAGGAAACGTGGAATAAAACACACCTCATCACATGAAAGTGACATGCACTGAACAATTGCGGCACACCACTCTTAAGCAGCACAGGAATATAGCTTTATATATTAACAATGGATCACATGACTACTTGTATGAGACTACTCGTTTTCAGCTGCAGCAGGCAATTGTTTTCAGTGAAAAAGCTCTACAAACCCACAGAACAGAGCAGTAAGCAGCTTAAAAGCCTGATAACTACCTCGGGATTAAACAAGAGCTAAAAAGAAAGTGAATGTTTGACATACATTCACCTAACCATAACTTCTCTGGATCTGCTGGATATGTAAATAGACAACTTTGTGCTAATACATTTGATCTTATCAATTGTGAAGAGACAGCTTGTAGGATGTAGTGGCAATTAATGGTCACTCTTCCCTTTCTAAGACTGCCGTATCATAAGCAACAGAGTGTAAATCCGTGGTACCACGGTTTTGCACTCTGCGTTACCGCAGTTTCACAAGCAT
Source organism: Pholis gunnellus (assembly GCF_910591455.1). Classification (NCBI taxonomy): domain Eukaryota; kingdom Metazoa; phylum Chordata; class Actinopteri; order Perciformes; family Pholidae; genus Pholis; species Pholis gunnellus. The sequence goes on from NC_136539.1 coordinate 1,848,730, forward strand.
GTTGGAGAAACACTGTGGCCTTCAGGTGATGTAAAAATGTCTCTCTCTAGAGCCAGTGTCTAATTTGTCTGTTCTGGGCTACTGTAGAAATATGGTGGTACAACACAGAGGACTTCATGACGAGGAGCCGCTCCCTGTGAAAGGCTCATTGCAAGCTAACAGAAACACAATGATTCATAGTTTCAGGGGATGAAAACATACTTATGAATATCAAATTCAATTTCTGCTAATAGATCCCCTGAAATGCTGAGGGCAGGCCCTTTAAAAGGAGATGATATGTCAATGTTGTGTTCACAGCTTCTTTATGATACTGACATTTAAACTACTTAAATTATCTTTCTAAATTCCACCACTCTTATAAAAAATGTACTTATACATCTGTTTATTTACTGTAAAAATAAGCTTTATGTGGCCAACACCTGTATTTACACTCTTGTAGAACTTCATTTTTGGGGCCTGCAAGTGTTGATTAATCAGATCCACCACTTGGAGAGGATCTGAAGTAGAGAAACAGGAGATTGAATTCAAGCCAATGGCCTCCAGGACGTAGATGTCTTTCATGATGACTTACAATAGCTAGTTTTGAAAATAATGTGCTACATACAGTATGTGCACATTCAAATGAATATGTTTTTTCATGTTTGAAGGGTTATGTTTGCATGCACTGGTTTGTGCCTCTATCAATGTGTGTTGATGATGTTTGTGACTCTGTCATGTCTGCATACCTTTGCAGGAGGATTTGAAACATCTGTGTGTGTACGGAGCATCTAGAGTCCCGGGGCGGGGTCGGGGGCCAGGCACACATTCCTCCACCTCTAGGCCACAAACACCATGTTCCCTTTGATGTGTGATGCCAACACACTGTTACCAATGGTCAGGACAAAATGGTGCAAACGGAGCACACACTGCAGGGCAGTGAAACAGCTTCCAGCAGACAGCCTTGCTACACTGACTGCAAAATGGTTCACTGCTTCTTGGAAACTGTGCATGTCTGGAGCTTTATTACCAAATGAGAAAGCCATCATTAAACAACACTGGGAGAGTCTATGTTTGACATTATTAATGGGAAATAGGTAGTCACTGTGCCAAAATAGAAAAATTACTATAATGGGAGTTTCATTGGGATCAATACCGATGATTCACTGATTTCTTGCCACGGTGCTGAAAACAAAGGGCGTTATTCTTCCTCCTTTGGAGGCAGAAATAATCTCATTAGTTAAATCTGCATTAAGCTGTTTGTGACCATTAGAGGACGGAGAATCTACTAAACAAACCCACTGAAACATCATCACACAGTTGTTGATTTATCAATCATCAGATGAGATGTGTTGCTCTGTCTACTGGATATGTGATGCTATGCTCATAATGTCATACCTTTTCGGTGTCTTTGGCGCTTTTTCAACCCGGAACCTATTTTCCATTCTTTATGTGTCTAATTGACTAATAGGGACAACAATGTCTGAATTGGGTCCAGTAGTGAGGAGGAGCGCTGTAGACGGCAGCCACTAAACGTGCTGCACTGTAATCCCATCACGGAAGCTGGCGCCGTCATTTACGTCCACTTGTTTTTGCCACTGACTGGTTGTGATTGTGCATCGGTTCAGATATTATTCTGTCCGCAAATTTGTTAGATGCAGCCGCTCACTTACAGCTGAGGGTTAATGAAACATAATAAGGTGATCTCATGGGAAGGTGTAACAGCACAAAACCTATGCCCACATAGTGTGTCGTTTAACGCCACAGTCTCGTTCCCAACTCGTCACATGTGGACGCATGGTGGCTGTGTTAGACACAAGGTTTACAATGTGAATCAGTTAAACAAAACTACTTGGTTTTGTTTAAGCATCAAAATTACTTGGCTTGGTTTAGGACAAGGCCGTTGTTTGAGTTAAAATAAAGATTTTTGTAATGGAACTAAAGTTAGTTTCATACGTAGTCAACGTAAATAAGTCAACGGTTGACTTTTTAATTCACATGGGACAAAAACAGCGGCCTCCTGGGTGAAAGTCCTGTGTTTGATACATTCATCCACCCCAATGTCCTTTTATGACTTGTGTCTCCTGCTATTTATGCAGATTCATCTGACTTTCGGAGCACTGACTCTGAGCCCCTATTGTAGAGGCTTGAAATGAAATGCAAACAGAACTGGGGACAACCCGATTCTCAAGGTGCAGCAGGGTGGGGGAGAGTTTCTGGTTTAGAGACCTCAGAATTGAATCTCTGCTATTTGCACATGATGTGGTTCTTTTGGCTCCATCGGCACTGACTGAGACAGTTTGCAGCCGAGTGTGAAGCGGTAGGGATTTGAGTCAGGATTAAGTCTGAGGTCAAGGATCGACAGGCTGTTCGGTGTGGCATCAGCAGTGATTCAGGCGTTGTACCGGATCGTGAAAAGGGAGCTCTCGATTTACCAGTCCATCTACATTCTAACCCTCACCAATGGTCATGAGCTTGACTGACTTCGTGTGGATAGAAGCTTCCTTTGTAGGAGGAGAGCCGCTGCTCCTTAGTGTTAAAAGGGGCCAGCTGAGGTGGTTCAGGGATCTGATCAGGATGCTTCTTGGACGCGTTCCTTCAGAAGTTTTCTCTGCACGTCCAACTGAAGAAGCCTTCAAGTAGCTCCAGAACACGGTGAAGAGATTATATATCTCGTCTGGCCTGGGAACACCTTGGGGTCCCCCAGGAGGAGCTGGAAAACTTTGCTGGGGAGAGGAAGGTCTAGAATACCCTGCTAAGCCTGCAGAGACCTGGCTGAAGATAATGGGTGGATGGAAGGACCAGAATCAAGAAATGTGTAGCGATATTAAATTGGCGTGTCATTCATATGCCATTTGGTGAGACAGTTTGGCCCAATCCCAACGTCCTCCCGAAGGCCCTAAACCCTGAACCCTCAAGGACTTACTGACGTCACCTGGTAAGTGGTTGAGTGTGAGAGACTGTGGGGGCTTGAGATGGTGTCAATACGAATGGGACAGCACTTTGCTGCAGCATATCACGTTACCATGACAATGTCAAAAAATATTATGTATAATTGTGTGTATTTATTTTAAACGTTTTACTCCCTGATTCAAACGTCTTCCAGGCTCTTTCCTCACAAGATGAGAGGTAACTTCAAATAATCTATTTACTTGATTTTGTCAAAACAGCTTCAATGACAAAACGAAATGTTTGATGAATAAATCTGTGAAATATAATCTCTGCTTTCATTGTGTGGTTTTATGTTCAATCTTTAATCCTTAATGTTTCTGAGTACATGTAATATTCCAGGCTGAACACACACGTGTTGTCCTCTTTGTTTACCTTGTTTACTTCTTGTAATTCCCTTAGAGTTACGGAAAGGGTTCATAAAGGGCTCAAAATGTCTACCAGAGAGAAACACTCGTTGATCTGACAGTGGGACAGCCCTAAACCCTCACGGAGTCTGCGTGAGCGCGCCTTAAAGTCTGTGAGTCCGTGAGGATGGAGATTTGGATTGGGCCCAAATGTGCAGAATTGGTGCCCTGTATGACCGCATCTGCATTTGTTGTGTTTCTGCACTCATACTTATACCAGTACATAATGTACACACATTCCATCACTATAATCTCTATCAGCAGTCATTGAGGCATATTATTCAGGTCTTTCTTTAATTTGTCACCTGTTGGTATATTTATATAAAGGGGACGTCTGTAATATTCATACAGCTACCACACTGACGTCTTTATCTTCTCAGTATTATGATATTTATGTCAAGCTCAAGAAGAAACAAAGAGATAACACACTGAGATAACATTCTCTTTCTTTCGCCTGCTCCATATTGTATTTTTTAAAACATGAAACTGGGTTATTTTGTCATTGTGTTTTTTTTACTCCGCCCATCTCATGTTGCTTTAAGAGGTCGTCCCACTGCTGGAGTTTGTCAGAGGTCCCTCATGTGGCGCAAACCATTTGGTAGCTTTCTGGTGCTCTGTGTGTCCGTGGGACCGACCCATTTATCCAAGCAGGGGAGCAGCTCGCTGGTTGAACTGAGACTGAGAGACTGAGGTGTATCTGCTCTGAAATCAAAGAGATGTTTTTAGAGCCTAAACAATCAGCGTAAAACTGACAAAAATGAAAAAAGCCTGCTTCAGTTTTCAGTGAATAATCCGTGTTTCAATTACAGAATTGCATTTTAGCAGATCAGTGTTGTCTTCAAAGTGGTATGTAGGTTAAGAGAGGCTTGTCATACCATCCATATACTGTGTTCAATTCTCAGAAGCATTGAGAGGTTTTACATTTGTAGCTATTCCCACTGCTTGTAATACCCAATGCATGTGAATAAAATATGATTTGCCTGCCTTTTCATTAAATTCCCCTACATCATCTAATAAATAACTCTAATTTCAATGTCTGGCAGTCCTTGACCGCATGCCACAGTCAAGACTCTTTCTGTGAACATTTATCCAGCGTGGCATTTTTGTTCATATTTGTCACGTTAAATTACACGTCCAGAGACAGCAGAGTTGGAAGACAGTCACTGTCATAAGCATGGCGGCCGTGATTCACTCTTGCTGAGCTGCAGAGAGCAGAAAAGCAGTGATAGGATGACAAAGAAGACGGGAGGCAGCTTACACAGCTCACAACTACAGAGAGAGTATGACTGTGGGGCTCACACGCACTGGAATATAATTAATATCTAAATATATTTAGTGTTACACTGATGTACTGAAACACTTTGATGATGTGGCCGACTGATATTGTCCATCACATATCAATGAGTAATAGTGGGCTGTGGGCGTTATTGTGGTCAGTCGGTTCTACAGTCACTGTATGACTTTCAGTGGACAGAATAAGTGTCACATCATGGTATCAATCAGTGGTGGGCCGTCAGGGCCTTCAAAGTCTTCTCTGCTGGCCTAAACAGAATCACAAAGTTATAGCTATTTTATAATTTAATAATTTTTCTTAAATACACTACATGTATTATCATTTATAAAAATATTTTTCCCATTATCTTATTGTCTCATTGCACAGCTACTGTGTTCCTCAGTTGCTCTGCTTCCAGTGCAGCTTGTTTTAAGTAGAGCTTTTATCCAATCAGATTTCACCTCTATGTCTCTAGGTAGAAGAGACTCACCAGTGAATCCCTTTGCAGCTTAAGTAAATGGGGACAATATTGTTGATTGTCATATTCTTCAACCAATCAGATCTTTAGTTTGACATGTTGGGCGTATTCTTTGATGTGTCAGAGCTGCTAGCTGGCCTAGCCATACGTGATTGGTCAGTGGGCTAGCGTGACATGTTGGGCGGTGACAATCCCAATATCTGCTGCCTCTGTGGAGCGGACATTTTCAGCCTCAAACGCATTAAAACGTATTCAAGAAATACAACTGGGGAGGCTCGACTGTCTTCACTGGCATCCATGAATCGAGAAGGACTTCTTACTGGAACTAAAACGCACGGATGTACTGAACAACGATGAGATTAAACTCTTTATTAACTTACCAAAGCTGCTGTTCACTATTTAGCTGCTGTTCCTCCTTTCTTTGTTAACTGATTTTGTTTTTACATCTGCAGTAGCTTTAATGTGCTTGTTTATATATTATTATTTGTACAACTTGTTTTTATGAAGGATTTTTGTTTGGTTTTATATGTGATAGGAACCATTGTTACGTCCTATGTTTCTCTGGGGACATATTTAGCCGGTGCCCGTGTTGGCAACTTGACGAATTTCTCGCTAAATCTGGCGACTTTCCAAACCCTCATGGCGACTTTTTTTGTCAAAAGCTACTAGTGACAAATCTAGCGACTTGTTCTGGTTTTGTTGGAGACTTTTCTGGTGTTTTGACTCTGACGTTGAAGCACGTACGTTCTGCAGTCTCGTGAACGAGCAGCAGGTGCTGCCGTGAGCCCCTCCACCGCCCCAAAGCACACACAGGTGGGTAGTCTCACAGAAGCCTCGTGCAGCAGTCCCAGCTGCAGTCAGAGAATAGAGGAGACGCACTCTATCTATAGGTGTTGGCTTCATCTTTACACTAAACAAATAATGACCGTAGCTGTGTTTCAGCTGCAGGACAGCAGTGAAGGCCCAGGTATAAAATGCACGGCCCGCCACTGGTTTCAATACTGCCTCAGATGGGTTTCCACCCCGAAAGCGTAACAATTTGGGAAAGGAAATGGAAAATACTAAGAAAGATTTACTAAGAAAATAGCGTAGCACAAAGGTGCACTGCAGGTTGGGTCATGGCGTATATCCATTGAGATGTAAGACAGCAGCTCAGAACGCTGTCAGCTCCTGACTGACCTCCAGGAGCATTATGAGGGGTGACGGAGAGCCCCGGGGGTGCAGTTCAGTATCATTAAGCTCAGAGTACAGGCATCCCGATTCTAGCCCCAGTTTAACTCCCTCACTACCTGAGATAGACTGGTACTTACGGAAGTAATATTTTTGGCAAATTAAAAGGCTTCTCCAGTTCTGAAGAACTACTCACAATGACTGGTTGTTTAGCTCGAGGATAGCTCCTTCACTTCTTCAGAATGAGAGGAAAAACACTGACGAGTCGAGTTGCCCTTGACTTAACTCTTAAAGATGTTGAAGTCTCTTGCTTTCTGTGAAATATTTTGAACTGGCTGTAGACTCTGTCTTAGTTTTATTGAGCGCCTTGGTGTATGGAGCATGGCCACAGTGTTGCAAATTCGGTTTGAGCCAGGGACCTTTGTTGTGCGTCATGCGCCCCTCTCTCCTGTTACGTGTCTATCTCTTCACTCTCTGAACTGTCCAATAAAGGCAGATAACTGATTTATGTATTGGTTTATTTGATAAGGGACAGTGCACATTAATAAAAACATTTCTGTCAATGCGCCAAGAGGATATTTTTCATCTGTAGTCCCAAGAGGCAGATTCTACAAAATAAACCTAAAAACAGAATATAAGATTATATTTAAAAGGTTATACAATATGGACCCTTTACAATGTGTGCACAAACAATGAAAAAAGTGAGAATATTAATTTACGTAGTATCATCATTCAGGAGACATTGTCAAGTACTAACAAGACAAAGTCAACCCACACAAAGTAAATAAAATAAGGGATAACTATGTTAACATAGAAACATGGACTAAAGACAACATTATGCTGCAATTGTTAGACACTAAAAAACATCCACGTCAGAGGCACAAAGCATAAAAACAAGCTGATACAGTTTAACTTTCAAGGCATTGCTTGGTGCCATCACACTCTGTACGCTGTCGTTGAAATGTTTTTGTTTAAATATTTATTTTTCCTCCACAAGCATCCATGTGCTATTTGTACATTTGCTTTTCAGAGGAAGATAATTCCCATGCAAAACTCACCTTTGCTTTGTGTCATTAGGAAGTCCAAGGAAAACACTCATTGTCTGCGCAATCCTCCCTTAACACTAAAACTATCAAGGCAGTCATCTTGACCGTTTTCAAATTTTGCAACGTAATATCTTTGTTACTAAACCCATCGACCCTGAATTGTGTATATATATTTTTTATATATATTTTTTAACATTGTTATTTTATTTAATTTACATAACACAAAAGAGTTAGGAGTATTACTGCCTTTGATGGCCATAAGGTCATATTGATCATATACATTGTCTATGCTTCCCTATAGTCATTCTAGTAGTTATAGAATTCCAGTAGTTAGAGTATTAAGCGGGTATGTAATAATAAGGGAGGTTTACATTGCTAAAATAACCACCTCTTAGATTAATCTATGGCATGTCTAGGGCCTTAGACGCATGTACATCGGTATCACCCATTTCTCTTCTTCTTACAGCATATACAAGAATAGATTCAATGATTCTCCTCTACTGATGTTGCCTTCATGTGTTCGTTATACTGTGAGTGACTTTGTAATGTTGGACCCATTGAATTATTTAACAATTAAACACAACAACACTGCTACTTCCTGAGGTATATAGTGATTGCATAGCTGCTGCCCGCACAAGATGAGAAAGGATGCGGCTCCCCATTCTCTGGGAAACCACTCTCTATATAGAAGGCCCTGTTATGTGGAAGCGGCTGTTATTATTGCCGTTATGCTCATACGAATCAGGAAAACTGAGCTTAGCACAGAAGTCCCTTTTCTTATAGCCACAGCCTGTGTGCCGAGAACAATGCAGCCATGTCGGAGCACAGAGGGGAAACATCACTGATGTTTACCTTAGCTCGCCGTGCCAGCTTCCTGTTTTAATGCCACCGCCATGTTTGTCAAGTATTGTTCAGACACAATGTTGCTATTCATTGCGCACTAAATGGTGGGTCTGAAGTTTCTGTCGGGGCTCTCAGAGTTGGACACTCAAGATGAAAGAACGGAAAAATGCTGATGTTGTGTTCACATATGTGTGTGTGTCTAATATATCCAACAAATCTAGACCCAGTAAAGACTCTAAAGTCAGGTTGGCTTTCAACATTGTAAAGCAACATCATGCATCCTACTGCACATGGTACCTATTGAGATGACAAGAACTGCCTGACACATTTCATTCATGCTTCACCACGTTGGTCAGACAGGTGAGCTCATCAGCTGGCTACCAAAAGTGATACCAAACAAACATTTGTAGAAATCTGCACTGAAAGGTATGGAAGCCCTGAGAGGCAAGTCTGATCGAAATAGTTTTCTCTCCTGTGTTAATAAAAGGTTTTTACAGGTAACTAAATTATTTGGTTTTTGACATGTGTAAATCAGTAAGGGCGTTAAAAATGTTATCAGATGAAAAAGTTTTGACAGGTAAAATAATGTTTTGTATGCTTTTCTTGTTGTAATACTCACTACCTCATGTTCTAAACAGGACAGAGCATTCAGATCAGCGCTGATTGAAATACATTACTAGCCAGAACAAAGACATGACAGTAATGTTACATAACTTGCTAACAAACAATATTTGATACTTGCCTTTGGAAAGCATGGAGAAACTTAAACTCAGCTGGAGAAAAGAAGAATGCTTTTAATCCTATTTAGATGACGGGGTTGTTCTACATAACAGCCTCTTGTGGACAAAATTAGTATTACAAAAACAAACACTTGTTCTGACCAAAAAAAAAGAAAAATGTAGAAAAATGAACCTAGCAAAGCATTTGTTTTCCTCACCCATTCGTACTGCAATTCATAAACATAAGAGGAAGAACAATTTAGAGCTGACTTAGAAAATGTATCAAAAAGCCTCTCAGGGCTTCCGTAGTAAAAGAGATTTGAAACACAAAGAGTGAACACTTCTTCTAAGAACTGTAAAAAAGATTTCACAACTTGCTACAACTCGCAAGCACTGCAAAACAGGAACTCAACCACGTACACACCTTGTTAGCATTGTATCAAATCTGCTTCTGTACTACGAAGGAAGATTAAAATAGGCAAACCTGTGATTCACTTGGTAAGTATTTATCGTCATCATTAGTGTATCTGACAATCACTCAGGCCTGTTATCACACGGTGCAACCAATATGAGAATTCATCACAGTGAGCTATAGAGCAGCTGTGGAATCTTTCTACGCACTAACATATTAAATACATCGAGATGTGGAGGAAGAGAGGGAAGCAAAAAATAATTGAAGTGTGATTACGGTCCCTCTAGAGGTTGCAGTTTATTAATGTGTCACTTCCAATAAAGCTCTTGCTATTCAGATTTTGGTTGTCATGGAGATCTCAGTCACTGTCGAGATGGAGGCAAAGGTTAGAGTGCTGGTGCGGGATTCTGCAGAGACAGATTGTGACTGCATTGCTGCCACTCAGAGTGCTTTTTACTGTAAGGAGAGATAGAGCTCCTGCACCAGTCTAATGATGGGAATCTATTTTTCCTGTCAGCTCTGAGAACAACCCTGTCCTACAAAATGACATCCTCACACAACTAAACTGCATGCGCTTTGAGGGAAAATATATTGTCTCCCAGATGACGGTGGCAGATTAAAACAGGATGTTAACATTGTAAATTGAAACAAAACTAAAACAAAATGCAACAAATAGGTTGGTTAGGTTCAGTGAAACATCATGGTTTGGCCAACCCTTTCTCATGGAAGGCATTTAGGAAGCATGACATTTTCATGTGTCATTAAAACAAAATGTAGGCATTTTGCGTGGCATTTATACGCAACAGGACTGACGATGTAAAATGGCTTTTTACGGTGCTTACTATAATTCAAACATATGCGTAATTTATCAAAGAAAATCACAGTAGCGTCGAGATCGAAAAGTGTCCGATTTTATGCCATTGTTGTTCGGCGGTATATACCGATGCCTGGAGTGGTATGCCACTCCTTTTCCAACGGCATACACGTTTCCTGAAGGTAGGTGCCGCTTGAAAGTTTATATATGCATACCAGAGTGGTATGCCGTTCATATTAGTGGTACATGTCATTGATATATAGCCTAACATTGGTCATAATATAATATATCAGGATACATCAGCAAATACAAAATCACTTTATTGTCATTTCAAAAGCCTTGCATGTATCCCAATGGACAAGATACAATAGATACATTCCTTTATTTAAGATGCTGTTTGGCGCTACTTTGTCAATAACATAAACAAAATTTAAATACATTTACAGCATCACTAGTTGTGAAAAAAACAATCTGCATTAAATTTAATTATGCATCAGGAGGCGGCACTGGTGTGCCTGTCTGACAATGGACTTCCACTTTCAAGCGGCACATGCCTTCAGGAAACAGAATATGCCGTTGGAGCAGTGGTGGGCTGTCAGGGCCTTCAAAGCCTTCTCTGCTGGCCTAAACAGAATCACAAAGTTAGAGCTATTTTATAATTTAATAATTTTTCTTAAATACACTATATGTATTATCATTTCTAAAAATATTTTCCCATTATCTTATTTTCTCATTGCACAGCTACTGTCTTCCTCAGTTGCTCTGCTTCCAGTGCAGCTTGTTTTAAGTAGAGCTTTTATCCAATCAGATTTCACCTCTGTGTCTCTAGGTAGAAGAGAGGCCCCAGGCCTGCAGACTCACAAGTGCCTCCTTGTGCAGTTTAAGTGAATGGAGACGATATTGTTGATTGTCAGTGTTCAACCAATCAGATGTTTAGTTTGACATGTTGGGCGTATTCTTTGACGTGTCAGAGCTGCTAGCTGGCCTACAAGTACGTGATTGGTCAGTGGGCTAGCGTGACATGTTGGGTGGTGACAATCCCAATATCTGCTGCCTCTGTGGAGCGGACATTTTCAGCCTTCAAACGCAGTAATGCATTGTTCGTTAAAGCCGCCGCAACCCGTCATGCGGTATTCATGTATCTGCACTCATAGTGTATTTGTAGGTGTTGAGCTTCATTTTTACGAGTGCAGGCCCAGGTATAAAATGCACGGCACGCCACTGCGTTGGAGAAATATTTGCATACCACTCGCATATATCGATTTTCACAGCTGGTCTCTAAATACAGTTTTAATGTTATTGTTGGGTTGTTTCACTGTCCTTTCTGTCTCACTGACTGATTCTTGCTGTCATAGCGGCAGAAAGTCCTCGATTAAGCCAGGGTTTATCAATGGTGAGTGTGTGTGACTGTTCATTTCACATGTATCACGAGAGGTTTAGTTTTCAATGAGGACACTTGTGCTCATGGCCTAGCCGTCACCTAATCCTCAATTCTGACTCCATTTTATCAAAGGCCACATATTCATTTAGTGAAGAACCTTGTTCACACAAAGCCAGTCAATTCAAACACTGTCAACTCTCAAAGGAGGCATGTTAGTAAAAAGGCAGAGCAAGAGGACTCATTCATACATGCAGGAGCAAGGAAAAAGGCTATTTGTAATACTTTGAGTATTTTCAGCTTACATTCTCGCTTGTTATCACTCAAGGTTATGTATAAATCAAAGAGACTTACACTAAGGCATCGTAGTAACTAGATTTGCCATAGATCTAAGCTTTTATTGCATCCCATCTTACAAATCTAATCTTGAAAGATTCAGCCTGCCGTTTATCGACCGTACTGACCTTATTGTCAACAATTGTCAATAATATTTATTGTTGTTAATAAAGGCTCAGTAATTCTATAAAAGAGCTGGTCACTGTTGTTTTTAGCAAACATTGCTCAAATGGGAGGAATAACCGTATTAAGGTAGCACATTTCAAAACACGTCACAGTGTGGCTCACTGGGCAGTATGAAGACAACTAAGCACCATTAAAACAGAGCAGCAACAATTTGTTTTACAGAATGTAATAAAAGGCTAAAATAAGACAAGTCTTCAGCAATGCTAGCAGTACTTTAATGCTGTACTTTAGCAGAGCTGTGTTTTGAGCTAAATGCTAACATCAGCTCAAAATGACAATGCAAACTTGATGTTTAGCAGGTATAATGCTTACAATGTTCATCATCTGAGATTAGCGGGTTAGCATGCTAACACTGTATGTCGGTTTGGACAAAAGCATTTGCCAAATAATGATATATTAGCACTTAACAGCTGCAGCTGATGGAAACGCAAATATTTTTGCAGGTATTTACCAAAACTTTTCACAAATGTTCTGATGATGGCATCACATGAAAAGTCAGGGGATCAGCCAAGTTAATAGGCTTCATTCTGAATGGACCATGGCATGGCAATCCATCCAATAGCTGTGAAGAAATTTCACTCAAATCGAACCTTCATGGTGGTTCAAAAGAAAGAGTCTGTCGGTAGGATTCATCATCTAGGGACCATGAATGTCCATACAAAAGTTCATGGCAATCATTCAATACTTGAAATATTTCAGTATAGACTAGTAGTGGGCTGACCCACCAACAGAGGGTGGTTAATTATTACGATCAATTCATTGTTGGTTTCGGTCTTTTCAATGGATTTATTTTCAGTTAGCACATATAGAATAGAACAGAACAGACTTTTCCTTTGAAAGAAACATCTGTAGTTTAGAACTTTAGTTGTGCTATTCAAATGGTTATAACCTTGTTTTGCAACATTGTTTCATCAATTTCCTCTTTATCCTCTTTTAAAATGACCAGCGCCCTATCTGATCCACACACCCCTCCCTGGATGCCCAAAACAGAAATTACAACATGTTCTATTCTTGGTGCATGAGCAGGGATTATCCAGACAAGCTGGCATGCATGGAAGTGTTATCAGCCCTGCTTCGAGGGTGAAGTCACTTCCTGCCTCTGCTTCCAGCCCAACCAGATAAGAGCACCCGATCGAAGCCCAATGGGAATTTTTCTCACCAGGAAGTGGCAAAATGGACAAACCCATTAGCTTAAACGGCGGACCACGCCAGCCTGTCAAACGGTCCAAAATAAGCATCCATTACATTTCCTCGTCATGCATCATTTTTGGCTTGTTCATCGTGGCAAGTACACTGGAAAAGGCAAAGGGGGGGGGGGGGGGAGTGTAATCGCTCTGTGTTAATCATTTGGTGCTACAGTACAATGACAGACAGGAATGCTTTTAGGCCAAGGACTAATGGCAGATGCACTTCTTTAGGGGACAGTCAGAACGTTATTGGTATCTTACAGGGAAAGGGTCAAGTGGGTTTTTTTCACAATTTTGTGAAAGGAGATAAATGTAACAACGTTCTTATTTCCCTCTTAATAAATCATTTTACCCTCGGGATTATCCTGATGTTTTATCAAGCGCCATTAGTGGGACCAAATCTGCATTTTGAGACTTGCAGTTTGCCCGCTTTTTTTTTTTGGAATCAACTAATTTGATACAAATGTTGATTTGTTTGTGTTAACGTGGCAAAATTCAAGAGCGGCTCAAAAGTTGTAAACAAATTTCATGCGCAGGCAAGCTGTTTTCTCATTGGTCAGACATGTTACCGGAAGCTTTGCCTCAAAACGCCACTTTCTCTTTTTTGTCTTCTTTATTATGGAGCACCAGCAGCGTGTATTGCTCGTTAGGTTTATATAATTAAAATATCAGAATTCATAAAATGAACAAACTATCCACATCCATCGAGCATCCACACTGCGACTAGAAAACAATGTCCTGATGCATCTTAGTAGAAGATGTGCTGTTCAAGTTATGGCCGTCAGCAACGAGCTCTGATGGGTTTATTCCACCACACATTCACACTACAATTGTTCTTCAGACGGCGCATTGATCATTTCAATAAGCCTAGTTGATTGGATAGAAGGGTGGATTGCATTGTGATTGCAAACAAACCGCTCCAGAGTTTAAATGGAGGCGACTCAAGAACGCCCTCTCTAGGCATCTTTCTAACCCGATTGCTGTGTTCAAATATGTAAAAACGAACCAAACCTACAGAAGATACAGAGGTATCAGCTGCCAGAGCATCAGACTTCAGAGCAGCTTCTCTCCTCAGGCCGCGAGACTCCTAAAGTCCACCCTGTTAAAACAGTTTTGCTTTTTTCGTGTGTCCGTATGTGTTTTATTTATGTAAAATGGGACCGCAAACTGCATTTTCTTGGCAACCCTGTGATGTACAATGACAATAAATGAAACCTTGGACCTTTCATGGTTATTCAACAGCCTTTTAGTCAAAGATAGAGTGGTTAAATTCATCAGCATTATGCTATGTTTGCCATGAATTATAAAATATTGTGAAGATGGGATTACAGTTTTTTTTCTAAAGCCAAGGGTTCACAGGAAAGGAGGAGGGCCTTCGTTTTTTTTAAAGAATGAAATAAAACATTCAGCAATGTTTGCTTAGTCCCCAAGAAGATCCTCTCTTTTTATTTTTCCTCTTTCTGCTTTTGGTGCAATAAGTCAGAGAACGTCACAACCTGATACTTTGACTTAATTAACAAATGCCTTTTGAAGTTACCTTGCGATGGGTCTCCTCCCATCGCTATTTCAACAAATTTGATCCAATTCAGGTCCGCATTTACCCATGTACTGAGCCTTCAGAAACAAAAGGCCGAGAGAGGAAATGCATATGCAGGCCCAGATAGAAGAAACTTCAAATTAATCCAACACTTCAACTGAGGCTCAAATTAAAGTACACTATGTGGCACACTAATCCCCCGTGTTTAGCTATGGAGATCCTCATATAGTGTAATATACAGCACGGCCATTTAAAGCTCCTCACAATGACCAGAGGGAGAAGCTTTACTTCCATGCTTCTGAGTTTATCGATGATCAAGGCTACGTTTAAGGACCGGTGACAGGCACATCACTCATCCTACACATAGTGTCTCATGAATATGTATACTCAGCTAAGCTTGTTAACATTCCCATCTAATCCTCACCAGACAGGTGAAGTGGACATGTGGAGCATTTTACAACCAAGCTAGCCACCCCATGGAATAATCAAACAGGGCAGCAGCAGGGTCACCAGAGTCAGATGGATGGGAGAACGACACCCACGGTCGCCGCGACGGTTCTCTCCCTCAATTGCTCTGATGAGAAAAATACGGTTCCCGACGGGCTGCTTCAATAATTCCCTGTCTACTCAATGCAAATAAGCACTCAGCAGGCAACAAGCTGTTTATGGCCGTCTTATATGCCAAGAGATTTATTCTGCATTAATTTATACCGAAACATTTATCACAGCATCTGTCATGGGCAGCTTGAAATTGGAGGCTTGTTATGATGTCAATACTTTAACAGTCTTATTAGCGTGTGAAAAGCATAATTGTAAATCCCATATAAGGCTGAGTTAAATTTAGATCCGTCAACATGATTCTTGCAGGATGTTTTTGCCTGAACATTGGATGTCTCTGCTACTGGATGACACACAGGAATAAAATGGGTTCCTTCATCCTCCATGCAAATTGAACAATGATTTTTATTTTTTATTTTAGCATGTGCGAGAAATGAAGCTCTGTGACTGATCCAGTTTGTACAGAGCTTGTCTTAATTGCTTCTAACTATAAATGAAGCCTTGCTAAATGTGGAATGGTCGGAGACAAGTGAAAAATCATCCGTCTCATGCATCTTATTGATAGTAAATTCATTTTTCCATGTGGCTGCTTCACCCTGATCAGGATCTTGGAATGTACACAACATGTTGGAGGTGTGCTGGTTCTCATAGATGCTGAATGTTTTTCCTGAGAGGAAACATATGACTATAAATATAAAGGCAGAATAGTATCAGTTTATCAGTCAAAGCAAATACCTGATCACCATATAAGAATAAATAACCAAACTGTCACCAATCAAGTAAAATCAATACCAAAATAATAAATCATAAAATGCATAATATCCATCCAGTATCACAGTAAACAACTTGCTTTGATAGTCACGTCACCACAAGTCTCTCCAGCTTCTATCTCTGTCCATATTCACAATGGATATTAATGAATATTAAACACAGTCTGGTTGTTAATGGACAGAAAGTGTTCATATGATGATACACTTGCTTTTACCTATGCATGCTCATGATGCCCTCACATATCCTGCATCTATTTGAGGAGTTGGTTCTGCACAATCTCAGTAATTAGTATAAAAACCTGTTGTTAAAAAGTAAGAACGGGATGGTTTTGGTCTCTTTAGAAAGCTAGCACTCTGAAGTTTCTTCCTCAACAGTCATTGTAAGTGCTACTGGCATCGAGTAATAGAAGTTTGAACACACTGAAGGAGAAGGTTTTTATTTCCGCCTGAATATTTCTTTGCAAGCTGATGCCTGCAGATGACTATAGCTGGACTTATTAGCTGGAAAACACAATGGGGCCACAGCATGAGGCTTTACCTAGTCCCGGTTAATTACAATATCCCATATTTTATTTCACCAATGAAGGTTTTCATAAATTCTCTGAAAATCTCAAATGTCACAGCTTGGCCTTATCCTCAGACACAGGGACCTGACTCGCGGTGTCAAAATTGACTTCCACATTCTTCTTCTACATACGCCCCCTGAATCTGCTTATCATTCTTTTCGTAATTTCATTGGCTCTACGAAGCGTGAGTCATCAGAACGATCGGTTGCAATTGGCTCGAGCTTCACACGAAAGAAGAGAGGCGGGCACTAGCCTTCAACTGGGACTCTCGTTGGCTATTCTGAAGAGCATATGGAAGCTCCTAATCGGTCAAATGAGGTGTCAATCGAAGCGTCATAATGCAGCAGCCATTTTGAGATACAGACAGCACCGTGTTTACATGGAAAGTGAAGGTATATTGAGAAAATAGATCACTAGTTAGCATATCTGCCGGCTAATTTGAAATGATGCAACAGCAGTCCGTGGCTGTTTATGGACATAATAATGTGTTTTGGACTAAATCTTGTACTGGATTGGATCGTCATGACCTTTGCCAAATGTAACGAGCGTTTTTGTTGGAATATAATCGATGGGTGGATTTCTATCAAGCTTCAAAGGTGAGGTGCCTCAATTTTGCAACTGCTTGTTTGTGGGTTGGTGGTCTGACAGAGGCATTGACTGAACCTGCTGTTGTGATTGTATCTTGAAATGGTTTGAATGAATCAAATCTCAAGAATAGTAGCTTTCTAACGAGATATCGCTTCAGTGCCTACCTATAAATAGCCGTTGTGTACATGACACAAATGTACAGTAAACACTCCGATAGCCCGCGGACGGGCCGTCGGAGTGGAAACAGGTTAATAGTTGTAACAGTTTGTCTCCTGTCTCATCCCTCTAGGGTTTGTGAGTCTGTGCATATTCTTCTGGTGATGTGTGTGTGTGTAGGTGTGCGAGACTTTGTGATGGTCAAGGGAGTGAAGGAGAGTTCTTCACACTCATCCTCATGTGTGTGACCTCTCTGTGTTGGTTCCACACAGGGAGCCGTGGTGCTTTGCAGGCCGATCATCATCAATCATGGATGAAAAATGGTCTTTTTTTCCCCACAGTCCCTCCCAGGCACTTGACCTTTCCAAGATGATTTTTTCTCAGGGATTTCTTCCTACTGTGATATCTTAATAAAAGATAAAGAGATATTCTTAGCGCCTAAGAAGAAATACCCTCCAGAGAGTGCACATATTATATATACTCTGACTTTTCACTTCCAGGGGTGTAGCAGCACCCCAAGAGATGTCTGCATGCTGAGGTGACTCTCCCAGGAGCATCATGTGACAGCTCTCAGCAGCACCACCATGTGTTCTGTACTTACAGGAGAAAAGAATCGGATTCACATAGAAACACTGTCTCTTACAAAATATGTGCATTATGGAGGTAAACACTTCCATTCTTATGCTGTAGAAGTAATAGGGAGGAGGTCCTCCCTGAAGCACTGTTTCGGTCAAATGCAAATGTTCACAAGCTAGTCGCTAACTTTGACTGTCTGCCCTTTGGTGCTGAGCAGGTAGTGTATGACTGGTTTGTTCACAGAAAGCAGCTGCCTGCTGCAGGAATGAGGTTGATGAGAGGGGAACTGTGGGACAGAACATTAGAAAAACAGGCAAAATAAACTAAAACGTTAATCGGTGTGGGTTCATCTATACCAGTGTAACCTTTCACAATACACATTACAGTCATTTGACCCGTTGACATTATAAAAAATACCGATCAGTGCAGCTAGCTGTAAATTGAGATTTTAAATCCAATAATCACGTTTCAGTTGTTCAGGAGCAGATCTTGTAGGAAAGCATTTAGCAGATATGTTAAAGTCACTATGAGGAAATGTTAACTGGTCATGAAACAGTCTCAATGTAACGCTGATGCCTCTATATGACCTACATAAGTAAATCTGGCTTCGCTGCCGCCTTCGACCATAGCTCTGCTGCCACCGAGCTCTGCGCCCGGTGTCTCCATCGGGAACCAACACCACGCTGCTGGAGGCCGGAGGGCAGAGAGGCACGAGAGAACCAGGACTGTGCAGGGCAGACTGATAGACCCTGCTGCGGTAAAATAAGAGGTTTTCTAAAGGGACTTTGTGCTGGTAAACACTACAGCTTTTGTCCACGGGGACCACCAAAGTCAACACATTAGAAGTTCTGCGTCGTAGCTTTAAGCACGAGTATTTTGCATTGGCAGTGAACACATTCATTATGTTTGGCACAATTACATTTCTAGCAAAACATATTTGCTAATGCAAATAGCCTGTATATAAATGTAAATTATTGGAGAATGGGTCGTACATTGACAGCGAGGTGTCTGCATCGGCATGCTGAATGTTTTTCCTGAGATGACCTGAACAACAACCTGTAGAAGTAGCCTCCCTGGCCTCCTCCTCCTCCTCTTCCTCCTCTTCCTCCTCCTCCTCCTCCTCCTCCTCCTCCTCCTCCTCCAGTAGCCCTTCCCTGTGGAGAACTGGCCCACTGTGGCCTATTTCCTGTGGAGGAGAAGCACCGTCGAAGATAGCAGGAATCCCCATCTCCTGCACACATGGCCAGACAGTGGCAGCTTTCCCCCCCTGAGAAACCTCTCAGTGTGCATGGAGGACCTACTGGGCCATGCCCCTCCTCCCTCCCTCCCCCCTTATGGGAGTAAGCCTGGCTTGGCAGAGGACTAAAGGCTAAATAACAGGGAGTGTAAGTTGTTTTTGAATGTTTAGAGCATGGAGAATAATATGTATCCATCCAGCTCCTGTCTTCTCTGAGAGAGGTAGACACAAAAGACAGGGCAGCAGTGTGATGGACAGTACGCACTAATTGAAACAGAATGAAGCACAGAAACCTGTTATAAGATGCTGAAACGAGCATATTTGACTTTTACATCAACTGAAGGTCAATACGCTCAGCAAGTTGCTGTAGCAAAGAGAGGTAAATCCCTCCAAGTCTAATCTAAAAAGCCCAGTATATTAGCCAAGTTTCACACAGAGAAGCTCAAAGATACACAATAGCCGTTAAAGGACAGCCGCAGATAATACAAAAGCCTTCAGACTTTTATGTAGCCGTGGCTGGCATGAGGTCAGTTTAAAGCCTCCATGGTAAATTCACGAGGATCAGAAGGACACAAAAGACGACGCTTCGTTAATATGCTCATATCAGAGTCATACTTCCACTTCATGGTGTTTTGATTCTCAGCCATCGCTCACACAAGTCTGTTGGCATGCAAACATCCAGAGAGGACAGATTCACATGCAACAGAGTGGGGAGAGACCGGGTCAGCGTGACTGCCCACCCATAAATCCATGTAATGAAATAGGCCAGTACAGTGGAGCCTCCCTACATCTCTCCCTGATTGGTCAGCAAGCCAAAAAGGGGGCAGGGCACTGATTCTAATCTCTTTCCAGCCTGGCCTTCACTGTCCACGACTATTAGATCATTTACTAAATCCTATCAAATATAGTGCCTTCTCTAAAGCGCAGCAGCCAGGAACAGAGCTGACCACCTGCAGTCCGTCATCATTAAAGCTCTGGGTGAAAATACTCTGTTTGTGTCAGCATTACTGAGGGGAGGAGTCAGCGCTGAGCCAGGATTAGGGCTGCTGTGGGACGGTGGGAAATATCAACAGGAATGCTTTGCTGCAGAGATTTCCCAACACTGTAAAAGTCTCCAATTTAAACCCAGACGATGAAATTGCAAATGTTTCTATGTCTGTGCTCACAGATATGGAGACACAAATCGAGTTATGACAAAAAGTTGAAATAAACTTCTGATGTGGCATAAAATGAGCCATGTTTGCCGAATCACCTGCTCCAGAGAGCACACTGGTTCCAGCTTCATGACAAGTTACGACATTTTGTAAGAATTTCTACATCATAAAACCACATCAGTTTAATTTTATAACTGATGATTCAGTCACAAGTAAACAAAAGCCCATAAGGCTATGTGTCTGCGTGTGCCTAAATTGGGTATGATTGAAAAGCTGAGACCCTTGCGGATCCAATGAGCCTAACTGTATTCATGTGTGATGATGTAAGTCCCCAAAGTTGCAGCAAGACCATTTTTTGAAACTTGACACAATTGGATAATCACAGCCTCATGAAACTTTACAACAACCAAGTTGTTGGTACCAAATCACAGCTTGACTTTTTCTACTGTGTTACTCAAGGTCTTGGTGTCAAAGGAGCAGCATTTAACGTCATAAACATTAATATAGCAGCAAACAACTGCTGTTTATGACAAGTATAGTGGACGTAATGCCAACCTGAGCAGAGAATGAAGTCACTCTCCCTTTGTGGTCGTAACCAAAGCTTCCCCAGTAAACGCTGTCAGCACTTCAGCTGTAGTTTGCTCTGTTAGCTATGCGTCGGCGGCTCACTTTTGACACGTTGAAATAATAGATGTGCTCCCAATCTAGAATCTTGCACCTTTAATGCGGTAGTTTGTGGGTATTTTTGGCCATTTCTATAAATTCTCTAGTGGTAAAGAATCGTTACATTTTGCACCAAATATGTGTAGCAAATTGTATCTACCCGAACATTGCTGCAACAACTTTTGAGTCATAATGTCTTAAGCCCTTAAATGCTCTTGACTTTCAAGATTGGAAAAGGTGCTAAACCAAAACACAATGTTTGCACTTAATGTTTGCTTGACACACGGCTGAGTTGCATCTAAAATCAATATTTGGGTTCTCAGCTTTCTAATAATGTGAAACAATTATATGTGGCATATACTGTTGACCTGTATACAAAAAGGGTGTATGTTGGTCTCTTAGATTTAACTAGTGTCAGTTTAGTTGAGCCAATGAGTTAATAACTAATTTAAGTAATTTACTTTGAGACTTTATGAGACAGACTTGGACAGATATCATTCTTAGTTGTTTTTTTCTCTTTATTTAAAGTAGGGTTAGGCTTATAATGTGACCTCACAAAATGATGTTATTAGTTAACTGAGCTTTTTGTAATTTTGTTAAAAGCATGAAAAGTTCTTAAAGTGTCTAAATCCAAAAACAAAAACCCGTTGACGTAGGTCAATGTTGTTTTCCGAACCTTTAGTCTCAATCGTTGTTTTTTCAGTGAAATCATTCAGCAGATTGTCAAACAATTTCAATGCCACCTGCTGACCTTTCTTTGTTTCTTTCAAAGTTCCTATTTTTTCACACAGACTTAGAAAGTCAGGCTATCTTTGCTGACGTGACTTTTCACTCTTGACTCTGTGTTTAACTGGATTTGCTGTGATGTAAGTGTTCTTTCGTTTTAAAGGTGCCTGTCACAATATTGCTAGCCTTTTGCAGCCCTCCACATGGCGAAGCCTGAGCTGTCGGCTAACAGCGCTAAGAGTACAAACTACGGCAAATGTGCTAACAGAGCTCACAGTGTTTACCTGAGGGGGAACCAGAGGATGGGTGCTACACTTCCGCTACACCGCTGTCAGTCGGGACGCCATCATCAGCTGGTACCTTTGTGTAAAGCAGGACAGAGCGATGGCCGTGAGCCAGCCAGTAGCGCACGCCCACATGCACAAACATGCACTCTGCTCTCTTCTCTGCTCAGGTAGACATTACAGGACTGTCTCAGAAAATTAGAATATTGTGATAAAGTTCTTTATTTTGTGTAATGCAATTAAAAAAACAAAAATGTCATGCATTCTGGATTCATTACAAATCAACTGAAATATTGCAAGCCTTTTATTCTTTTAATATTGCTGATTATGGCTTACAGCTTAAGAAAACTCAAATATCCTATCTCTAAATATTAGAATATCATGAAAAAGTATACTAGTAGGGTATTCAACTAATCACTTGAATCGTCTAATTAACTCGAAACACCTGCAAGGGTTTCCTGAGCCTTGAAAAACACTCAGCTTGTTTCAGTAAACTAAATCACACGTATGGGGATTATCACAATATTCTAATTTTCTGAGACAGTCCTGTATTATACTATCTAATCATATAGCTGTTTGCTGCAATTTGAATGCTCTGAATGTCATATAGTGCTTCTTTAATTGACCCTTCCCTAAGTCACACTCCTCCAACGCAGACAAGCCAATCATAGCGTAGCATCAGCCAGTTCTGACCAAGGTCCGAAACTATCCTGGTCTGCTCCATAGACTGTCATGCAGTCGTTTCCAATTGTCTTTCTTTTTCAGGCAGGTTCAGTGGATTTGGAGCTATTCATGGTTAATAGTGACACTCGTTACCCAGAGAGGTTGGTAGGAGATAAAGGTTTCTCAAACTTTGAGCTTACATTACCAAAGTACGTTTGCACATCATTAACTAGCGTTAACACTGCTATGCTACGCAAGCAAGGTATACTGAATGTAGCCTATGAACATTCTAATTTAGCTTTTCAATGCTTCTACCAGTGAATAAAGACCAACCTGACTTTACAGGACTTTGTTTCTTCATTTCATTGTCTTCTGTTTCGATGGCTAGGTATGTGGTGGTTCACTTTTACATTTTGATCTGTAGCTTCAGCTTCTATCTTTATCTTTTTACCTGTTTCACTGCTGAGTCAGTTTGACATCCTGGATATAGCATTCAAACATAGAGTGTAGACCCTTCTGTCTTCTCTTTGAAATCGCTTTTTTATATATATTTATTCAGAGGGTGCAGTTAGTGACAGTGTGGACTCCATAATATAGTAGCTCTGACAGCTTGACAGAGTTGCGGCAGGGAGCGGGGCTTAGCCAAGGTGACTTATTACAACATTCCCACTGTGCTACTTCTACTGTGAGCACATTGTCTGTTTTAAAAGGTGTTATCAGAAACGTCATCAAAACCTCCAGACTGAGAACAGTTGCAACATTCCTCAGTCATAACCTGCATCTTGTTAATCATTCCTGCACCTGTGCCAAGCTATTACAGTGGGAAGAGCCACAAATACAATTATGATAATGGAGTGCAGATCGTTGAGAGGATAATTGCATATTTCTTTGTATGAACACGACTTGGCATCAGGAATGGAGTCCCGGTTCACTTCTGCTGTTCATCACCCGTTGCCAGTGTGGATGTTTTCAGCTGGAACACGACCACTCTGATGAGGAAAACCATGAAAACTCGGCATCAACTCTTCAGCGTTGAAGATGATCATTTGTCATTAAAAGAGTACCTGTCTGCCTTCTTCTGACCTAATGACGTTATGTTTGTCTGTGTCTGTCTCTGTAATGCCAATTCAACCACTGTGGATGAAATATACCACAACAACAAATCAGCTTTAGAATGGAGTGGGAGTCACACAAGATGTGAGGAAAAACATTTGGCTCGGTGTGGCTGGCAAAGGGCCATCTGTAGTTCACTTGCGCCCCCAGTTTGTTTCCTTTGATTCAGCATTCAAGGAAAAAGCCATTAGTCAATCCCAGAGAGGCAGGACGCCATCAGGGTGAGTTATGTCCTGCATCATTTTCCATGGAAGCAGGATAAATTAGTTTGCTACAGACTGATGTGCTAAAATATGTGATGACTCTCCTTGTTTGACTCAGCAGAGTGAGGAGGTTGTCTGGAGCAGATAAGGATGAATTAGATGTAATTTAGTAATCATGTAAACACAGCTTTTATGAGACTTTGAATAGCTTGGCAGAGGGACATGATTTAATTGTTGCCAAAAAAAATCTAGAATATTCATCTGTACTCCTGGATTTCATATTGTAACAGGCCTGAGGCCTGTAGTCGGATTATACTTGGCCTCATAAAGAACAGGGATATAATAAGACCGTCGACAGGTAGTGTGTTTAGCATGTGGTATTCTGACTAAGTTATGAAACAAATATAAGAAATAAAGAAACCACACAGGACAGAATGTGCATTTACAGCACACCTGTAAACAACAGGGGAATAATGAGAAGACGACAGCGGGAGCCTTTTTATTTCACAAACACATACATTTTACAGTTTTCTGTACTTCCTAATAGACCCATTTCTTAAATGATTTCAAAAGTCTTCAGCAAAATTCAATTTAAAAATGTGCAATCTTTTCAAAATAACATTTTGTCAGCTGACACCTTACATGAGTATTATCAAATGCAAACAGGCTGCACCAGCTAGGCTGAGTAACAGGACACTAATGGCACAGCTATCAAAGTTAGCATTGTCCCAGCATACTTAAAATAAACACATTGTTTTACAACACATATTTCACCAAACTGATTTTAACACATTCTAATCATGCTGGATCCTAAAAATCGATGAAGTGACACTAAAAAGCAGTTCACTCCCACAGTAGGAGCCAAGCTAGCCTCATTGCCTCAGGGGTGGCATTCTGACTACATTGCCCTTTGAAACATTTACATTGCACCAACAATTCCAACCTGCTTACATTAACCCCACACTATGTGTGATTTTAGGAGCTACTAACTTGTACAGACCAGGGATATAAGGACACGGCTGACTGTTTGTTTTCTTGTCCCGTCATTCCGAACACAAGAGCTTGTTGTCTCATTATATTCATCCGAAAGCATTGGTAATAACAATGTACATGTCATTTTATTAAAACAACCTCTGTTTCCAATCTTTATGTCTTTCAAAAAACAAGACCAGCAGAAGGGTTATTATGCGGTGAAATAAACAAACTAAGACTAATTTCTGCAAGACTATAAATGCCATGGCAACAGCACACACCAGGTGATTGTTTTCTTCTTGGAAACAAGGTGAGATCAGTACTTGGCTATATTGAGAATGCCATCCAATCTGAATAACACATCAGTATGCTGAAAAATAGAAAGAAAAACAAAAAAAACTCAAAGAAAACACTTCAGTCTGCGATCTGAAACAGCGAACATTAAACCTGAAAGCATCAACCAGCACTCTCTTTTCTGTTGTGGTTGTAGAGAAAAATCTCAGGTCCCCTGTTGACTTTATTGCCACTGTATCACACTCAGTGCCACACACTTAGAGGGGAGGGGGGTTGGCTCTTTGTTCTGAGAGTTGCTGCAGCTTTGTGTTGCAGGTGAGGAATATGGGCGCCGACTTTCAACCTGCGTCTGAATAAAGGCCAGCGCGTCTCTCTGCTGGGCCCCGTTCAAGCTTTTTACGTGAAATATTGAGATGCTCTTTGCAAGGATGTGAAAGAAAAAAAACACTCAAGAGGGATTTGAAAAAAAATGGGGGCATGGTCATGACTACGAAGTTCAATCATTCCCTGCTGGGTTCATCTCTGCCAGATGCAATGTTTTATCATGTTGAAAGGACTTGGGAACAAAACAGGGAGACAAGACAAAAGGAACACCTGCATGTGTGATTATACATTAACACCATTGAGTTATGGCAATGCTTACTCTCAATGGCCTACTGTACTGACTGGGCAACTGAATAAATGTGAAGCATCATCAAGAAACACATGATGGTGGTTATTTCTACACTGCTAAAGGAGAAAGGCCGGGTTTCTCTTCATGTTGCTAGACATCCATCAGCTAGCAAACATGAAACATGGACTTCCAGCGAGAAATGGCAGTTAGCAGCAGTAATGCCAACAGAGACTAAACCAGGGTCCCAGTGGATCCTTAAAAAGTTAGTTTTTGATATATTCAAGGTCTAAATAATGTCTGGAAATGTAGGAGGGGAGGACTTCAATTTTGTCCGGAGTCTGCCGATCCCTGAAGCACACATGCGGCCGTTGTTGCTTGGGCCTCTCGCCGCCTATCCGAGGCAGGCTGCATCCGGAAAGGTTGGCAGCTGCTGCTGTGCTGCGGGAACTGCGTTTCAACCTCATCACATCTTCCATATTTCAATTCACTAAATTCAATTCATTAAAGTTGAAAATATCAAAAAGATTGCCTTTACTCTTCTCTCTTTGATGGTAAATGAAGGGCGACGTTGTCCATTGTGACTGGGTCTGCCTTCATACAGTTGTAGTTTCATTAATGACAGTGCTGTTATGTTTGATATTGTGCATTAAATATTGCAAATATTCCAATTTAAAAAATCTCAATGATGGTGGAAACTGGAGTCTAGTTTGTCATTCTTTCCCCCCGGAGGCTATTTTTTTCATTTTAGAGGCATTATGATGGTCTTGAAAGTCTTGAAACACAAAGTCAGCAGGTGAAAATAAAAGAAAGCGTGAGTGCAGCATGAGTTATGAGAACAGAAGCTCCTCTCAAGTAACATTAACATTTATAAAATGTCTGCTGTTTGCCTGCTGCATTAGGTTAGTGCACCCCATCTTATTGGAAATTAGTAACACTAGCTTGCATGTAGATATATGCCAGATGTCTCTAGACTTATTGCAATAACGCAGTTGTCTGCAGTGTATACAGGCAAAACAATCAGTGTCAACACAGATTTAATCAGTATTACCATTATTAGTATCATATGCAGGTGATCATGAAAAGAACACCTGTTTGATATATTGTTTTCTATAATACAAGCAGAACAAAGTGCCATCAGTCTGCACCTCATCTGTCACCAAGTGTCCACTGAATCACACACTTCACATTGATCAGCAAATTGCTGTAACTTATATTCTTCAAATGTGATCTCTGGCTGGTTGGTGAGCTCATTAGTGTTGAATGAACCCATCAAAAACAATCACTAGTTCAGTGTCTATATTGGTTCACATCCATCAGATACAATTGAAGAATATTAGATCTACTTATCTACCCGTGGTCTTCTCCAATCAACATGTCAGCTCCTAATAGGTGGACCTGCTATTACAAATAGCAACACTTATGAGTAATGATAATAAATTAGTTGTTTGAGTAGCAAATGTAGCTTGTTGCTACGGTAACATGGAGGTTGTCATGTCCACCGGGTAGTTGTCTGTGGCAGGCTGTCTGTGAGTGTCATAATGCAAGAGCGACTCAGGCCAAATATGACCTGAACAAACCTGCCATGAGGGAACAAAGACGTTGATTGCTGTGCCGTTGCTTGGCGTTAATGGTCCGTTATAATAAGTGACACTTCCATGCCGCCGCACAACCCTGCAGTATGTGCAGTGGTGCTACCATGCCCACAATGCTAACGTGTTGATGTTAAGCAGCTATATTGTTTACCATCCTCACAATCTTACTTTAGCTTAGCATCCTAACATTAGCAAATTAGCTAAAAACACAGAGTACAGCTGAGGGTGATGGGAATGTCCTTAGTTTTGCCGGTATGTGGTCATAAACTAAAGTATTGGACAATGTGAAAATATATTATCATGTTGGCACTAGAGGAAAAGCTTTGGATCACCAAAGTTATTGCAATTCAGGCTGAGGGGAACCAGAATGTCTGCACCAGTGTGTTGTGCAGGTGGTGTTCTTCCTGCTTGGCATCTTTGCCTGCCTCACCTCCGCCTAGTCCACCCAGTCCAGGCCCTGACCATCAGTCGAGATATTGTGCATTAGTTGAGCATATTCATAATTGTGATTGATCAAATTGCTACAAACCAACAGGCAGAAAGTATATATGGGACCCTGGGGCAGTTGGGACTGTTGGGCTCTGTTGGATTCCTCTTCTTAATGAAGCCCATATATTAGTCAATAATTGGATTTGAGGTGTGAAGTGAAGTCAGCGTTGGAGTGAAGGGAGATGCAAATTTCACAGCTCTACCAGATAGGCTTGATTACACCTTCAGCGTACCTCTTTCACCATTGAGATGGGTTTTAAAATATGATTTCACAACAGACATAACTAATCCTGGATGTGACAATGTTGAGGCTTAGTCGATTTTATAGGTCTCTTTGTTTCTTTTCTTCAGCAAATTTGGTCAAGTTTGCATTTATCCTTGTATTACTGGTCGTTTTCCATCACTTTTAGATGACAAATGGAACTTTTCTGCCTGTTATTTAGAGTGCATGGAACTACTCTTCACACACTCTAATTAAGGAGACTTGGTGTTAAGGTTCTTGATGTAAAACTGTGATGTTTCATTTGCAGTCTGTCTGCATGTAACTAGAAGATTAGTGGTCATTGTTATTGTAAATACTGTTTATATAGTATTAGCATCACAAATACTTGCTCAAAATTATAATTGTATATTTCTATTAAGTCTGGCTTCTTGGCTGATTCCCCGGTGAACTCAAAAGTAACGAGCAGCCTGGTGGGGAATCACTAGTCGAGAGAATAAACCTTGAAGGTGTTTAGCAGCATCTGATTTACATGTATGATTAGTGAATCACATTGGGTCTCACTTGAACATTTCTGCACAAGAAGTTCACTTCAGGTCATACAGGTCATGACACCGTATATAACCAATCAAAAACATATTTTTGACCTAAACAGAATGATATAATTGGAAAATACAGTTGCGGTAGTCTAGGTGTTAGGCTACAGCAGTGGTTACCAACCTTTTTAAGCCCAAGATCCCTGACCTCTGCCTTGGTGATCTACTTATTGAGGCGTTGAGAGAAAAAGACTGTCCAGACTGTACTTACAACTTGAGGCGTTTTATTTGGCCTAATTGTAATTGAATGAAATCAAACACTTTGGTCCAGCTTTCAAATTGATGTGACCAAGAACACACTAAATAACTTAATTTCAGTGCAACATAAAAAGAAAATTATTTGTTAACCACACACAATATGAACAAGAAAAAACACATTTGCAATGAGCAGGCTGGATGAACTACCAATATTAACTGTTGTATTTATCAACTGATGTTACAACACAACACTGACACAATTCTCAGTCAGTGCAAGTAATGTAAGTGCAGTTCAGCTCTGTGTCCCATCACAATGCCATCAGAAGTCATGTGACTCAAGTCAGTGTGATGCTGTGACTGAACACTGTCTGTGAGTGCCTTGTAGTTCGGCTCATAAGCACAGACAGCCAGTCTGAGGCAGTCTGTGAGGTGTCTGTCTCCTTACCTCCTTATATCTCACTCCCTACCCTGGTGTTCTCATGTTTCCTTACCTCCTCATCCCTCACTCCCTACCCTGGTGTTCTCATGTTTCCTTACCTCCTCATCCCTCACTCCCTACCCTGGTGTTCTCATGTTTCCTTACCTCCTCATCCCTTACTCCCTACCCTGGTGTTGTCATGTTTCCTTACCTCCTAATCCCTCACTCCCTACCCTGGTGTTCTCATGTTTCCTTACCTCCTCATCCCTCACTCCCTACCCTGGTGTTCTCATGTTTCCTTACCTCCTCATCCCTTACTCCCTACCCTGGTGTTCTCATGTTTCCTTACCTCCTCATCCCTCACTCCCTAACTGTCCGTGCTGGATCTGTCCCCGTTGTTTTAAAAAGCTAAATAAGTTATTAGCATGACTGCATCCAGCTAGCCAAACCTGTCTGGTACAGCTAGTAGAGAAGCTTCATGTTCTTCCCTTTCCCGCTAGTCTGCTGTCTGATTGTGAGGTCAGGCTGATCTGGGATCAGCACTTTAACTGCAGAATCTCCGCCAAACTTCTCCTCTCAAACGGGTCTTGGAGGAGTAGTGCTCGCGCTGGCGCTCGCGCTCGCCTGTAGAGACTTCTCCTGATGAGAACGCGCAGCTTGGGGCCACAAGCTGAATCTATTTGAGGACGCTGATTGGCTAAATTGTATGTCACTCATTTATATCTTTAATCAGCAATTGGCTAAACTGCTTCATAGACCCGCCTCGGTGGGGCCCACCAGTTTCGCGTTCTGAGCCGTTGGCATCTAAGCATGTGTGGGTGCGGTCTCACCTTGCCCGCTGTCTCTTTCACACAGACGTCGGCTCAGCTCGGAGACTACCGGCTCAGCGTACCTCCGTACCTTTTATACAGAGTGGCGAGGCGGGATAACGGTGCAGCAGTCCCACCTTGAACAGGTTGTGTAAAAGGGGCTAAAGAGACAGCTCCTAGAGAGCAGAGGAGAGAGACAGCAGCGATACAGACAGCAACCAGTGTGTAGGGGTTTGTGTGTGTAAGCTTGTACAGCTATCTTTGTGAGGACCAATATGAGCAAAACAGGTCAGGAGTCTCTAAAAAAAATTTGGCTTGGATAGAGTAAAGAATAAAATAGTTAGAGGTTTCAGTACAGAGAATTTAGACAAGATCATCATTTTGGAACCAGGTGTTCCAGCTGTTCCATTGTACTTTTATATACTATATAACTATATATTTCACTTGTTTTATCAATAATATCGTTCAAACATCCAAAACCAGCAGTTTGGCATCATTTTGAGAGCCAGAATCTTCTCTAAGGCTGTATACCATGGATGATTCTCATCTGAGCTCCAGTCTTTATGTGTGTGATGGGAGCTCAGACAGCCTATGATTGGTACATTTTCAAGAATGAAACCATTTTAGACATGTTAAGAGTCTCAGTAGTGCGGGGATAGAAGCCTGGTTTTGATTGACAGAGTCTTTAGCCCGTCAAAATCGAAGAAACGCCTTCCTACCCTGTGCGTAAAATTCCATTCGCCCAAAGCTTGCCCCTCTTCCCCCGGGTCCCAAACGTTAGGTTGACCCCCCTTTCTCCAGGAAACACATCGGGGGGACACAGGACATGCATTGCAACATAGCAGGTTAGCTTGGAACGGATTACCGGACTCTATTCTTCATGATTCGTCTCAAAGTAAGGAACTTTCACGGTTGTTCTGCTGCTGAGTGGCTGGGTGCTGTGGCTTGTATCTCTGGAAAGGTTTCACGGAGAGAAATGAGGAAGATATCTCTGTATTCGTGGTCGAATTCTCTAGCAGTAAGACGCAGTGGTCGGCCAAGCTAGTTAGCGCCTTGTGTGTAGCCTTCTCCGGAGTGCGAAGCACGCCGAATTATGGCCAAAAATACGTGATATTGTGTACAATCTTCTTAGTTAGTATAATGGTGTACAATTGTGTTTGTTGTGTGTAAAATGGTTTACATGATTAAGTTGCTCAGAATTTATTAGCATGTATGGAGCATTAATAATATTTTTTTATGAAAAGT
The DNA here is from genome assembly GCF_910591455.1 of Pholis gunnellus. NCBI lineage: Eukaryota > Metazoa > Chordata > Actinopteri > Perciformes > Pholidae > Pholis > Pholis gunnellus. The sequence continues at coordinate 1,880,144 of NC_136539.1, forward strand.
CCATTCTACGACATTCGGAACCGAACCTCGGAACCCCAAATGGGGTTCGCTCGGGTACGAGAGGTTAATGCCTAAAAGCTATGTCTGATTTATTAAAGAAATAAAAGAGCATGACCACCAAACCCAGTTGGCAAACGTTTTTCTGTAACTTGATGATTCTGGCCTGCAGAGCACTGAGCCAGTACTGCTTCTGGTGTTGGCTGGCAGTGTGCAGTGCGGTGCTGTCAGGGCAGAAGTGTAGGATCTTCATCACACCTAGTGACCATAACAAGCTAACATTTATTAAAGCCGGCCTAGAGGCACTTCACTCCAGCTATAATGTCTTGTCAATGAGAGTTAATGCCACCCCAGATGATCCTGTTAAAAAGCTTTTTAATCAGCAGAGCGATTACTGTAGGAGAAAAAAAAGTGACTCATGTATTCATTTTTCTGGCCTCACCAAGATTTGAATTCCAACTAATCAAAAATTGATTTTGAGTCAGATGCCTGAATTTTATTAGCTATCCAGATTACAAAATAGGAGTTCCCCTTACCGGGCTGACAGCTGCAGATGAACTGTGAACTGAAAGAGTGGCAAACCGATATTCATGTGAGAAGAATAACTATTCATTTTTACGCATTGAATTCTGTCTTACAGTCCGCCTTTGTCATCCTCCCGCTGCCGAGCAGACACTTGTCATGGCCCTGACTCCGACTCCCCTCTCTGACAAACACACCGGGCTGCTTTGTCACAGTGCCGTTCAACAAGTTTGAGAAAGACAGACAGACAGACAGACAGACAGAGAGAAGGGGAGACAGAGAGAGAGAGAGGGGCGAGGGAAATTGCTCTTGTGCTTCCGTGCGCTCTTTCTATTTGACTAGTCTTTGGTGTGAAACCGCTCAATATTCTGGGTTTGGAGCAGCTGCTTTACCAGATCAGTGGAGACTGAATATATTAAGTGGAGGTCCGTGCTCAGGCATGGTTGAAATGCAAATATTTCATGCCCCTGAAATCGAATCATTTCAGTACCTGCTGAACCCAAGAGAGAATATGTTTTTTCTAACCGGTGCACAGGTACCTGCCTGGAGCAATGAGAGGGAGCTCTGCACAGATCCACAATACATGTTCCACATGCACTGTCTATGCAGAGTCACCCAAGTGGATATTCACACTTTTAAAACTTTATTTTGACTTGACTCACCCATTAACCCTGATATCAATGTCAATGCTGGGGCTAAAGATAGACACATAGACAAACCTTTTGTCACATTGCTTTATTATTAAACTTCTATTTCATCTCTGGAACTATCTTTGCATTTACAAATTATTCAGTATGACAATCGCACCACATGTCGCAAATAAGGAAATATCAGGAAGCAGTGATTTTACACATGAAGTTTACTCGTAATATAAAGTACTTGATGTCAGTGATGTCATCAGGGTTGTCTCAGCACTGTTCGGACACTGCATCAACTGAGAGGGGCGTGTCATGAGTGACAGCATAACAAAGAAGGCCGAGGAACTTCCTCAACCACGTTGCCTTCAGGTGACGTAGGCACCACGAGAATTATGATTCAACACGTTCTATAGACCATATTCACGTGAATGCAGTGGGGGAAAACTCCACCAGCTACCCTGAGGGAAACTTCGGAGGGAACCAGCTACTGGTTCGATTAGTCTTTCGCCCCTATACCCAGGTCGGACGACGGATTTGCACGTCAGGACTGCTACGGGCCTCCACCAGAGTTTCCTCTGGCTTCGCCCTGCCCAGACATAGTTCACCATCTTTCGGGTCCTATCGAAAACACTCACGCTCCACCTCCCCGACGGTGCGGGCGAGACAGGCCGGTGGTGTGCCCGATGCCGCGGGGTCGGGATCCCACCTCACCCGGCATGCTGGCCCTCACTTTTATTGCGCCACGGGGTTTGCTTCACCCTCTGAGTCGCGCGTGAGTCAGACTCCTTGGTCCATGTTTCAAGATGGGTCGGGTGTGTTGACGCCTTTTACTTGAGCTGATCCCCGCCCCGCTGGACGCATATCCTCTGTGGACGTGTGACGTGTCGAGTCTTGGCCAATCAGCGTTACGATGTCTACACCGTCTTTCCCTCCGTTAAAGTTTAAGTTCCGTTATGTTCCGTTACAGTTCAGACTTGCTGGGTTAAGTTAACGTCCACTGCATGCGGAACTCTGTGGACTGTTAACGTTCGTCATTATCGCGATTTAGGAGGAAAAAACGTAACGTGATGAAACATGCAGCCCCCCGTGTTCCGGTTCAGTTCACGCGGTCACTCGTTAACGTTGAACCCGAACACCAGCGCATCTAGAATGAAAGGCCCAGATACTGATGAGATGATGAGGTCAAAGAGCTTCAGGAAGAGGAGGCTGTTTGTGTAGCGCAGCTTGACGCAGGGCTGAGATGTGAAGGAGCTGGGTCTGGATAAAGGTGGAGCTGGGTCTGGATAAAGGTGGAGCTGGGCCTGGATAAAGGTGGAGCTGGGCCTGGATAAAGGTGGAGCTGGGTCTGGATAAAGGTGGAGCTGGGCCTGGATAAAGGTGGAGCTGGGTCTGGATAAAGGTGGAGCTGGGTCTGGATAAAGGTGGAGCTGGGTCTGGATAAAGGTGGAGCTGGGTCTGGATAAAGGTGGAGGTCTAAACAGACAAGAGTACAGCTTCCTGCTGTCACAGTATTTTAGATATATTGGTAAGGCAGGGTATGCTAAATGCAGCCTCTGCTCCAAGGAGATGAAGTACAGCAACAAGGGCTCACGTGTCCTCTCATCACAGGCAGACTCTGTTCACTGTGATGACCACAGACAGTGGACTTCCGGTCCCAACAGTCCCACGTGCAGTTAAATCACAGCTATTATTTTACTCTTGATAAGCTACCTTAGCCAGAGTAGATTATCATTTTAATCTAAATAATTGAACTGGATTGAATGCATATTAACTGCAAATAGAAGATTGGCCACAATTATAACAGCTTTACAGTAACAGTCGAAGTTAATATTAAGTCATACAGTAACAGGGTTCAACGAAAACTAATCACTTTATTTGTACAGGCGATGGTTCTCGCTACTCTTGCTATCTTTGTTTTTATATGACTAAAATGTTAAAGGTTAAAACAGGCTAATAGCAGACCAGCTCAAGGTCTCACTCTGAAATAACCAGGACATTCTGATGTAGGATTCCAAAAGTTAAAGCCCTTCAAAATCTCATTCATGAGAGAATTTGTCTAATTTAAGCACAGGATAAGGGTTAGGGTTAGATGATTGGAAGGTCCTAGAGCCTTGGGAGTGGGCTCCTGAGTGTCTAGGAACTTGGGAAGAGGTGGATCTCATTAATGATCTCACTTCAAATCACATTCATGAGACAATTTGTCTAATTTCAAATGAGATTTTAGAGAAAATGGTGCATTGTTACAAAATAATTTTAATAATAATAGAGCTGAAATACTGATTAATAACTGAATAATAAATTTGTTTTTTGCTTAAAGTAGATGTCTTATCACTTAATTTTCTTCTCAGCGTTCACCAGAATGCTACATTTTAAAGCTCATATTTAAAATAAAATGCTCCAGAAATGTGTGAGCATATGGCTCACACATATCTGCACTCATGTTGTTTTGTTTAGTTTTGCACAGGTGACAAGTGATTGCAATTTTCTTTATTCTATTATTTGAAAAAGCACAGATGGAGCAGTCACAAAATGTTATTTCAATAAAAGTTCAACATGGACCATTTTGTTTCAATTTAGTTGGGGCGGTGGGGCATGAACATTTTTCTTCCTCCAAAGTGGGGCGTGACAGAAAAAGTTTGAGAACCACTGGGTTAACTAAAGCAAACCCCGTGGCGCAATGAAAGTGAGGGCCAGCGTGCCGGGTGAGGTGGGAACACCACCGTCTCGCCCGGTTCATTATGTATATTCTGTGGCCTAGATGGGGAGTTTTGTCGAGCTACCCACAAGCCGACAGTTGATGGTCACTGAGCTAGAGATATAACTCACACTCTTTGTTGCAGCTCATTATCTTTAATTAACCTACACCGTTTCTGTCTCATCTCACCAGCTCTGCATATATTTTCTGTGTTCTGTGCAGTAGCACATAGAGCTGCACCGCACTGCTGTGAAACTATTACATCAGGGAAAAATGAATCCATTTTTGGGCTGTAGCCCATGATTGTAACTGATATGTATGTAGATGTGTGTATGTATTTGGTAAATACCTACATATTTCATCAGCCCTTTGACATTTGCAGTAGAAGCCGGCATGTTACTGACCTGTCACCTGCCTTTTCGCTGGGTTGAAAAGGGAAAGTTAAACAACCTCTCAGGCAGTCGGAGATGATGACATCTTAGCGAGGCGGTGAAAGTGAGGCGGAAACACACAAACACATACAAACAGAAGGTAATCAGCCAGCACTGATGACTTGCCTGCCACTCTCCCCAAGGTTTCCGACATCATGAAAATAAATGTCATGGCATCCATTTATTTGGCTCAGACTGGAGCTCAGAGGGTCACGTTTTGATTCTGATTTTATTAATTATATATGTATTTCTTCATGGCTCCTGTGTATCTCTACATGTGCTGTCACTGATACAGAGGGTGGGTGAGAGACAAGGGTCTGGATGTTTGTGTGGAAGATTGAAGGGAGTAATCTCTCAAGATGTCAGTGAGGTAATTTCATTTTTCTCTGAGCCATCAAAAGTTTGTCATTTGGCAATCACACCGTGTCAGGCTTTCTTCACCTCCCGAGGATTGCTCTATTTTATCACACCTAACAAATATTCACAGGGAATGCAAGAGCTCAGGAATAGTGATGGAGTGCCATAACATGATAGGATAGCATTTACTGTGTTTGTAGTGTGTGTGTTCATGGGTGTTCTGGTGCATTCACTTGTAATCCCACACTAAATGCAACAGTCTCTCCAAAATGTCTCATACACATTGTTTCAAAGAGCTTTGAATTTTGGAAACATTTAAAATGACACTTTTTTTTTCAGAACTGTATATGTAAACGCTCTCCTTAAGCGCAACATTTTGGAAGCTTATTTGCTTTCTTTTTCAAGACATGAGCAGGCCAATATCCCATGTCCGTGTTTAAAGTATAGAGCAGGAGTCAAGATGTGGTTAGCATAGCTTAGCATAAAGACTGGAAGTAGGGGTCAAAACAGATATCCTCGTTCTGTGCAAAATATCTATAAGGTTTTAAAAAATAAATAAAAAATCCATATGTTAAACAACCAAATATGATTTTAGGGAGCAATTTCTTGGTCAACAGCAGCCAAATGCAGCGACTGCATGCAGCATACTCTTGTCATCGCATCGACGGTCCCAGGCGATAGCATTATTCCTGTAAAGACCAAAATAAAAATTCTGCACTCACCAACTGGATCAGGCAATCTGCAATTTCTGTTTATGTACAGTTGAAAGAAACAAAGATATGTCAAGTAAAAAGGAGCTTCAAAGCCCTTCAAGCACAGATTTTTGTAATTTATTAAAACTGATTTCATGGGTTCTTATGAATGCTTGCACATACCTGCAGAATATTTGTACTGTGGAAAAATTCAGATGGACTTTGCTTTCACCAGATTTCTGGAACGGGGAAAGCCACAACAGCTAACATTAGCATCCAATTTTCGGTCTAAATAGTTTATTGTGTAGTTACTGTTAGCCCCGGAGACATTCTCTGTCTTTTTGTTGTGTGAAGTGGACATGAGATCTATTTAGGAGGAAACTTATTGCGGACCATTCATGAAACATGCACAATCTTACAGCCAACAGCTGGTTAGTTAGCTTAGCCCCAAAATTGGAAAGGAAGCAGTCGAAAACAGCTAGCCTGGCACAAAAATAAAATAAATAGTTTTTACATTTGATATAAATGATTGTCAATAATTCGCACCAGACCCAATCTGCAAAGTGGTCTGCACATTCCCGGACCACATTTTCACATTGCACTGATGAGAAACGTGTGGAACTATGTCTTTACTTCAGACGGAGCCGGGCTAGCTGCTTCCCCCTGACTTAACTCTTGATGCTAAGCTTAGCTAAACATGCTCTGACATTAGCTCTGTGGCAAAGGCACACGACTAATATCGATCTTCTTTTCTCTTGAAATAAAAGAAAATAGGTTTTTCCCATAATGTTTACATTTAAAAAAAATCAGATGTGGGCTTAAACACTGTTTTAATAAAATTAAGCCTGTTAGCTAGTTTACATGGTCAATTCCAGTCTGCAGCTCTTTTCTCACTGCAACAAACCAAATATTGGTTTTGATAGTAATAATAATGTGTTATCAATATACAAATGACTTATTGTGAAAATGTCTGATCAAAACAAAAGAGTTTTTGCTGCATCTCTTTGCTGCATGTTTTAGCGATCTACCTATCCGTCTCTTTCTCTTAGATGGAAAATGTGTTGTGTCATTGAATGAGGACATCACTGCACGGGTATACATTTTCCTGGATTTCAGGATGAAATCTGTGATTTACATGGTCTGAGGAGGCATTTCCAATCAATTTGGATGACATTAAGGAAGAGAGTCCATCACAGCATCATGTCAGGGAAGTCACTGTCCCTCCCAACTACCATTCCCTGTATATTAATTGGCCTGGATAATTTTCGTTTATACAGTTTCTTTCCATATTTTTCACACCATGGTCAATCTACTTACAATTCCCAGGGTGAGGAAATACTTTTTAACTATTCATAAATGGCTGTTATGGTTAATGGTTGTTAAATGGATGTAACATCCAACGCGAATAGCAGGGTTTAACCTTTAACCTTAATATTACTCTCCTTGGATTACATCTGGCCTTTGTTTATCTAGTACAGGTTATGCAACAGTGATTTCCGGATGTCCACTAAAACGAGTTTGAAAATAAGTTAATCTTTTGTGTCTGCTTGCCATATACCTTAAATATCAGGCTTCTTACAATTATTTTACAATAAAGTGATTGAATAATGGCATTATGTCCTGATGACATTGCTGATCCTTTTACTCTGTTGCTAGTGCCACCAGCGGGTCAACAATTTTCATTCACGTTGAAATTTCTCTTTTAGATGGATTGTCATGAAACACACATCTTCCTCACAGGATAACATGCAATGACTCAAATGTTTTCCACTGACTGTATTTTTTACTTTACAGGTCCGTAATATGATAATCTGTTCTTCAATATTAACTTCATATACAGATGATGTGACATTTAACAATACATGTTGAATGTAGCTTGAAACTTTACAGTTCCCCTATAATAATATCAAAATACATTTTCCGAGGAAACCAGTAGGAAATTACAGACCTGTAAAATAAAGTGTTGTCCCACTGACCTTTCATCTAGAGCCATCATCAGGTCAAATATTTATTCCGTAGAATACTTTGGTTTATGACAAAATACTTGCAAAACTATTGACATTCCCATCAGCCTCAGCTGTACTGTTGGTATGCCAACATGATAAAACTTGTTGAAAATTTGCATTTTGAGCATGTTTTCATGCTAATGTTAGCATTTAGCTCAAACCAGTGTTGTTCCGATGCGTACATCCTCACAGAGCTGCTAGCATGTCTAGAGATTGTCTTGTTAACCCAAAAAAGGCTTTTCTCATGATGTGCACTCTTTGCCACAAGTGAAGACAAATTATTATTATTTCATTGGCTATACCGTGCCAATTAATGTAGCCATTACATTACAGTCATTTAGCAGATGCTTTTATCCAAAGCGACTTACAATTCAGTATCTATCTATACACCATTGTCACACTTGGGATTAAGTGTCTTGCTCAAGGACACATTGACAGTGGAGCCGGGGAGCGAACCACTGATCCTCTGATTGCAGGAGGGCCCTGCTAGCCACTCTGCCACGGTCACCCACCGGGTCAAACCATGTGCTCTTCCATGACATACCCCATTATAAACACTGACTATTCGGCAACATTGGAAAAACCAGCGAGAGAAGATTGATTTTTCAAGTTTTAAACCAGAAAACCCAGTCTAGTGTTACAAAGGCAGGTAGGCCGTCTGGTTTATTACAGTCCTGCGACAGCCACAGTTACTGGATTTTTCCCTCATTTTTTTTGTCAGAGCATTTGATTAATTGACTGTTGTTGGGATGTAAAGAGAATTTCAACAAATATAATTAAAAAGGATTCTAAAATACATTACCAACTCTAACTTTAAATCAGCACAGGAGAGTTGAGTGCTTCATAAGAATGGGCTCATACTGGGTTGCACATGAGCATCCCTTCTCTCCTACATTCGGAGAAAAATAATACAACCCCAGCCAATCAGGTAACGGCTGCCTGTCTTTGATGCCATCACCCTGTGACAACCTGTGTCTGCTGTGCTGGGTGTCGAGTGTGCCAATCTGTTCCAACAAATAAATCACTTTCACTCCATTTGACCTCTGTTGTATTATAACGAGGTGCTGAGCACAGTGCAAAGCAGTGCACGTACACACATGCATGTTCCTTGTGCAGCTTACACCACTGAGATAAGAAGCACACACCTGTGAAAACACACACCCTATACACAGGCAGCCTCACACACACACACACTGCTGGGATTGCTGTATGCTGCTAATTGGCAAAAGAGTTCAAATGTGCATCTAACACACTGAGGCTTGGCACAGCTGTTTTATCTCCCTCCACCCACTCTAATCTGAGGAAAAAATCTGTGTGTGGGGGGGATTATGAATCAAGCCCAAGTAAAATCTAGCCTTGTCATAAAAAAACAAGGGTGCAGATGGGGAACCGAATCAAAAAGCAGATTCATTCAGTGTGTGGAACAAAACAACAAATACAAGAGGGATACAAATCAGATGAAAGAGTCTGTGGCATATGGTAACCAAGGACCTTCTCTCAATTTGCCAGAATAGCACAAACACAAATATGAGGTGAACCATATTGAATTGAGTAAAGTAAAGGTCAGGGTCTGCAGCACGCAGGCAGCAGAAAGCCCACCTTCAACCAGCTTTCCGGCTTGTTGTGCATCAATTTTTATCCGGCAAACATTCCTCCGTGACAGTTGACCTTATCTAGGCACGCTGAAATATGGGCGTCAGAGCGCTTGATCGAAAGCAAATTCATTTTATGAGCTGTGCCGTAATATGTTGAGTTAATTCACAGCTAAATGTCAAGTGAAATGCTGGTCGGAGATTTTCCTCTGTTGGTGTTCTAAACAACATGTTCCACCTGACGGAGCTGAATCCATATCACTGTCTCACACCACTTGTTAGGCTGATTTGTTGCTTGTAAAATGTCATTCGTTTCTTGAACTCATTTATAGAACCTTCCTAAATTCTATATGGGCCACATTCATATTTGAACATCCACTACACGCCTAATTTAAACACAAACACCTGCCAACATTGCCGTGTAACTGGGGAGCACAGCCTTTGATATTTGACAAAATGCGGTTAGAGCATTCTGTATTCTACCGTGTATGTGTAATGTGTGGATGCTTCATTTCAAACTACAGGAAACTCTGCATTTTACCATTGTAAGCCTTGCCTTCACCCATTAGAAACATCATCAATAACTCTCCGGGGCTTCCCTGCAGTTCCTTTAGCTTAATTGATCATTTGCCACTGGTGCTGGAGGGCAGTTGTGAGCATGTTGGTAATGTTACAACGCATCACATGAAGGTTTTTTAGTCTGGGTCACTGCACCTCCATGGGCATTACCCTAATGTGATTAATAGGCTCATTATATGTTAGTTAAATTCTGGAGAAACAGTAACATGATACCCGTGCAGTAGGCGGTGCAACCAGGGCAAGACAGTAAGGGTTGCCAGGTTGATATTGGCAACCATTTTGGGAATTATTTTCCTTTGGTTACTATCAGTGGCTGAAGAGCCAATGGATCTGAAGATTTGTTTGGGGTTATTGTTCTAAAAACTATTATTCTTTATGTTACATTTTGATTATTAAACTGATAACTGCATAGTATCTTAATTGCTCAAAATATAAGCTGACTGAAACGAGATCTATATTTCTAGATTCAGCGACCAAAAGATGAGGCCTGGTTGCAAGCGTGATAACCACTTTAAGCCCTTGCAACTGTGCATTATTTTGTTACACCAAGTGAGACATTGTTTAACTCTGAAATATACATATCAGTATCAGATTCAAAAACCCAGCATCCATCAGGCTCTGATATGAAGTCTGGAGATGAGAAGAAAATGAGGGAATCCAAGACCAAAATGAGTCTGCCATTCCTCACAATTCGACCGTTGCATGACCAGAAAGAACACACACACAGAATCTCTTCCTGGCATCTTCGTATTTGTTCATTCCAAACAGAGCTGGGCAAGCATGTGTAATTGATGTGAGCGGGGCGGGGCCCGGCAGCGCAGGGATGGATTCCAGATGAGAGACGTTTGCTTTTATCATCTTCTGTTGTCAGCAAATTTGCTGTATCTTCCTCTCACTTGACTTGAGATCTAAGTTGAGACAGATGCGTAAAGATGTGTTCAGGTTAGGTAGGTCTTCATTCGCAGCCAGCAGCTGTGGTCTATTGTAAGGCTCCCTGAAGCTTTGACGTGTCTGATTTAAACATCAAAAAGAAGCAAACAGATATAGGATATCTGACGAAACACAAAATAAGCAAATCATCTCTGTCAGGTGAAAACCTTGTGTTTCCATATTTCATCATTTTATTTCATAGATCAATGTTATTGGTCAGCCTTTACTTGTCTGTGGAATTTACACATATTTAACCAATGAAAAATATTAAAGAGAGCTTGTGATCAAATCTCGTAACTTCATCGAACACTCAAACTGTCTGCAAGACCTACAGGCTCCACCTTCTGGAATGAAATGTCGCTCACAGCAGAGCTGAAGACTCCGTCTGGTTCAAATTTGAAACATTGGGAAACACCGTCTCATTTTGAACCGAAAACATATTCACACTTTTAAACAGCAGTCTGCACGGGGGATCAAACTTTGCTGGTCCTCCGAGAGACAGACACTTCCTGATCCGTGGACTTAATGCAGGGAGAGAGGGGCAGTTCTGATGGAAACATTGTGATTAAAGATGGTTTCTATGGATCATGGTTATATCTAGACCCTGGACCAGCCTCCTGCCGTGGCCCTGCTGACACCTACAGCTACTACCATTATTATTATTACTCATATTACTATTTCTATTACCGACACCATTAACGCACATTGCTGACTTTGCTTCTTCCCTGGAGTCTCTGTGCTTTTTCGCCTCACAGGTTTCCATGGATCCTGGTTATATCTGGACCCTGGTCCTTCCTCCTGCCGTGGCCCTGCTGACACCCACTGCTAATATCATTATTATTAGTCCTGTTGCTTGCTATTGCCGATACTATTGCTGCTTTTATTATCATTATTATTCTATTGTATTCAATTGCTGCTGTTATTACTACAAATCATAATGTTTCCATCATTATTCTGCTCACTACTCTCATTATATGAATCATTTATGTCATATACATTGAATGTGTTGTAACTCTGTTATGTTGTTCATTCTGTACACATGACATCTATCACACTTCTGTCCATCCTGATAGAGGATCCTCCTCTGTTGCTCTCCCTAAGGTCTCTCCCTCTTTTCTCCCTGTTAAAGGGTTTTTTGGGGACTTCTACCTGTTCTGATGTGAGGGTCCTGGGGGACAGAGGATGTCGCATGTGTACATATTGTAAAGCCCTCTGAGGAAAATTTGTGATTTTGGGTTATACAAAATAAATTGAATTAAATTGAAAGTGTTTGCTGAGCAGACTAGCAAGCCATGTGACCCAAGTGGCTGAATGGCCGTTCTAATCAATGAAGAACAAAACACGGAGCTCAACATGCGCTGGTCGGAAACCTTGTTACTCTATTTGAGCTTGATTTTGGTAAAACTGTGATCATATAATAACACATGTAAGTATTTGATGTTATGTAAAGACACAATACAAACTTTGACGATGGAGTGTTCATTTATTTTAAATAAAACAGGTTTTTTTCACATCCTGTAAGGTAACAATTCTAAACATACAAGGTTTCCGCCCAACAGAGAGGAAATCCCACATCTGCCTTCATGCAGTCATTTCAAGTTATAGTTCAACTATTAATTATTCAGACACATTCTTTGTGCGCTTTTAATTATACAAAAAGTAAAGGTTAACTTCATGAGGATGCATGTGCTCACTGGCATTTAGTGATGATTAAATGATTATTTTATCTTCTTTATTAAAGCAGATAATTGAATCATGACTTTTTTTCAAGCTCTAGATGAGTTGACCTCCATCACCTAAACCACTGGTAACAGACAATGACGCCCACCGGTTACCCGCTCCCATCCACATTGAATTAGCTTGGATTTGTTTTCAGTGAGGAGCCAGGAGGGCTCCATGTTAATTACTGCTGAAGTGCAAGGAGCAAAGGAAGTGGTTCTCTGGGTGAGATATCTTTATTCATAGGGGCTTAGCTGTGACTGGCATGGCCTCAAGACATCCCAACCTCTCTCCTCGGGAAGCCTGCCAGATGTTTTTGATATTCACAAATGGCTAGAATTTGCATCTTGATGTTCCAAAAAAAAAAGAAAAACAATTGTCAGATTGCACCAGAAGGGAGGGGACTGGATGGGTGGGCTGACTTGTGTTCAATAAACAAAATTAGTCTGCACATAGAGGTTTATGTGCTGGGGTTGTCTTTGCAAAAGACAGGCAGTTCCATTTTTTTTATTTCCTTATATCCACTGTCTTTGATGGGGCGGGATCACAGCTACATATAGCATGTCTGCCATGCCCCAAAGCCATGTTTTGATAATCACATTTGTTTTCTCTCAGCTCTGTTTGTTTTTGTTGTCTCTCTTGGTTGGGCAGAAAATCCGCAGTGTATGCAGCTGTGGACTGTGGTTGTATGGATGACAAATAATGATCCACCAAACTGTACACAGAGGTTCTGAGGAGCGATCATCTTGCTTGAAGTGATGGGAGGGAAAGGACTCGGCCAATCGGGGGCAATCGTCCCCAGCAGGAGTATGGATATTCTCTATCAATATGAGAGAGGCTTGGCAGGTTTCGGTTTCTGTATACGTCTTTATAAGAAGTTTATCCACATTGGTGTCTCAACATGAGGCCAGGTTATCAGGAAGAGCCGCAGTCTGGTGAGTGAGTGTGTGTGTGTGTTTGGGGTATTAGGTTGAGAGTCGGGCCAAGGCAGGATATCAGGTGGCCTTTTAATTACTCCTTTGGTGGGGTGAGTGAGGACATGGGAGATGAATCCTTTAACTTCACTTATTAAGGTCTGGTGATCTGGAGCACCTTGAGAGCCCTTCTGGCTAACAATAGAAACTCATCCTGGTGGAATAGAAAATGTGGCCTTGAGTCTACACCTTCATGCAGAGGTGCCTCTTTGACCCGCATACAACTCCTCAAAACACACACATCTCCCCTCTGTGACGCCCACCTCCCTGGGCTCAGAAACCCAAAGCAGCTGGCCGTCCATCTGGGGCTCATCAGTTGCCCTGGAGAGCAAAAGCAAGACCCGCTGCGGCAGACCGGGCATCCGTTCTGCATTATCACCACAGCCGCCGGCCCCTCCCCTCCAGTTTCCACTGCTGCCCTACCATGCTATAGCACCCACTGCCCCGAAGCCACAGCAAAGAGCCCCGCTACGCTCCATCGTTCAAACCAATGGCTGCCGCTGATAATGTTCTGATGCTGTAGATGCTAAGCATGTGAGCAGAAATGAATACGGTTGTCGTCATGAGGCAAGAATCATATACAAAACATGGGTCTGTAGGAGCTTTTTATTTATTGTGCTCATATGTTACTTCCCCTGCTGGAGACACAATGGAAAAAGGAAAGAGAACATTTAAGAGAACAGTTGAGTTTCATCCAAATGTAGTGCACATTTTAGAATTTAAAAAAAAACAGCCAAGAAAAAGCGAAATGATGCATATTTTCATCATCTTGAAATAAACATTTGCCAGGCTGGATAGCACATTTACCTCCAACAGTAGAACACACTATCAATACACAGCGTTGGCACGCGGCAGTTTAACCAACGTTTCTTGTAAATGCTATAGTGCTTTGTACATATTTACCACAGAAAAACAGTTTACCGACTACTTACTTGACAAGCACTAAGTTTTGATGATTCCAAGTGGCAGACGGATGAAACAGGATGGCCATCTGATAGTATCTGATATATGACAACTCAATAATTACATGGTGAACTACAAGGGCACTCAGAGAGTGCAGACCTCCTCCAAGGGCATGCCATGGTCAAATGCCCTATATTGCAATGTTAAGGCAAGTGAAATATGATTTGTGCATCATATTTGTCACTATATATATATATATATATATATATATATATATATATATATATAGTAGTACATGAGACGCATTATCTGTGAAAAATCCTCATGGCATTTGCAAGGTTCCACCACGCTGAAAGAAAAACAACCAATTAGAGCCAAGGAGTATATGACGGAGCTGGAGTTGGGACGATACACCGTTAAACTGCAATAAGAAACACTCACAATATGTTTATGGTGGTGAATTTCCATTATCAGGGTAATCGTAAATATCCTTGAGTGACTTGAAAAGCTGTTTAGCTCACTTTCATGGTAGTGAAGTGAAAAATAGAGGTTGACTCAAAGCATTGATGGTTGGTGTTTGTTAAGCACTAGTACTGGTTGGGCGCTTCACACTCACTGGATTGAGCATGTTAGAACAGAAACTGACTAGAAGACTTGACACATATGGTTCACGTGTGCAGCACATCAGTTCATCTGTACTTGGTGCAGCAGCGTGTCCAGGTCTGTCCATCAACTTACCATCTGTGTTTGCCTTCAGCATCCGCATCAAACTCTCATCCTAATCAACAAGGGAAAATAAACTGCGAGAGAGGACAGATGTGTCACTTCACAGTTTTAGGACAAAAAAAAAAGAAGACAGAATACAAGAAACAAACCCCAACTGGAATTGGGTAAATGTCTATAATTTGTTAAGAACCAAAAAAATAATCCAGAGTTTAAATTGCTTCTTTAAGCTCCAACCGAACTGATTAAACAAGAAGACGTACTGTTGTACGCTGGCAGTTGGCATCGTGGAATTACTAAATGTGGCCTTTCATTGCGTAAACAACTTTTAATCAAAACACAAGGGCCTGAAAATTGCATGGAGGTTTTCAAGCCGGGCTTGGTGGAGTTCACCTCATTGCAACCTAGGAATGCATTTTCCCTCCTTATTTTCTTGGTTCTACATGACTTCCTTTGATATACACCCCATCTGGATGTAGAAGGAAAAATACTCAAACACAAACTCCTACACATGCCTGGAGTTAGAAACCACATGTTCCAACACTACTGTACCCAGAGAAAAAGTAAGCTGTGCTAATTGCAATTGATTGAGAAGTTAAAGACGAGGGAAGTGGCCATTTCTGAATGCTTTAATTCCTGGACGCCAAAAAAGCACAAAACTCTTGAAAAATGTATTTTCACATAAAGACAATGAGAAGAAACTGTAAAAGGAAGTTTAATTGTCACGGTCATAAATCACCCAGGATCCGGAGGATATGAATAATAGTCTGTAAGTGCCTCATTCATAAATTTCGATTTGAGCCACGTGGGGCTTTATAGGGCGTGATAGGGCCTTGGCGTGCATGGCTTCGAGATTTTTTTCCACACAACAGGAATCTCATTGGGTCTAATAGACCACCAATATTTTCCCCCACCAGCTCTGATTAGAGCTGTCTCCAAGGAAACCAGATGTGTGAGTGTTGAGATGAATCAGGGAGCAAATAGACACAGAAACCCCAAGGTTATGAAGGACAGGGCTGTGCGTGTGTGTGTACCTGTAGGCTTGTGTGTATACAAATTGTCCGTGTTTCTTTGATGCAGACATATCTGTGTGGATATGTTTTTCAAGCAAGTCTGCTCTTAGTCAGAGGGCACTTCTCCACATTTCCTACAGTCCATAACCAGCGGGCTGAACGTAGGTATCAGCTGTGTTTTTCAGGAATGACAGCCGCGGCGGGGACAGCAGAAATGTCCTGTCTGTTGTCAGAGATAAGGTCCTGGTGAAATCACAGGCTGGCAACGAGACAAGACAAAACATAAGAGGGGACCAGGTCACGCTGAGGTAGACCCCAGACTTTAATTTCTTTCATGACCGACGCACACAAAGGCTGGCGGGAATACACAGCGTGGGTTTGTAAAGCTGGCCCCTGACCTCGGGCTATCACCTCAGAACCCAGCTACGATGTCTGTAAACATTATAGGGGATGTGGCCTGGAGGATCAGAGGTATCAGTTAATAAACCGGGGATACATTTTTTTACTTTTCCAAAAGAGTGGCGTTCTAGGTTGAGTGACGCAGTGGCTGGAGAAACTATAGTGTTGCTGTAAGGTCATGAGTTCAAAGCCCACGTCAGCCATCTGCAATATCAAAGTGGAGTTAAGCAAGGCATTGAACTCTACCGGCCAAGTTACTTAGCTTAGCTTAAAGTGTCTAATTAGACAAAATACCTTAAAATACTAACTATTTTGCCAAAAACCTGCCCCCTCCTCATACCTTTGTGTACTATTGGTGTCTGCTATTTCCTTTTTTCAACATGACAATGCCGTTCTGCACAAAGGTCCAAACACCTTTGAGATGAACTGGAATGCGGACTGTGAGTCAGGCCTTATCGTCCCTGAAAGGGAGCAAATCCTCGCAGCCAGGTTCCAACATCTGGTGGAAAGCCTTCCCAGAATAGTGGAGGCCGTTGTAGCAGTAGATAAACACCAATGGTTTTGGAATCACATGATTAGCAATCACATACTAGTTCAACATTTAGTTGTCCACTTACTTCTGGCCATGTACATCTGGTAGAATGTGAGCCCCCTTTCACTATGGCCTCTTGCTAACTATCAGCATTAAGTTCGAATTACTAGTATTTTGTTAGGCATTAACCTATTTTTTAGCACCGTCAGGTGACTACAAAGAGGAAGGAATTTCTGTGGGTATGTGTGTGTGTCCTTCACATGTTTCGAGAACCGTCCATCCGGTCTACTTCACCCCTGGTGGGTTTGTTGCTGGTGAACCAAAAACATGCAGTGTTGAAGTTGGTGAAATTTGGACACTCGACATGTGTTCAATATTAATAAACGTTGAATAAACAAGGGATAGCGCTCAGCCGTGTGGGCGGGGCTTCAGGGCCCTGCGGACCAAACCAAGCTGTCGTCCGCAGCGAGCCTTTACAGGCTGCAGCTCATTGACTGCAATTCCTTAGTGCTGCTGGATGTTAGATTTACTAATGTAACAACCAACTCTTCTTTACTTCCCTAAGTCAACGAGCAATGAGTGGTTCTCTACAATGCTGCAGGCAGACTTCAGTTGTTCCACTTCTTTGATCCAGACTGCTATAGCTCAACTATTGGATGGATTGCCATGCAATTTGGTTCATTGCAATCACTTTGGTGATCTTTTTTTATCTAGCACCACAATTGGGCAACATTTTAAATAATTCAAAACTTTGGGATATGACCAACGACCCCAAAACCTCCATCAGTCTTTGCTTACTGTTTAATGCTAATTAGCATGCTAAACTAGGTAAAACCATTATACCGGCTTAACATTAGCATGTGAGTGTGACGCGTAAGCTTTGTTCTTAATATCAACGTCACTGCAAGTTTTATTTTAGCTCCATTAACATTTCGGTTGTAATAGTTGGCTATTGTGTTCGGTAGTTTGGCAAATGTTGAAACACTTAGAACAAAAGAAAAATGTCAAGTTTAAAAAACGGATTGTTTCTTGCATATAGTGAATAAAGTCATTCTGTGGAGCACGACTAAACAAACAGGAGTGAAGCTTCCCCGCCTCGCTTATCTGTCCTGTTTGCAGAAACTTTCGTCTGTCTATTTGGTAGCAGCCGGTACCTGAAACATGAGCATTAGTTGTTATAAACATTAGCGTTTATCTCAAAGCACAGCCTCACAGAGCCACGAGCTTGGTTGAGCTTCCTAGCCGTGTTGGTATATGTGCTGCATTCAAAAATGTTCCTCAGTTGGGGTGTTCCTCAAACAAGATGATTGCTTACACATGAAAATGATATCAAAAAAGTCACAGCCACAGTATCAGATAAACACAATGTGGTTGTATGAATAACCTCTCCAGGTCAACAACAATACCAACCGCTCCTGTTGCTTTTGATTGGTGTCACCTCCGTGAAATCACCAAAAGAGAAGCTGTGATATTGACGTGAACTCACCCAGCTTCTCTGGCTCCTCTCCTTCATTCTGCCACAGATGCAAAGTGCTTCCCCTGCAATAACTCAGCAACACAAATAAACTTGCCGGCTCCCAGCCCCGATTCATCTTTCACACAAGACCGCTTGTTTTGTGGTTTCTCCAGCTCCGGCCACGCACAATTTGCGCCCTACACGGCTGTGGGTGAAATAACTCAGACAAGGCAGAGTAATAACAACAAGCTTCTCCTCTCTTTCAGTTTTCCTGTCTCAGTCTCTTCCTCTCTCTCTCTCCAAGTTATTTGAAGGGACTGCACAGGCTGGCACAGCTGTTTATTTGTTCATTCTGAATGAAACAGCCTGCGTGGATTTGTAGGAGGGTGGGGTGGGGGGGCATGGTTGGCGTTTGTGAAACATAGAACAGATATTTCACATTTACACAAAGCCAGCAATATCTTGGGCTCTGTGGAAGATTCATCAGTCAGAAGGACGTGTTGGATGAGTGAAGATTAAAAAAGAAGATGGCCGTCTGTTGTCCTGACAGGGCGATGACGGCACCCTGCCTAGTGACTTGCTAATGGAGTTTGCAGCTTTAGACAAGAATTTTCACCCGGTGGAAACTGTTCTGCTGGGATGTGCATTTGCACATCTCCACAAACTGTCTCCCCACATTTTAGCGATTAAATAGTGAATATAATGTAAATCACACGTGGCTCCATTCATTGTTAAAATTATTATTATTATCATTTTTTTTGGAAGGCTTCTCTATTCGCAAACATTGACGACGACATAATGCGTGGGTGATTCTGAGCAGTACTGGCACGGATCACATGCATACAGAGGCAGACTGAAGATGAAGAATGGGGAAAGACATCATGACGTATTGCTTGAGTTGTATATGTGGGATATTCAAAAAATGATTTTGGTGCTCGGCACTGACTCAGTATAATCACTTAATCATCCATCATGTTATGAGTGAAGAGTTCACAGAGGAGAAATAGTCCCAGAATAAATAGATTTCAACGAGGGAACAGAGGGAGGGAAAGAAAGGGGTTTGGCAGGAGACGAATGCGGTTTGGTGAGAGAAACCTCTCCACACTCTGACTGTACTCTCTCTCTCTCTTCTCCATATCTCCTCCCATCTCTTTTGTTCCTCCCTCTCTCTCCTCAGACTCTTTCGTTCTCTCCATTCACCTGCCTCTGGTTCAGGGCGTTGATTTAAACTGAAATAGGCTGGATATGTATGTCGTACTGCGCAATTATAAGAGCGTGACCTCAACTGTCTGCGACCTGAACATCCTGAACGCAGAATTCAGCTGTGTTCCATTTGATCTGTTTCCAGATGATATTCAGGATGGCTGTTCAGACTGCTGCAAGGAACTGTAATTTGAGTGTCTTTTTATCTATCTTGGAAATCACTCGTTGATGCATTTCTTAAATTATTCTTGTTGTACCAGATGGGGCGATATGCTCTTTTATTGACCCTAAGCACAGGAGACCTATGTCAAGAAGCCATTAACTTACGAAAGAATATTTTACTTTATTATTGAAAAAATAGCAAACGTTATTTTGACATTCTCACCGAGTTGTCTTGTGTGTATCATTGAGGTCTAATGAAGGTGTTGATTTTATTATAAAGCGGACACATTCACGTTTGCTTGCTTGCACTCTTTCTCTTAACTGCCTAGAGGTCAGAAACCCCACGGGGGCACCTCGGAGGTAAAGGTTAGATTTTTTTTGTTGCCACAAAACAGAGACTAAAACCATTAAAGCTAATTGAATGCATCACTGTTCAAAAGAACTCAAGAATATAGGCTAACTCTGTGAGTGAATGCATCACATTTTCAATGTACTTCAGTATGAAAAAAAGTTAACTTATCACCGTTTAAAGGAACTCTAGTATGTATCTTTGTAAGTGAACGCATCACAGTTCAAAAGATGCATACAGGACGTACATCAGTGTATGAATGCATGACCTTTGAAAGGAAATTCACTATGTAGTTCTGTAAGTGAATGCAACACCGTTCAAAGTCACTGACTATGTAGTGTGTTCACTTTTTCCCAAAGCTAAACTGTCGGATTACCGCTGAAATGCACATCAACGCATATATCAGTATATGAACACATCCAACAGTATATGAATACATCACTGTTCATAGATCATATGTCACGTTCAGTTCACTTCAAAGCTCAGTACATAAAGTTAATAGCTCAGCAGCATATTATATCCTGTCCTTTCTGTGCTGGGCTGTGAAGATTGTACATTGCTCTACATTAAAACATCTTCATGAAATGTATCATTGTGCTGTGCTTTTCATTACAGGAGATAAATATAGTCCTCATCACTGTGTATGAAAACGTATTCTGGTATTCACTAGCAACTAAAACAGAACCACATTCTATACATTTTTAACGGTCTTCTGCAAAAGATGCCTCACTAATTCAAACCTCAAATTTCAAACCACTGCTCACTAGATCTCAGACAGATCTCAGGCCTGTTTAAATCTATTTCCTCTTGGTTAACTACTGCCTTCCACTACTTCACAGCTTAGAAATGGAATGAATGAAAGTTTTTTCCAGCTTGAATGTCTCATCCCATTGGCTAATGTAAAAGGTTTGACTTTATTTAGTGATGCCTGTGAATGTCTCTGATGATGTATATGCTTTGGTTATCTCTGACTATGTTTGTTTTCTGCTGTAATCCTTAAAGGTTAAATCTAAACAAGAACGGAATAGTTTGTTGATAAGGTAACGAACGGTTAAAAGAACTGAACCTCCAATAGCAATGCTCAAAGCGCTGAGGTCGTATACGTAGGCCCAGCCGTTGAGCTAAATGCTAAGTTAAGCATGCTAACAAGCTCACAGTGACATGGATAACATTGTTGATATATATGGCATGTTCACCATCTTACTTTTGGAATATAGCATGCTAACATTTGCTAGTCAGTTTGGACCAAAAGGCTTCACTGAAAACATATTCAAAAGCAACACATGCTCACTCCCAAACCGTCTCATAGCGACACACCCAGGAGACCGCTGTTTGTGTCCCAAGTCAACATTGATTTAATCAACCTCGTTTTTGTGCGGTAACTTAACTTTATCTGCTGACATAAGTTACGTAACAAGCATACTTATTTTATGTAACAGGCATACTTATTTTAACCATAGTCATTATGAAGTCACCCATTGGTTTGTGGACTGCTGTTATGAACCGTCGAGTTCGGCGATTTCGCCGTTGCTATCGTCACATTTCTGGTGAATGGAAGTTACCATATTTGGACTGTGGAGGAGTGACCTAGAGATGCCATATACGTCTCTGGGGAGAATTAGGTTGTTTTCTCATAGACTACTTATGGTCAGTAGAGAGAACGCAAGTTTAAGCTACTTCTGCATTGGCTTCACTCAACAGAACCGGAGGTTGACACCTGATTTCAAATAAAATAGAACACAGGATGATAATCCTCAGAAATATTATTGTATTATATATAAAATACAAAAATAATCTTCTATTTAAATGCTATGCATATTCTGCATGTAACTTCACACCATATTGAGGCTACTGGTGAGCGGGTGGAGCCAGCACCTCACTGAACACTTCCTGTGTCCATGCGCAGCATGCCACCAAGTCAGGAGGAGTAGCAGAGCAGATTAGAAGATGAGAAATATGAGAAAACAACAAGGCCGGAGACAAAGAGAATAGCATTATGCTAATACAGATTGATAGGGAATACAAGCCCTGCTGGTCGTGTTTGCTTTACTGCGGTGGAGAAAACAGAGTGTGGGCTCAAATGAGGGAGCACACAGGAACATGTGAAACTCTGATAGTGTATCTTATTACATGCAGATGGAATTATATCCATAATAAATCTGTGCAGACTTTTAACATAATTTATTCACTGAAAAATATTAGCTACATTCTTATTGTAGCTGCATTTCCACATCAAATGAATAAATACATGGCTGAGTGTGTTTTTTTTTTTTTTAAGTAGAGTAGTGCAGAAAGAGAATGACAGAGGGTGGAAAGCTTGACCCACTAAAGCAAGTTCAGTCCTGGGTTAGCATGAAGTCAAACCTGCATAAGCTGAGTTTGTACCGTCTAAGGCTGAATGAGACTGAATCTGTGGTTTGAGGAAAGCAGATATTTTAGGAGGCTCCCAGCCTACCTGACTTTAACATGTTCTGAGTACTGTCTCTGACTATGCTTTTCTTAAAGTTGCATTGTCGATGATTACTTGATTACATTTTTGATTATGTCTTTGAAATTTACATTAATGCCAGCATGCTTTTGTCAGGTAATTTGATTTGACAAATTCTAAATAATAATAACTGTATCCAAGTAAGTTACTCCTCAGGTTGTCAGTTCTGTTACACCAATATTATATTTCATTTGTTTGTTTTGTATTTTTGTAATTTACTTTACTTCCATTACACTTTGCCTCATGCTAACCTGTCTGTTAATGGCTGGCTACCTGAGGCTGCTCTTGCATGCATGTTGAAGTCATGACGGGAAAAAGAAGGTAATAATTTGTCAACAAAAAAAATAGCCTCCTCCAAGCTGCCAAAAGCGAGCCAACGAGATGCAGGTGCAAGACGTAGTGTTACCTTGTGTCGCCCTCTCAAACAAGGAGAATCAGTCATGGCTGCTAGTGATGGAGACAGCTGAGAAGGAATGTGCACGAGGGAAGCACCTGAGGTAGAAATATCCAATCCATCAATATCAATTAAATAGTAATCTATATGGTAAAAATAATGGTTACAGTATATTAGTCATCCTCTTATGATCAATTTGACCCGGTCAGACGTGATCACTATAGGAGGTTTACACTGTACTACTTATTGTTCTTACTGTCACAAAAAACAGAACTGCAAAAAGACTTATAAAAAGCTTACAATCAGATTTCAAGCTGAAGCTTCAATGATCCTCCATCCCTTCCTGTTTTATTCCTCAGCCCCATGCAGCGGCGGCTTGCACTAATATTGATCACAGCATTCTCAGTGACTGATTAGGGCTCCACATGGAGTCAAATGAATCGCAGCCTCTCCAATAACACACAGCGACAGATAAAACAGTGGAGTGACAGTGGTGCATTAGGACAGTCCTCTGTCAATAGCATTTCCCCAGGGTGAGCGCCTCAAGGAGGGGCGCAGGTTGCCACCGCGGCGGTGCTGTCCCGGCTGGCATGCGGAGGCCAATGGGATCACACACACACCTCTTGCAGTCAATGCGGATCAGTCTCCATGAGCTGATCAAAGGCATTTGACTCCTGCCACACGGGGTGCTGATTGCTTCCATGCACTCACTGACACCACTCGGCTTGGCTGAAGACACTCTAATTAAAACGGAGAAAATAAAGCTGCCTCTTTCCTCACCAGCCCGTCTTTGTTCCCTCTCTTTTTTTCTCTCTCAAGGAGTGACCTTGCATCGACCATCACGCCACCACTGTTGTTCAAGGCAACCCGTTCTTACTCGTCCAAAAGCCCAGTTTGGGTGAGTGCACGATAGTTCACGTAAGGCGGGTGGTAGGAACGGTGGAAGGGACGCACAAACACAGGAGACCTCTGTTTGTGTCCCGTGTTAAAATAAAAGTCAACGCTGACTCATTTTGTCATGTCAGTCTGTTCGTCAGGTAACTCATTACTGAGTCTCTAGTCAAGTAATGTCAACCATCCACTAATCTATCTACTAAAACTATCTTCCTTCACACCAGCGTTTCAACATACTGTAGATTAGAAAAGTGATCCCCGTCCATACTAACACACCTGAAGACAAATATTACATGACCATTCAAGCACACTGGGCATGCTCATGTAAACAGGAAGCAGATTGGTTGCTGAGTTACAGAAAAGAAACACCAGAGTATTATTGTACTTCCTGTAATAAAAAGTATTGTTTGATACTTAAGATCCTACTTACCGTATTTTACACACACACTCTCAAACAGACACATTTAGTGGAAAAAAAAATATTTATAAAAAAAAGAAAAGAAAACAATAGATGCCTATTCTAATATTTTGCTAGGTTATGGGTCAAGACATTTTTGCCAGTCCAGACTAAAACGTAACCCCGACATTTTCTAACTAAAACGGTGTCAGCAGTGTTTTCAAAGTCTCTGTTCTCAGGGTAGTGTGGACGCTAGGGGTAAACGTAGCATAAATTATGCATTTTAAAGCCAAAACTTAGTAGTGTGGATGTAGCGTCAGAGAGAGGACTTACCTTTATGTCTGCGCCCAAACCACCGCACTGTTTGCCGACTTCCGTACCTTCCACAGGCCACTCAAGACCCTGGATCATTTTTACACAGATTTTCCCACGAATTATCTTTACCAACCCGTCCCACTGGGAGCCTGCTTTCAACTCCATCTCTTGGCCGATCCAGGATGTGATTTGTAAAGAACAGGAGTGTCTGTCACATTTCACGACCCCTCACTTTGCTAAATCTACCATCACTGGGGCTCAAAGGTGGGCTCTCACTACACGTAATAAAATGCAGGGTATAAAATTCAAACAGGGCAAAAAGGGAGGTCAAATCATCTTACAGGACAGGTTTAATTACCTCCTTGAGGCAGAGAAGCAACTTGATAACCCCACTTGCTATGTCCCTTTAAGTGAATCTTTACAACCAGCTACAGTTTATTATTCAGGAACTAGTCACTTAACTATATAGGGATGAATATATCACTGCTAAGCTGATGGTCTACCTCTTAGGCTCTGACATCCCATCCCATAGACATAAATCACCATAAACATTTTACACAGGTCGGTACTTTAAAACTATTTGGTACCGAGCGAGGACCATTTGGAGTTCCAGCGAGAAAGTTTAGCGAAGAGAGTGTCGTAGAATGCACTTTTCAGAAACTAAATATAATGAATGATACACAGATGTTATATACCGACTTAACGAAAGAAATTCGGGGTAACAATATCATGTAAGCCATTTTACAAACTGCAAACACAATTATACACAAACTAATATAATCAACTAGAAGATTTACCACAATATCACGTATTTGTGGCCATGACTCGGTGAGCTACGTACTCCGGACAAAGCTACGAACACAAAGCTAAAAGCTAATACGGACAACCAATACATCACAGAGCAAGATAATTCGACACAGAATCCAGAGATATCTTCAGAATTTCTCTCCGTGAAACCATTACAGAGATACAGCCAACAATCACCACATAAATAAACCGCTTCACCGCAGAAAAAATCATAACTGCCCCTTACTTTGAGATGAATCATGAAGAGAAAAGAATAATATTCCGGTTCCCAGCTAAAAACACTGTTGCTATGTATATCCTGTGTGTCTCTGAACTGTTTCCTGAAGAAAGGAGGGTCAACCAAGCATGGGGGACCGGGGGGGAATGGAGATTTCACTTTCGGCGTATCAGTTTTTACGCTCGGCGAGGCATGGCATAGTTTTGATTTTGACTGGCTAACATTTCTGTCAATCAAGCTCACGTCACCCCCACTCATTTCTCTGGACTATGACGTGTCGAAGGAGGGCTCATTCACTCAAATTGACCAATCATAGGCTGAGATAGCCCCACATACACACAGGGAAAAAGCAGTCAGACGAGGATGGATCCATGGTTCACAGGCTCAGAGAGGATTCAGGCTCTCAAAATGATGCCAAACTGCTGTATTTGGATAGATTGAAAACTATTAGTGATAAGACAAGTGAAATATATAGTTATATAGTATATAAAATTACAATGGAACAGCTGGTTCCAAAATGACAATTTTGCTTGACCTCGCCTGACCACTCTGTACTAAAACCTCTCTAACTTTTTTCTGCTTCACTTTCTCAAAGTCACAATTTGCATAGAGACTGTTGACATGTGCTATGATTTGGGAGATGTTTTAGGGTAACCACTGCCTCATTTCAAGAAATAATTAACAATAAAAGGGCTTTTTTTTCAGGTGAACCTGAAACTTTTCAATTTGAGCTGTGTGCCATCCTCATTTACTCTTAACCAGTAACATATACACTGATATTTACACATCTGAACACATCTCACAAGTGTTACCTTTATTATAACATCAAAACTATTAAAATAGACATTGTAGTTAGAGAAATACACTCTTTTTAGTATGGGTATGCAATTTTCGAGCAGAGGCCTAAAAATAGGCTTAGAGTACAGAGTCCTGGTTAGCAACCAGACCTGGTCTGGGGAACAAAGACATCACATTGGAAGCGTTTGGATCCACAAATTGAAAACAATTGATCTGCCAGGCTTTAATGAAAAGTACAATTATTTAATTTGTTCATTTATTTAAATTATCTCTAGGTCAACATTCTCCCTCCATTGACCCTCAAATTGTCAATTTCCCAAAAACCCAAAATCCAGCTGAATCTAATATCACTGTTGTGGCTTGTTTAGAATGCTTTCAGGTTTCTTTTCTAATAAACTATTTTACATGATTTTTGATTGCAGTTATTATTTATATCATTTATTCTATGGCACTTAGTAGTTCATTGTTATGCTGTGTAGCCTCATTTATTTCCTAATAACATGCATTTGTGCCCAGTTTTTATTTTGTGATTTTATAACACTATTTTCTTATTCTTTTGAGGCTATAACTCTACTGAACTACAGAAATGTGTTGCCTGTGCATTCTCTGACACTCTGGGATCGTCAGTTGCCCCTAACCTCACATGTAACAAGGGTATTATGACATGCCCTCAGTGACACGTCCAAAACTGAAGCTGTGTACGTAGAGTGTCCTAGTTTGAAGTGTAGGGCCACTGACCAAGAAACGTTGTGAGTGAGATATGTTCTTCAGGGAGGAACTTCAGGAAGGAATAGTTCTAGCTGCAAATGTTACCTTTAACCTGTGTTCACTGGCAAAGTCATATTCACAATGTCAATGGTAGCACTGGACAACTTGGCATAAGGCTTTCTGGTGGATCCACACCACTAAGCATGGCTAATGGTCTGAGGGAGAGCAGAGAGAAACTGTCTTAAGGCAGCACGGCAACACTCTTATTCCCCAGAGAGCAGGAGTTTATCAAATTTCTATTTAAAATTCCAATAAGCAGTTATACGGGGGGGCGGGGAGAATCCCCAGTAGTTGCCCTGAACTGGGCTGTTTCAGGTAACCTGACTCTTTGTTGGTCGCTAAGCAGGAGGGATCAATATCATATCAGGGCCCCATGGAACACCTGACAGTTCAATTTCGCAGCAAGCCTCGAAATCAATACCTTTGGAATAGTTTTGGACTTTCCCAACGGCTACACACTGGAGTTAATCTACGATGTCATTAGCTCGGGTCACAGCGTGCATGGTCATTACACTGTGTAACAATAAATGTTCATAAAAGCCGACACGCTTCGTCCTCTTGTGCTCGACTGCAGCCTCTAATTGAAGTAAATTCATTCACGAGGAAGGCTGATCGACTGGCTGCTCCGCTCCCTCTTTGTAATTCACGTCCAATATTAGGTAAAAGCTGGCGTGTCAGGCCCATCTAAAGGGTACAAAGCACAGGATATTGAACAAGGTTTTATCAAGCAGAAAACATGTTAAAGTGTTTAGTTTGTGTTGTTTATCCTTGAAACATAATAGTGCTTAGTCCTTCTGACAATCACCTCCTAAATGAGTGTTTTTTAGACTTGTAGAAGGAAGAACTATGGGCTTCCATCTTGATCACTGCGTATTTGCTCATCGTTCAGTAGCCATCAGTGATATAAGGACACCCTGAGCCAAACACTGACCATCAATTTCTAATGAAGCAAGAGATGAATTGCAGTAAGAATACGTCACAACGCAATCAGTCAGGAAGGAGAAATAATTAAAGCCATTTTAATTGCAGCAGCTTGACCAAATCTGTTATACACTCTAAGCCAGCCACATAAATCAGCATGGGTTTCTCTTTCATGCTACAGATTGTAGATGGAAAGGAAAGACAGGGGAGGGGGGAAAAAGCACCGTACCGTTATTTATCGAAGCGTAGCTGGAATGGCCTGTCAAAATATACCACGGAAACCCAGTGGAAAAATGACATAAGGCTTTGAGTGGCACGGTGGTTTTGGCCGTAACCCATTCCAAACTGGAATCTATTTCCCTCTCCCTGGATGTGTCGGGGGGGTGGGCTATAGCCATGGACAGGACAGGAAATGGCCAAGCAGAAGAGTAATGGCTAATAGTTTCTGGATACGACAGGTTTTTGCTGCATGCTTCCCAAGGTCATAACCAGCAATGACCTTGACTAGTTGGCTAACCTGGAACAAATGTTTAGACGTGAGAGCTTCATGGTGGGATTAGTGGGATATTTACATGCCAGATCCTCCCCACCTTCTTCTTTAGACTATACTTATACACAGCAAATGTACAAACATGACATCACAGTATCATAATTAGTTTCCTTCAGTACAGTGCTCATGGCCTCTGACAAGAATTACTTTGCGGCCGGCCTCGCTATGGTTTAGGTATCGATTACACTCTTCAGTCGGTTTAATGAAGTTTTGGACATGTTTAAAATAAAGTAGAAGATTGTCATTCCAGTGAGCCTCCTGCTTCTATCAAATTCATTGAAACAGAATATATGTAAGCCTAATAAAGTTGACATAATAACATAAAGCAAATAAATTAATTCTATAAAGAAATCTCTACTAATCCCATGAAAGTGAATTCCCTGGCTACTTAAGACACACACACACACGTACAGCAGCACAGCCCCACCACAGAGCTCTACAGGAAGGCTCCTCCATAATGACTGTCGGTGTAGAAACATGAGTCAGAGGGAAGAGATGAACGCTGTATCAACAAACCTCGAGAACTGAACCTTGGAAATAACAAGCAGCCGAGGACAGTAAAGTGGAATCTGTGGCTTTGCCTCAACAGACTTCACTGTACAAATCTTTTTTTATGAAAGAATTAATGTTCTCAAATTAGGACGATGAGATATGTTTAGTGAAGTCTGTGAGATATGTTTAGCAACATATTTCACTTAAAACACGTACAGGAGGAACTCCTACTTTTCCTCCAATAAAAGAAATGTTGTTTGCTTTGGTTATTATAATAATAATTATTGAATCAACAATACAAAAATATTTATAATTGTTTATTAAATATTGTAAGTATTGTTATTATTATGTACAAGTTATACTTTAGGCAGATACTGAACTACTAGGAAATGAAATCTATAATATGAATAATAATAAATAATAATAGTTAAGCATAAAACCACTGTTAAATGTTTTATATAACTTATGCAACACTGGCTAAGTTTTGGATTCTCTACTGTGCTTGGACAGATTTTGGGAGTCGTCTTAAAGGGGACTGGGGGTGCTTCCTTCCCCGGATCAGGGTACTTAATGTTTACATCAGACGTCCCTCAGCTGCTGAAAGGCTGCTTAGTCCGGGATAGAGATCCGCCGAGGGGGGATGGAGATCCAGGAAGTGACCAAAGAGCATGGCTATCGAATGTTTAACTAGGAAGGCTGGCTGGAAACTTTATCCAGGTATAGTCTAATGGAGCACACAGTAAACGGATCATTTTTCAATGCCTAACCAAGTAAGGCCAAAAGAAATGGTCTGCATAGATAAATGATAGACCCCAGACCTCTGTCTGAGCTACAGTAAATTCCTTTGTGAAAATAGTCCTATTAAAGTTTAAAATAATGTATTTTTATTAACTGGCAACATTTGCTGCTGTTTGCTTTTGTCTGAAAAATCATCTCACAGGGACAGTCCATATGTAAACCCCATTTCACACAGATAATCTTCAACAGCAAATATATTTTGAAAAAATATCGGGGCTTCAAGACTGAATCGAACATGTTGTCAGCAGCTGGCCTTTACATGCTCATTGTCTGCAGTACAAGCGCTATTATGAATCCCACTACTATTCTTGGCAAGACCTGCCCTGTGCGCCGAGGCCCTGGGAACCTGATTTGTTCGATTCTGATAACCCTGACCAATGGGCTATCCTGACCCTAAAGGTCAATGCCGAACCTTAACCAATCGTATCCGCCTCAACCAGCTACGCAGGGCAGATCTTATGAAGAGCAGTGGGATTCTAGTATAATTCACTGTTGCTGCTGGTTATACCAACGTTACACCTAAACTTTTCTTCACTTCCCTGGAGTCAACGAGTGATGAGTGGTTCTCTACATCGCTGCAAGCAGCACGTCCCGCTCAGAACAAGGACAGGTTTTCCCGACGGCCACACCCTAAACGGGCACTGCACTAGTCAAGATATACATTGAAACAGACTAAAGGCAGGCTGCACAATTTGACAGAATTGAAGTGTGATCTCACATTATGCTGTAGGCAGAATTACAGGCGCAGGCCGCTAGGATGAATAATTAAAACACTGGCATTCTGCGAGTAGAAATGAATACATCTATTCTGCTGTTTTCATATGTTCTTTTAGTATGCGGTAACACAAACAAGGAGAACCGGAAACGGCAAAGACCGATAACTCTTCGACAAAAGGTCAATCCCACACCGTCTCTCACATTAGCTGGGTATTGATGAGTCTGTACTGTGGCAAGACTTTTCTTCTTTCTTGAAAAGAATAGGGGTTGAATTTGTTCATCGCCCACGTTTGGCGTCTTGACACCCTCGTGTTGGTTGAGTGAAAATCCTTACTTCCATTACGTCAACAGTGGGAAACACTTAATGCCCGTAAATCATCCAAGCTCAGCACGCTCCAACTCTGCTCTCACAGCTTACAGGAATGTTCAAGTTGGCAATTATTTTGCAGTTCTGCTGTTAAAAAAAAAAAAAAAGCAGGCAGGCTGAGTGTACAGTTTTAGCTTTAGATGCATTTACCCTAAATCTCTGCTGCATTAATACTGTTAATATAATTACATGCTGTATCGTAGGATCAAATTCACAATAGCTTCAGTCACCGAAATTCATCGCAGCTTGGTGGCTCAATGTTTTCCCACTCGGGGACGGAGAAAAGTAAAGATTGGGAATTCCACATTGGTTACATGTGGACTGCATGTCACAGCTGGTTTGGCTCAGTGGACGTTTCATGCTTAGCTCCCTGTGTCCTGTCACTTCACTCAAGAGCCAGCCAGCCATAGGGTCAGGCTGGGACTGTCCTCCTCTTTAATGAACCAGCAGATAATGGCCTATGGAGGCCCTGGAGAGACATGACACAAATTGCCATGTCCTCTGACTGGGATTAGTGGTAATTACTGTTCGCCTTGGCAGATCAATGGGATAGCAGCGCGACACGTAGAGGCCACCCTGTGTCACACGCTAGCTTAATAGAAACACTCATGAGGGCACAATCAAAGAGAGACAAATCTCAGCTGACTTTAAACTTTTTTTTAACTCTGTGCAGACATGTAGGCAGTCTCTGTATTGTGCAAACAATCCATCTGGAGTTTCAGCTCTGCAAACGTGTCTCTGCTACACAGCCGATCTAGAAGCTGCAGTGATCCCTATGTTTGAGTCAAAACTCAGTTAAAGCTGAAGATCTACAGTTTCAGTGTTGCCAATTTGGCATTTGCTGGAAAAATAAATTCATTTTAAAATATAATGAGAAAACGCATTTAAGAAGACTCCCAGCAGTAGCGAAGTGTCACATTTGTTTGGACCCAACAGGTCCCAGCCCTGTTTTCACTACTTGATGTTTTTGCTGTTCGCTATCAGCGACAGCAAAGCGCTTATTCTACGAGCTTAAAATGATTCAAAAAACATTAGAGAAGGTTCAGTGAGAGGCTGTGTGAATTGGCCACTGAGAACGAACAAGAAAGGAAGCTGGACTTAGGTCAGATTGTGGAGGATTTTGTTGGAGAACAAGCTTGATAAAATGTTCAGAAAAAAAAAAGAGTTCAGGACTCAGATGAGCCCAGACTACTTCAACGTCTTAGCTGATTTGGCAAGTCCACCTCACTTATTTGAACATAACATAATGTAATAATGATATTTTCTTTGGCTTTCGGTGAAAGTGATGTAACTAAGCTATTAATAACTATTATAAATATTGCTGTTGGGTGTGTGTTGTGACCATATTGTTGAGCAGTGCACAATGCTGTTGTAGCGCCATACACACTACTCATATACGGACCTCTTTTATTCTAATATTTTATCTCTGTCACACACTCAAATGAAATGAAAATTGCATGCATTCCTAGAAACTGTGCTGCACAATTTAACTGGAGCTTAAATGGCTACAGCATGTGTGTTGTACTTTGGTTCATATGTATGCATGTATGTGATAAGAACCTAATGCCACAGGGCCTCACACCCCTCCTCTGAACACGCTTATACAAGCTTATATATATATAATGTCAGTCACTGAAGGGCTGCAAACCAGTCTCCAGAGGAAAATGATTGTGTAGCAACAAGCTTAAGCTTTGAGCACTTTTTTTTATGTATTCATGCACGTTGAACCTGCCTACTTATTTATTGTTGGTCATCTTTTGTTCAGTTGGGTGAATCTTGTGCTCTTTTATAGAATAAACAAACCGGGTTAGACTGAGGAAGGTGGACGTGTATTTGTAAGTGATAGCCTGTTGTATACGTAGACTGCGAAGCACCCGTCCAAAAATAAGTTGGCCTGGACAAAAGACCTGGTGTTCAGTTCACTCTTGGACATAGTTAGAGGTCTCCAGATCAAAGAGGATAGCAACACAATGAGCAACATCAGCCATTAAGTCTGAAGAACAGCTACTAAACAGCAAAGTGAAAGCCACTTGTGATCTTTTCACGTTGTCCACTCAGAGCAGCTCCACCTCCAAGAGTCATTTGTGTTGCTAGAATGCCAAATATGCTCAGTATATTAAAGCAAAAATAGTTGTCACAGGCCAGAGAAAGTTACGTTATTGATTGCTAAGATGTGTCACCATCAAAATTGCCTTTCTTACCTTATGAGGTGAAAGTCATAAAGTCAAACTCTCACAACCAAAACTCCACTGTGCCAAGTTGTGCAGCCAGTGTGCTTCCTCTGAAAGTCCACCCACACAGAGCTGTTCTCAGTGGACACACTGGTCTCGTTAGTCCTGCTGCACCCACGAGGGAGGGACGACTTACAGTCTTCATTTTCATTATTATTGGTTCCACGAACATTTCACGTAATTGTCGGCATAGCGCCACACAACTTATTTACCGGGGCTCAATCAGTCAGACTAATTGACAACACCTGTATGTGTGTGTGTGTGTGTGTGTTGTGTGTTGTGTGTGTGTGTGTAAGCAGGGAATGTATGCTGTAAACTGGTTTCACAGGACACTTCGATGAGCATTCACAGGGTCCTCGGAGTACCACCCAAATATATTTCCTATTATTTTACCTAGTTTTATTTTAATCTTTTCTTCTCTTTATCACATTTTAAATAATTTGTTTCAAAATGTTGGTCATCACCTTCACTTAGTGTTGAAGGAGGCATTGGTTTTGTGCAGGCAATCAAGAAAGATTGGTGTCACACTGTTGGTGTTCTTTCCGATAAAAGAACACCAACACAGGAGGAGCTTTAGCTAACGTTTGAGGTGCAGTGCAATGTTGTCACATTTACAAAGACCAAAGCAGAACTATCTTTTAACTTGTCAGGGCACTACATCTGGCTGCCTTAATCTTCATGTGATTACGGTATAAAGATGTAAATAAATCTTGTAATCCATAATGGCTTCTCTGCGTGCAGTATTAAGCACATCCCCGGTGAGTGATGTGAAATTCATCGCCCTGCAACCTGAATCAGCACGGTCATGCAAGTCAAATGAATATTGTGCATCACAACCTACATGTCATCTTTAATCTCCCTTT
Source organism: Pholis gunnellus (assembly GCF_910591455.1). Classification (NCBI taxonomy): domain Eukaryota; kingdom Metazoa; phylum Chordata; class Actinopteri; order Perciformes; family Pholidae; genus Pholis; species Pholis gunnellus. The sequence goes on from NC_136539.1 coordinate 1,914,033, forward strand.
ATATATTAATAATATATATATATTTCAAACTCCGTCATTGGAAACTCTCTGCCGGTGTCACTCTGTGTCGCTGCGGTCAGGGAGCAGCCATCACTCCCCTCACCTCTGCAGAGGGGGGCCAACCCGTGATTAATGGCTACGGCTCTGCTCTCATGGGTTTTTAATTAAAGCACCCAGATAAATACATAGACATGCAAGCACGCACGGGAATGTGAACTCTAGACACACACACACACACACACAAAGCCTGTGGCACCACACAAGGGCAAGAAGAATGGGATTTAATTGAGAGAGTATATCTTAAGGGGTGGAATACCAATGGAGTGCTCTTTTATGATGAGACAACATTTACCTGTGACCCCATTCTTGTCTCAGTCGTCTCCTCCCACTGTGTGAGAATGCAGCTGGTTCGGTAATTACATCGGCATGAATCTAGATGGAGATTAGATCAGGAGGTGCAAGTGGAGCAGGTACTTTAAGGTCATGTGGGTCAGAGACTTCACTTCACAGATCAGAGATAGCAACTGAAATGTGATCAAATATACTTTTGAGACAGCAGGAATGATACATATAGGCCTGTCTCATATCAAATAAAGACCTGGTTCACTCTGTATTTGAGGTAAATATCATGCACATGTCACTTCTCGAAAATTCACCGTCTGTGCATCATTCTCTTTGAGGCGAGAAGTGCACTCTTCTTGTCGCACTCTCCTGTCTCCCATTTGTTGAAGTTGTCATCCCAAAACCTGTCAGTCATCTTGATGAGCCGTCTACATCCAACACCGTGCCGACCCAGAGGGCGACGTAACCGGCATCTGTAAATGATTTTAATGAGGAAAATGTTGCATAACGTGGCGTATTTTTCCAGTGTGTGGAAAGGTAAACTGGAGAAGTGGGTGGACGATGCTGGAGCAGCTGCACTGGGCTCCGTAACCTGATGGACGCAGATGGATGCTGCTCCTCTGCCATCAAATAGACAGTCAGGCACAGACATCCCATTGGACAATGGGCAGCAGACACACATCTTTGTGCTTTTAAGAGCTCAACATGACACTGAGAAACAGGAGAGAGGGAGACACAGAGATACTGGTGTCACCCTGCTCCAGTGATTGGGATTAAAGACTTTATTTGTACTGCTCGGTGGAGGCTAAATTGTGTTTGTTTTAATTGGCGTAAAGCATGTCTCTGCTGGGATGCTTTATTATCTTAAACGGTGTAATGAGTTTTATGTAGCGCCGAGGGACAATAAGCCAAGTTTTGTATCTCTCTTCACAGCGGCATGATTTAGGGAACTGCACTTTGTCTCCATCTTTTGATAACAGACATGTCCCACAGAAGAGGAAGTCAGTTTATCGTTCAATCAGGGTTCTTACATATAATGCAACTTAAATGTAAAGGTGCTCACTTCTGACTGGGCAGGAAGCAGCTGCAATAGTGCTAATAGCAATAACAGTGCAAGTACAGCAAACGTGCTGACAGAGCTAACAGTCTTAACCTGATGGGGGGGACATAAGGGTGAGAACCGAACAATACGTTTGAAAATACTGGTGCATTTGGAAAATGCAGAAGCTTAAACTGTGGGAAATATAATGTTTTTGGTGGACTTCGCTTAACATGGCGTGTGTTCTGGGAGGCGCGCTAAACTAGCTTAGCAGGAAAAAGAACAGCAGCACACATCTACACTCTCCCCGCAGCGTTTAGCTGTTCCCTACTGATTCAAACAGGGCTAAAGCAATCACCACACAATCCCCATTTCTCCAGAACATAATTCTTGCTTTGTTAAAGAAAACAAAAGCCCAAACAGACAATCAAATGTCCGACCCTAACCCTGCGCATGACAGGATGATTAACGGACAATGCATGTAGTCAAAATCAACGTAATTAACACAATGACAAGAACCAGTCACATATATTTATATGACAACAAAGCATGACAAATCAATCCAGCAAAAAAGCGCTAAAACACATATTCCACCACACACTATAGAGCACGAGCCATTCAAATATTATTCACATCAGAGGGAATATTAACCATATCATAAAAATGACACCATAGACAAATGAACACAGTAGTAACGCTACTGCAGATGTAAAACAAAAGCAGTTCACATACCAAAGCTGCTGTTCACTTAAAGACAAAGTCCATCCTCCTTCCTTTGTTAATGAAGAGTTTAATGATGCGGTTGTACAGAACATCGGTACGGTTCAGTTCCAGCCAGAGGTCCTCCTGTGAACGTGTTCTTTGAGTTGTAGATCCACTCGGGTCTCAGCAAAAGTTTACAAAAGCACCGTAGCTTGTGAGTGTCCTGTCGTGCTATGGTGTCATGTTGCTGCCTTGGTTAGCCACTTCAGCTTAGCGTAGCTCCAAACACCAAGACCCTCAGTTGCAAATAAAATGCATTCTTAGCCATAAAATGTTTTAACGCTTCTCCGACGCTGTCAGCCAGGAATACCGTTCGTACAAATCCTTTTCCTGGCTGGGTCATGCTGCTAGCTGTGGGGTTGGCCGACCCTTTGATACGATGTCCCGCTTTTCCTGAAATGTCAGCAACTCCGCCACCAAATCCGTTTCTCCTCCTCCTTCAGCCATTGAGTGTTAGAAAAACAAAGCTAGGTAAAAAAAAGAATCTACACCAAGCAAAACGCTAAAATTGTCATAACTTCTTCCATATCTTTCAACTTGAACTCTTACTACTGATACTAACTTCTGCTAGCTAGCTTTCTGCTTCACAACAGTGACGCTAGCCCACTGACCAATCACGGCGTATGTTGATGCTGAGCTGCACGTTAATGCTGACTAACTTGTAGGCTACCTAGGATGCTCTGACATGTCAAAGAATACGGCCAATATGTCAAACTAAAGATCTGATTGGTTGAAGACTGTAACAATCAACAATATCGTCCCCATTCACTTAAACTGCACATGGATTCACTTGTTAGTCTGCAGGCCTGGGGCCTCTCTTCTTACCTAGAGACACAGAGGTGAAATCTGATTGGATAAAAGCTCTACTTAAAACAAGCTGCACTGGAAGCAGAGCAACTGAGGACGACATTAGCTGTGCAATGAGAAAATAAGATAATGGGAAAAAGAATTATAATACATGTAGTGTATTTGTGAAAAATTATAAAATAGCTATAATTTTGTGATTCTGTTTAGATTAGATTATATATATACTTTATTCATCCCCAAGGGGTGCTGTTTAGGCCAGCAGAGAAGGCTTTGCTGGCCCTGACGGCCCACCACTGCAATTTACAATTCATTAATATTATGGTGTTACCATTAACACTCAAGAAAAACAATTATGAAGACATGAAGAGATACTTGAAAAACAACTAACCTGCTGGCATATTAAGTGCTTTTTAGTGTATTTCTACATTATGGCTAATGCAGAGATACTCTTTTCTGTTCAGTGTTTTTTATCTTGATAAAGACACAGATGGTATGAAGTACTTTCATTGTATGCAAGTATCTTGTTTGTTGAACCCTTCACACAATTTGTACGAGTGTATTTATTTAGTTTTTACTTTGTTCGAAGCCAGCGTCTAGTTCACTTCCCCTAGTATCAGTAAGCTAGACGAACCACATCCTTCCTGGCTTCAGGTCCATAAGGGCACATTCTTGAAAATAATCTCCTCAGATCATTCTCAAAAGTATCATCAAACATACAATAAATATATTCCTTTAAATGGTGGATCCTAGAGTACCCCCGAAATGCTAGCGTGAGTCGGGCTGGGCGCTCAGTAAAATAAGAAAGGTCATTGGATTGTGTGGCAGCACATCTTGTAACAATTTCCTCAGTTAATGGGAATTTGTCCTCCCTGCGTTGCCGTGTTTCACGGCGCTGTGGCAGATGCTGACAGGGGTCTTTGTGGCCCCCAGGGCAGAGGTAAACTGAAACCCCATCCCGACTTCATGCCACCTCACTGTGTGTCCCTAAATATCTCAGCAAACATGTTGTTTTTCAGATGTGTGGTGTCTTTGGAGGAAGGAGCATAATTGGCGTGGACTCTTTTTTGGAGAGCTCCGAGGCGGCCTGGGCTGCTGGCCAAGCGTTCTGATTGTATGCGAGACTGGACAAACATGGCCGTCCTCCTCTTGAGGTGGAGCCAACACCACCAGCCATCACGGCATCCACTATGATACCAGAACTCAACGGCGTGTAGAGAAATACATACTGGCATGAGTTATGGGCGAGTCCAGTCAAGCATGAGTTATGGTCCATTCCAAGAGAGGTTTTTCAGACTTTCATCTGCTTTCTGTGTCTCTATTTCTTTTGACATCTGTTGAGATGTCTTTCTCTCTCTCTCTCTGCCTCCAAGGAATGTTGTGATACAGCATGTGTTGAAGCACAATGGCATGATCAAACAAACTCTGTGCAGTTCTTAATGACCGCAGATAAAGCCACAGATGAGACAGATGGGCTTTGTCAGTGCAGTGATGTCTCTCTTGAACAAACAGATTATCCTCGTAATGATGTTTCATTACTGACTTTTATTTTTTTATTTCAGACAAACAAACATTTCTGTCTGTATTTAGCTTTCTGAATGCAAACGCTGCCTTTATTTTGTGTTCTATTTGCAGGTTAGATGTATTGTCTTGCACCTTTTCTTTGCAGCATCTCCCTCTGTGACCTTTGGAGGTGTTTTTAAAGTGGAGGTAGGAGAAGGCACGCCCGCAGCCCCATATTATCGGATGAGGCTTCTGACAAATGTGGCAGTGTTCACGCGTGAGCATCTATTAATCTCCCAAACGATGCGAGGCCTAATGGGAAGAGGACTTAAGAGAGGGCACAGCCGCTTTCTGCTCTCCCTCCAGGACACGGGCAGAGAGTAATGTCCTATTGCAATCAGATTACTCCGTTCTCCCCCTATTTCCTGACACCTGCCATGACACTCCCCCTGCGATTTATTTCACTGGCCACTGTTAATTCCCACTTGTGGTTATCCATCTTTTTTATTTTTCTCCTTCAGTTTAGCAGAATTTAATATCTTCCATCTTAACAAATCATTTTCTTCCCCTATGCTCAGATCACACTGAGAAATTGTGCATGAAAGATTAAACATACACAAGTTCCCACACTACACATCTATTGTATTACAAGGTCATCTAACATGGGTGGTCAGACATATTGTAATAACAGCAAACTGCATTAGCAAACTCCTAAAATCAATAAAGTGTGAAGTTATGACTTTTCTTTTATGATTCTTTTTCTCTCTGTTGAATCCCAAAGAGCATATTTCAGGAAGTAATCAGTTACATTCTTACCTGTAATGTTTTTTTGTAACATTTAGTTTGTGTGGACATCTTTAAGATAATGGTCGATGCTAATCCCTTTGGCTTCTTTATAGCTTTTCCAATAACATTAGCATTCATGCTAATTGTTAGTCAGTTATCTGTTTGTTGATAATAATGTCAACAATGTTAATGTGTATGTGTTGTTTGTAGTAATTAATTTGTTAATGTGAAAGCAAAAGTCAAACTCTGTAACTATATTTGTATTTCTGTATCGCAGCTTCACAATGGACTTCTGCTGTTTCTACACTAACCTGTTTGCTATCTGCTGAGTTAGAAATCAAATTGATGTTCCATTAAGTCAAAAAGTCAAAAGGATCAAGACTCTGGCTGCAGGCTGTGTGCACTTGGTAAGCAAGAGCTTAGTTGTCAGGAAGAAAGCCATCTGAGCTGCTCTTCTCACCCTGCTCTGACTTTAACCTGCATATAGGGAGCATCCCATCCTCTGTCTACAACACAGTCAGGGGACAGGCTTTACTAAGTGTATTTAAATGCTTCTGCAGCGCTTCATCTGTCACAAAACAGCCAACACGATCATCATGAACCAAAACCGACATCTCCGGTTGCTAAAAGTGTGTCGTATATAATATATCAGGCACCATCCTCCATAATATATATTATGTCCACGCTGTAAAAATCTAGGTTAAGAAAGACTGGAGCTAAAGTAAAATTATTGGTTAGGTAATTGATAATATTACTGTCAATACATCTGGTTTCATGAGGCACCCTGGTGGTAAGTAAGTAAGTAAGTAAGTAAGTAAAATTTATTTTAAAAAGCGCTTTTCACAGACATTAGTCACAAAGTGCTCAACATGAGTGGAATTACAAGCATAAATAACACAAAGTGACCGCGTAAGGGCCAAACTGAAAGAACACAACTAAAACATGGCATAAAAGCATAGGACATGAGTTTTAAACAAACGCCAGTCCGAACAGGTGTGTCTTGAGCTGATTCTGGAAAGAATTCACGGAATCAGCAAAACGTAGGGGTGCAGGTAGAGCATTCCACAGCCTTGGTGCTACTGCCTCAAGATCTCGGTCACCACGGGTCGTAAGGCGAGTGCGTGGGACAGACAGATAACCTAACACGTTTGACCTGAGAGCGCGGGCGGATGAATAAAGGTGCAGTAGTTCAGTCACATATGTAGGAGCCTGAACGTGTAGTGCTCTGTAAGTGAGGGTGAGTATTTTGAAGTGGATCCTAAATGCTACAGGGAGCCAGTGAAGAGATCTGAGTACAGGGGTGATGTGAGAGCGTCTATTTGTCCTGGTGAGTAATCTGGCGGCAGCGTTTTGGATGACCTGCAAACGGTTAAGAGCAGATACACTGAGTGATGAGTGACAACTTCATCTGGTGCAATAACCAGAACCTCCATCTTAGTGCAGTTTTCTGCCGTCCAATCTCCAATAGCATTTACACAGTCCAGGAGCCGAGTTGAATGTCATCAGCATATAAATGATAGGCAACATTATGATCTGTCCCAAAGGCAACACATATAGGGAAAATAACAGAGGCCCCAGAACCGAGCCCTGTGGTACACCACAAGACAGTGGAGAGGTAACAGACACAAAATCACCCACAGAGACATTAAAAGTTCTGTCAGCGAGGTAAGATGTAAACCAGTCTAACGCTATGCCAGATATGCCCACCCAGTCACGTAGCCTCTTTATCAAGATGTTATGGTCTACAGTGTCGAACGCAGAACTGAGGTCCAGAAGTACTAACACAGAGCAGTCACCTGCATCAGAAGAATGACATGAGAATATCATTTGAAACCCTCAGGAGATAAACATATACTCGTATACTCCATCAGAAGTAAACGTCAGACAGTCAAAGACTTTGGAAGCCTTTCCATAACTTGACGAACCAACTTCTTCGCGGTGACTGGCCAGCTGTGCAGAGGTGAAAAAGGAGCCAGGGATTTAACTTGAATTTCAGCTCTCTTTTTTCATTCGTGACTCTCTGTCTCTTTTTATGGGAACAACACTTTGTCTTCCAGGAGAGACTGCTCTTATCCCCATATTTAAACTACATTGTATTCCCCCCCCATCTCTATGACAGCGGGCTTTTGTGGTGGTGGGGAGGGTGTGTTTGTGTGAGTTTATCTTAGCACAGCGTTGCCTGATTTACAATATTTTTTTCATATTTGTATTATAATTTAAAAAAGATATACTGTCAATAATGCCAAAAGTACAATAATGTACTTGGTTTTAGTGATTTAAATTCATTTCTGGATAACGAAATATGGATTCTACATTTGTGTTTGCGCATCTCTTCTCACCTGACCTCTTTCCAGCCAATGGTGTTGGTGAAGGTTATGATGTAGATGAATGTGACTGGTAAGCGCAGCTGTTCTCTCTCTTTAGCAGCTTGACACTGTTGAGGCTGAAGTTTCTCAAACAGAGGAGAAGAAGAGCACAGAGGAGAAGAAGCAGCTCCCCCCCTTGTTCTCTTTGTTCCATCAGCAAGCAGGGCCAGAATCAAATGGTTCAGGTTAAAATCAAAAGTATTTAATATTCTTAACAGAAGCCAAAACAAATGCAAACTGAATTACACTATCGACAGTGAAACAAACATAATATTCCATGAAATATGAGGCCCCGTTCACACCACAGGACAGAATGGTGTGTCTGTCCCATGATGCGGAGGAGGTCTGAGGATCTTCTGCAATTCGAAGATCCTTTGTTCCTGCTGAGTCTCTCAAAAGTATCATGTTTCACATTTCTCAGCCAATCGATCAGCTCAGTGATTGGCCTGATTCCAATAAGCCCCTCCTGGGCCGATGACCCATTGTTCTGTTCTTCTCACCTAGGTCAGGCAGCTTTGTTCCAACCCCCGCTGGCAGACACCTCCTTACATTCTTGGGGCCAGTTCCTTTGTTTGATTCGCCAAACCCCCGCTTCCAGTACACTCCTCACACCTTCCTCTTACAGTATGAAATGACCTCTGATGATGAAATTACTTCTTGGTCTAAACTCTTACAAGTAAACACACTGTAACATATAATATCCAGCACTAGGAATGCTCTAAAACTTAAATCCCTCACAACACTCATTTGAAGCTTCAAGCCAATATATTTATTTAATTAGTTTAGCTTATGGTGGTAACTGTTATTATATGCAAAATATGAACAGGCTTTCAGTCATTTGTAATTTGATTTTGTAATAGTAGGTTATTACAAAAATTGTCAGACTGATTGATGGAGACACATGTTCCACGCAGAAGGCCCGTAGAGCTAGTGCAGAACCCGCGGCTCCGGAGCTCTGGATACTTTGGCCCGTCTGCTGCGGCTCCCTGAGGCTACATCCACACTAATACGTTTAATACGAGTTTTAACAAACAAAGACTATCTCCGTCCACACGGCATTTCAGCATTGTTTTTGAGATCCAGACTAAAAGGCCTGAAAACTAATATCACGTGACTATTCACGTACACTGGGCATGCAGTGGGTGCCGGTGTTACTTCCTACCTACCTTTCAAACCTACTGGTTTCCTTCCGTGCGTGTGTTGTGTTCGTGTAACAGCAGCAGCTGTTTTCTGCCTCGGTTGCCAGATTCGTCACACATTCACAAACATATTGCTGAGATCTAAAAGCCACATCTCATATATATATTGCGGGGATTAGAATTGTTTAAGTGAGCACTACATCACAGCCACGTATGAAGAAATACATTGAAGAAAATATATTTATGGAAAGATCGCATCAACCTGGATTCGAACCCTGTTGAGCAAAATGGTAATATATTCTAACACGGCCGTGCTACGCTATCCGCCACTTGTATCTTACGACATAAAGTGCCTTGTAGATACCTCATCATGATTTGCAGACCGCCGCCCTCGATAAACTATCAATGTATAAATCCAAAAGAAGAAAAGTCACGGAGGAAAATAGAGAGTTTAATTCTGCGTGGACGTATTAATTTGCTTTCACTGCCAACGATGCTGGCTTACCTGAATGCTTGATATGTGGCGAGAAATCTGACATCAAATAGCTTTTGCGGCTCCAGATGAATTTTATTTGGTGGAAAATAGGGCAAAATGGCTCTTTGGATAGTAAAGGTTGCCGACCCCTGAGCTAGTGGGTAGATTTGAGGCCTGTCAAAAAGTCATTTAGCTTCTTTACGGCTATTTGTTTTTGAGGTTATGACACACATCACATAATCTTCCGCAAAATACGATAATATTAAGCCTCCGGTACGATAGTTTTAACATTTCCCAGATGATCAAATCTCAGTCGTATCTAAATTTGGACACTGGAGACACATTAATACCAGGTATCAGGTTACATTAAAGATACTCTAGGAGAGTGTCAAATATTTCTCACCATAGTAACCATCAAATAAACCATCTTGACCATTGCTGCTACAACCTTTATTATATAAAGAAAATATTTCCACTGTTCATAATGAGCTCTTACGGTTTCTGTGTCCTCCCCTCAGTCCTCTGCCCATGTTGCTACATCAGCAACAGTGAGAGCACCTGTGATCTCATCCACCAGCAGAGGAAGAGGGAGAAAGCTCAACTGACACCTTGGGAGAGAGAGAGAGAGAGGGGGGGGGGGGGGGTACTGCCCATCCATAAAACGGCTTACAGAGGGAAATGCAATAACGGCGCTTCAGCAAAATAGACAAACAAAAAGCCTCCAAGTCAGCGACTCCTGACTCCCAGGTCTGATGAGGACTTCAATATCAGTTCTCTGGCCGGCATGCACCTGCACACTTCTCACTGTCTCATTAAAGCAGAGCTGATGCAACCACGCAGAAACAAAATCTTCCCATTCGATCGTCTCAGGCTCACAACAGGAAGCTGAAGACGAACAAATCCGCACTTGATTGATGCACGTTGCCAGAGCCATTCCAAGTAGCTTTGGATCTTCTCTCTCATCCAGGCACACGGGTGTGAGGTGCAGTCCACTTTTCAAACTTTTGTCGCAGGAGTTTTACCTCACAGAGGCCAATTTCGTAAATGTCAGGACAGACGTACACTGCAGCAAAGCGAGGATGGCTGAAGGCTGGGAGAGTGCAGGGAGAATATGACTGTGACATTTGCTGACACGGCGAGACAGAGTGAAAGAATTTCTCAAACCTCCACCTTGGCCTGGATATCCTGAAGGCCTGGTCATGTTGGAGCGATGAGAGCATGTAATTGAAGGTTGAGTTCACTTTGACCTCCTGAGTCACAGCTTATTCTTCTCATATAGAAAACATCTATACTCTTCCTGTGTTTTGTGCCAGAAGGTCAGTCTGGTTGTTTCTATCGTATGGTGCTGTTTTTCTTGAAATTTATTTTACTGCTTTTTCTTTTTTTTTTGTTTTGCAATTTCTGTGACCATTGGCATTAGCACACATCTGGTGAACCTCTTTGAAAACCCAAAACCCAATTAAATGGCACCACAGATATGCATATGTGCAAAAATATATATATATGCAAAACAGCAAGCATGATAGGTGTTTGTGATTTTGGAGAGGTCTGTGTGTTGCAACTCGACCAACTGAAGAATTGCATATGTGCAGAGTTGCTGTGGACGACTTACTATAATTATAACACAAGCACAAGGCTATTTACACTCATTGGTGGGAAGGTACTGCTGATGATGGCACCAGATGAAGGATGAAGGCTGGTAATGGAGATAGTTGGTTCAACCCCATTCACCTGCGGATTATCACTGAATCCCAAGAAAGTTGAACATAAAAATGGTGATTGATCAAGGCTCCCAGTCTGTCTGAGATTCCTTTGAATCACTACGGTGGACGGGGAAATATAATCAGTGAATCAATACATGCTACTGTTGATTTCCTTCCATGGAGCTGACATAAAAACTCCTTTGGTTCAGAAAATCTCGTCCCTCAGTCAGCCTGGTGAGGACAGGTTAGCCAGCTGCTGTCCACTGCTGCTGACAGATGGCTAGAGCCAACAGCTCTGTGAGGCTCTCTGAAGGCACAGCATTTCTTTGAGCTAAATGCTAATATCGGCATGCTAAGTGGGTATAATTTTTCCCGTGTAGGCCATCTAAGTGTGTTAGACAAATTAGATAAAAGTCAGAGGATCCCCACAGTAATTACAGTTCATCCTGAGGGGTACATGAATTCTGTTAGTATGGCCAAAAACAATTGCACCCAACGCACGGCAAGGAAAATAGCGAGCAAGTGAAAACAAAGCTCACTGTCCAATGTCCTACGTGTTCCCTTAACACAGGGGTCGGCAACCTGCGGCTCCGGAGCCGCATGCGGCTCTTCAGCCCCTGTTGCGGCTCCCCCTGAGTCTACATCCACACTAATACGTTTTCGTTTTAAACGATCTCCGTCCACACGCCGTTTCAGCATCGTTTTCTAGGTGATCTCCGTCCAGACTTAAATCGAATATCACGTGACTATTCACGTACACTGGGCATACGGGTGGGTGCCGGTGTAAACAGGAAGTAGATTAGTTGCTCAAAGTCGCTAACGTGACTTCAGACGGCCGCTCCGTAGGTCTGATACCTCTGCTGAACACGCTGCTCGCAATCGCTCCAATAACAGCTGCTTCCTCTGCAGAAATGCAGACTTTAACTGGACAACTGCTGCTAGTAAAGACAACAAGGTCAGTAATACCTGACCTTAAATGAAAATGTTTTAATATTTTGTCAACTAAAATGTGCTACACATCCTATTACGTCTGTCCCTTTCCCTGCAGGTGGCTAATCATGATTTTCAGACCCCCGCCCTCGGTAAACTATCAATGGATAAATCCAAAAAAAGAAAAGTCACGGAGGAAAATAGAGAGTTTAATTCTGCGTGGACGTATTCATTTGCTTTCACTGCCAACGATGCTGGCTTACCTGTATGCTTGATATGTGCAAAAAGTGTAATGTTGAATGTCACTTCCAGAACAAGCACACAGCATTTGCTGAAAAGTATCACGCTGAAGATGAGCGAAAAAGAGCAATTTCTCAACTGCTGCAGTAAACTGAGAACGTTTTTTTCTCCTCTTCATAAGAGTTTGATATTGTTATAACAGGTAAAATTGCAATAAAATGTCAAGAATTGTCTTTATTCTTGTTCTATATTTTCATAAATACAACAAACTATAGTTTTTGTATATATAATATAACTATATATAAAACTTTATAAGCTGTGTTATCAAATAGCTTTTGCGGCTCCAGACACATTTTATTTGGTGGAAAATAGGGCAAAATGGCTCTTTGGATATAAAGGTTGCCGACCCCTGCCTTAACACTAAGACACATATCTTATCCTTCACTTTATGGTTATCGTTCCTATTGCAAGTAGAACATTCACAGCCCTTCCATTCAAAATATATATTTCAGCTGGTTGAGAATTTTTAGAGAGGTTGAGGAGATGACAGCTCACTCAGTACAATGAATCCAAAAAGGAATCCAGTAATACATGAATATGAAATGGAACCGACTTGTGAAATGGAAAAGCTTTATGTTCACCTGTGTATTTTCTCTCTGCACCAAAACTTCAAATAGATTTTGAATTCTTTCCAGACACTCGGACCAGTAGCGACCCAATTCATTGGTGTCCTGGAGTGTGACAGTACAGGCCACGCAGTGCAGCGTATAACCTGCTTTCTCTGTGACTGCTCCTCCATTCCTCTGCCAGTTCTCTCCCTGCAGCAGCAGCAAGCTGTCCCGTCCTCGCACGGCTTGCTGCTGTCTCCTAAAGCTGGTGTGTGCATGCTGAGACAGTTCCTCAGCCACACAGACCAGCCACACAGACAGAAACACAAGAGAGGATGTCATTGTGTTGGAACGTTGATCCTGTACAATCATATATTCTAGTAAATGTTCCTTGTAAGATCCTTGGCACAGAGGCAGCAGAACATTTCATTTAGAAATAGCCCAGATGTTGTCCCGGCTGTCCTGTTAATGAGAGCGGATGAACCGCTCAGCGTTTTGTGGCGCGGGCGACGCGTAAAGTTACTCGCTGACAGAAGATACATGTTGTTGTCTTCTGGTCAAATTGCATTTGCCACAAAGACGTCAACAGCGGGAGATGAGGTGCAGCGACCTCTGAGGATGATTAGAAAACATCATTACATCCCAGAGGTGGGACGCTAACTGTTTGTGACGGCCGGTGATTCATTCCATCACCGCGGTGCATAACCTCTCCCTGTATTATCTTCTCTGTGGCCGGAGAACAAGGTGTCATCCTCGCGGAAAAATTCAGTTTTTGCCGATTCGCTGTCCTCTGGCCCCTCAACTTCAGCTTTGATCAAGCAGCGGTGGTGCTGATGGGAGCAAAGTGCTGCAACCGGAGCCCCGGCCCCATGCAGACGCCGGGATATCTGTCAGACAGCGAAATGATTTGTTATGCAAACCATTATTCATATCTGACAACATGCGGAGTGGCTACTATGGTATTAATGGCCCCTCACACTGGAAAGCCCTTATTGATGTTGACAGCCACACCTTCTGGATAGCACGCTCATCTGTGACACGACTAATAAATGGAAGAGTGATGGGTATTTAGCGTGAGTGTATGAAGTGTATTTTTGTGCACACTACATATGTGTTTGCACATAAAGCCTTAATGTACATGGATGAAATATTATTACCCTGTAATTCAGACCATATCTTCAGTTAGGGTCTGTGGTTATCAATGTGTTGAATTCATTTCAGCTGCATCTGGGTACTTGAGAGCACAACATTGTTAGTTGTTGGGGTCTGACTCTGACCTCATGGCCTGGACAAGGCCCTCACCATGTGCTGTCAAACAAAGGAAAATACCCAGGCCTTCTTTCAACAAAAGGCCTGATCTGGGTGCTGATAAGGCCAGGCTCCAAGGAAGGTGACCACACCTAACGGCTCCAGCCAAACTAAAATGCTGGCCCCTCATTGGCCAAAAGGGACCCCCCACCGGTTTTATGACCTGAGGACAGGCATCTGATAAAACCAAGCGCGAGTTTCAAATCATCCCTTTCCGTCCAAGCTTGCTTGGTGCCAGGAAACGTTTGCCTCTCAAGGAAACCTTTAGGTCTCAAGCCGAATTGATATTGTGTCGAGTGTTTTTATATTTTGGTTTTTGGATCCTGCAGTGAGAGAACGGATAACTTCTACGACCCGTTCTCTCACCATTAATGTATACAGTGCCGGCCAAAGTACGACAATTCCCTTTTTCTTTTTCAAAGAGCCCTCCTCTCTGCAGAGACTGAGGCTGATTTGTGCCACGCTTGGAGCTGCGCAACCGAGTGGAGTTCTCCACTCGAAGGACCATCTGACTAAAATAAACCTTCTCATAGTAAGAGTTTATCTGGTGTCTGGGCTTAATTAGGTAATTTAGTGTGTTATTCCTTTAACTTGTTTTGTTTAAGTTACTGTAGTGTTCAGACCGTGTTATTGTGCAAGCATCGCGGACCGCTGAGTCCCGTTGTACTGTGCACTTCCTACTGTAACTGTGTTGCATTAGATCAGTCACTGCTGGTGGATTTGGAGATTGTGGTTTTATTACTTTAGACCAGAACCACGGCGGGACGAACCTCGATTCGCTGGCCGGGTTTCGGGGTGATAAGAAAGCAAAATTCGTATTTCACAGCGGTGATAAAGATCTGCTTTGATTTGGGGATTATTTCATTTTGTTTTGTTTTGTTTTCTCTTCCTTCAATCGGCTCCGTGAGTAGGATTTAGAACTATCACCGTATAAACGTGGCCGGCCGGATCCGAATCCGACCTCAGAGTTTTTACGTAATAGAGAAGCTGTTTTTACGAGATAAAAAGGGCTTTACGTGCTAAGGGCCGTGCTTTAGAGTTCGGCTTTCCTTTCTTTCTACTAACACGCACACACATATTTAGACACACATACTGATTTAGCTAACCATCTCAGACACGTAGGTGGACGTAGTCTATTGTCTCAACCCACATTGTGCGTCGATCCACGTGGTTATGTACGTAGCCACCCCTTCTATTTTGTCGTAGTTCTTTTACCTCCGCCATCTTGTTTGTAGGCCCACGGGGCGCTTCTACCACTGTCTGAGTAGTTCGATCCTCCCCTACACACATACACCCCCCATATACATACATGCCTATATATATATATATATATATATATACTCTCACCACAGTTTGACTTTATTTATTAGACATAGAATTGTATGATAGTGTTTGTTGGGTTTTGATATTATTTGATTTGATCATTTATTATTTGGATTTAATAAACTGTTATATTTTAAAGAGCAGTCTTCTGTGATTACTTGTGCATATGTGTGTGATAACAGCTGGATGTAGTGGCCTGTGCTCAAATTCAATCTTCACTGTTCACTCTGAGTGTAGAACAGGACTTTGACTGTGGGCATTCTGAGTGACCACTCATTTTGAGACTCAATTTATAGTTTGGTTATCGGTCCCTGTTCGCAGGGTGATGCCCCGTTATTATTAGTAATTGTTAATGATTTTATTGATGTTAATAACTCCATTGATGTTGATAGTTTAGTTTCATATTTGCTGATAACCAATCACGCCTTTTCATCCTTTTCATTCCCAACATAGTGTCAAAGTGGCAGCTTTGTCACATTCAATTGTTTAGACTTGCTTAAACTTTTTTCATGATGTTGGACAGAGAAAAATACAATTTGACAATCAGAAATATTGTGATCAATACTTTCACCCGACATAACTCTAATCCTGACCTAAATGAAAAATCTGGAGATTTTTTTATATTTTTATATAATCCATTGAAATAACACACAAACACATTTTGGTTCGTTGATTCATTCAAAGCCTGATATGTCTTCTTCCTCTGTGCAGTAGAGCTCCAAACTATTAAAAACATATCAGTGAGCCACACTGTTGCCCTGGTGATTTGTCTCCTTATTACCATGTAGTTTGTTTTGACTCAATTGCGCATAATGTGGGTTTTAACAGATCCAGTTGGATCCTATTATTCACAGGCACTTTGCATTTTCTGCTTATAATGCTAACTGCAGACGAGGGATGGTCATGATTTTTGAATTGTTGAATAGTCATTTCATTAAACACGACTTAATGGCTTCTACTAGTAGCGTCTTGTTTTGAAACATTTAATACATATTACTATACATGTTTTCTCATTGTGCAAATTAACACAGGGTTGCACAATTTGTAGACCATTTGCTACCCAAGAAAAACACGACAAACAAAACAATAGAGCATTTCTGTGCATTATTGGTCTTGCATCAGGAGGAAGGCAAACAGCAACAACAAAACTATTTTCTGGGCAATATGGTCGACATCTTAGAAAATTCAACAATGTCCATCGACTTGGAAATATTTAAGCACCACGGATGCACAGAGTCCACCTCCTCTTGTCCCAACAAAGTCCTGCACTCTGTCCTGCGGTCCGAACGTCAAGTGCAGCTTGATCCGGAACGTGTCATGGAGCCAGGTCTCTGTAAAGATGTGGGCTCAACAGTCACCAACTCTCATTGCTGGGTTAGTCTGAACATTAGCCAGGAGCAGGCTGTGGGGTGGAATAACCTTAGGTCCGAGCGGGGTTAGCTTAGCTCTCCAGTTCTGGAGTCTGCTTTCAGTAACGTTTGGTCCGGCAGGTCTTGCTCAAGGTGATCGTTGCATGTGTGGCCTGGTAGTAATGGGAAGAGTCACTTGTCAGGCACAAGTGAGTGAGAGAGAAACATATTTCTTTGTTTGATATCAGACCAGGTACACTGGACTTTACTTGAACTGATTGGCTTCTGTGTCCTGCTGTCACAGTCTGATACCCAGGTGAATCCAGGTGGACCCGCTCTCAGATCTGACGAAGATGTGCATCAGTAGAACAATTAGCGTGTAGTGCTACGCTGTTCAAACGCAACTGCTCGTTACTTGATGTTCTCTCACTTTGGGTCTAATTACCGTCAGATCCCTTTTAGATTGGGTCTCTTTTTTTAGGAAAAAAGATTTATGCATGTGAGGTTTGAGAAGTTTTCCACAAGACATTTTCAGATGAGGTCCAACATTTTAAACATTCAAACCCTTCACTGTCTTAAAACATTGTCCACCTTTGACCTCTAAAAGGACCTCACATGCTCTCATTGCTCTCATGAATCACTTATGAAGCTGAATGTCTTTGGGTTTTGGACAAACAAGGCATTGCCTTCGGGGACGTCGCCCTCATGAAAGTGGGACATTTTTCATTGTCTTCTGACATTTTGTGGCCCAAACCATGAATGGTCAGCAGATTAATCGATAACAAATTGTTGATTATTTGTATTATTATTGTTGTTATCATTTCTATTTCCTAAATTTGTACTATTATTAATAACATTACTAATATCTGTCAAAGTACTTTTTATTATTCCGTATATATACACATTTGATCTGTTTATGTAATCTTACCAATAAAAAAACAAAGAGTTAAAACCTTTTAACCCCTAGGCCTATTTTTAGTCCTTTGCTTCGAAAATTGTAACCATACTAAAAAGACTATAATTCTGTAACGACAAGGTCTATTTAAAAAATGTTGATGGTTGAATAACACTAGGGATTGTGAGTTTATTTGATGAGATGAGTAAATATTGTGTATATGTTACTGGTTAACAGTAGCTGAAGACCGAACACAGCAAACAGGGAAAATTCCCAGGTTCGCCTGAAGAAAAATCACTTACATTTTTTTAATGAGGCCCTGGCTAGCCTAAAAACATTACCAATTCATAGCACAAAGGGTGCAGGTGCCTCACAAAAAGATTTGGTGTAAATAAAGTGAAGCAAACCCCAGTTACAGAGGTTTATGTACGAAAAAACACGCCAAATTCTCATTTTCGAACCAGGATTTGCAGCTGTTTCATTATACTTTTATTTACTATATAACTATATATTTCACTTTGTTTATCGCTCATATTGTACAATCTATCATAACAGAGCTGTTTGGCATCATTTTGAGCCATTTTGACCTCTCATAAATCTCCTCCATGCAATTTCCTTGTCTGTGTCAGCCTGTGGTGGGCGGATCTTGTCATGTAACCTCGCATTTGAACCGGATGATTATTTCAAACACACCAGTATATTCCATGAAGTGATTGACAGAATTTTCAACCACTAAAAAGCCAAAACCGTGCCGCGCTCCCGCCCCAAGCCCCTGTATGATTCGCCGGTCGGAATATGACCTAAATCTTGTGTCAGATGAACGGAAAATTGCCATTTTAGGTTTCAGACGAACACAGTGAGTTAAGGAACACATTTCTCATTTGGATTTACTTCGTTTTTCTCCGTTTTCGCCCTGGAAACCACCTCAAGGTATGCTACGGTTCTAATGTTTTGGCAGTGTAGTGTTGTGCTTTGTGTGGCTTCTTCGATGTAACTTTTGAACGGTTTCACGGAGAGACGTTTGGAAGCTATGGTTGGATTCAGTGTGTTGTGCTGGTCCTGTTTGATATGCGGGGTGTCTGTGAAAGTGCCGTAAGTCGCGCCTGGGATTGGTAACAGAGAACATAGCTCGCCTTCTCCTGGCGAAAAATAGGTGAAATTGTGGTAGTACTTGTAGTATCTTGTAGTACTTTGTGTATATATATGTTTTTGAGTGATTAAAATAAGTTACATGGTCCATTTTGTCAGAATTTTTTCGTCACGTAGGTTTTTGAAATATCATAAAATATCATTTAATTCGTTCCCAGAAGTGATTGGTACTACATGTGTACACTCTGTCGTCGCCCCCCCCCTCCCCCACACCTACAGCCAAGTTGGGTTCCGCTCGGGGTTAGAAGGTTAAGCAACATACAGCTTTGATTTGAAACAGAGTTGAGTTATTTACTCTACATTGACTTTCATGAAGTGAATAGATTTGACCTGTGAAGACATCACACATACACATCATGTATGTGTTCAGTGTGAGCGTACTACCGCTCCTAGTACACAACAAAAGCACTATTTCCTCTCATTTGAGTAAAATAACCTCAAAACTACAGTTCCCAGAAAATAAATGGGATAAAAACTAGATATTAAAAAACAGCTGATGATGATGATGTAACTTTCATTTCTGGGTTTGTTTTATTGCCTTGAAGTATGTTTTTTCTGATTCCCATCTGTAACTGAAAAACTTGCAGCAGACATGATGTCATGTTGAATCGCAGCATACAACAGTTTGGAGAGTGGTGACAACTTTCTCAAAACAAAAAATTCTCAAAAGTGTGAAACACACTCTTATATGACCGTCCACACGCACATCTGGTTCATACTCATTCCGGGGGAGACGGATGGTGAATGTAATCCCCATGTATTTGATGCTCTTCATCTTTGGGAAACAAATTAAACAGCGAGAACCAGACTCGGTCAGTGGTTTGGTCATGGTGAAACGGTGAGGTTAGCGTGATCATTTTGCAAACAAGTCGCAGCCTGTTGTTTGACTGAGCCCTGTGGCTAAATTACTTTGTGATTCTAGTTTGTGAAAGGAGAGATATGGCCTCCCTCATTCCTTTAATCTTCCCCCTCTCCCTCCAGGCGAGTGTGCAAGGCAGGAACATTAGAGAAAAAAATATTTTTTTCTGTCTGCCCAACCAAGGTCAGTCAAAGCAGTCTGCAGAGCTTTAAACAGATTAATCCCTTACCTCTGGGCTTTTGTACCATCTATCTGAGCTGTAATGTGATAAGGGGACAGGGTGGAGAACAGGGAACCAGCAGGTGCTCAGCGCAGCCGACACACGCTCATTTCATCACCTGACACTGTTCCTTTTACCTATTACACCCACACCTCCACAGCCTCCAAGGTGACGACGCTACAGTGACAGGAAATGGAAAAATGGCTTATTCTTCCCGGTTATCAAAATCGCTCCGAAATGAGCAGATCCTCCTGTAAATCCCTGCAGCTGATGTTCGCTAGTGCTGCTTTAGGACTGATACGCCTACAGCAGCCTGGATCTCCCTCAAGGCATGTGGATTCTGAGGGAGAGTGCATAGCTGCGTCAGAGTAGAAATGCTTCACTTACATGCAGACCTAGAGCAGCTGTGCTTTTGTGGCGAGTTTAGATTATGGCAGTTTTCATATCTGAGCATGTAGGCATCAACGAGGCGGGATTGGGGGCGGTTTGTTATATGCAGTTTGGTAATGTGATAATTTTGAGCAGACAGTGATCTGGCTCTGCATTGTGACAGAGTGGGGGAAGAGAGCGAAGGAAAAATGAAAGCTCAGCAGAAGGAAGGCATGAATGGAGGGGAGGTATGGCTGTCTCAATGCCCTTATGACATTTCCATCAACCTATAAAGCCTTAATGGAGGACGCATTGTCACTCATGAAATGGAAGGAGAGAGCAGAGGAAAAGAAAGACGCTCAAAGGCATTTAACAAGAGCCAGCGCATTGTTGGGAGGAGCAGCATGTTGTCTGCAAAAGGCAACTCTGAGAGGATGATATCACACCTCACCTCTGCCCACCTCCCTCCCTCCCTCCCACATCTTGTCCCACCATCCCAGAATTAACTGGTGTGTCTGTGAGGAGACGGATCGCTCTCCCCGCCGAGTGACGGCGGAGTCTAGTGCATTTCATGCGTTCCTGCCAACGCCGCTCATCAGCTGTTGAGGGAAAACACCGAGAGGAGCGGGCTGCGAGGATGTCAGTGAGCCGCTGATGGATGGCGGACAGCTTGAGGGAGCGTCACTCCTGCTCACTCCTCTGTCTGCTGAGTCTGCTACAATCTCTCGCCCCTCTTTGCGAAGATCACCGTGCAGCATATGGGAGCCAGGGGCCGAGCTCCTGTTGACAATTTACAGATCGAGGAGAATTTCGTGTCGTTTCTGCGTGTGAAAGCAAAAGTGTGATGGGATATGAAATGGCATTCGCTTCTCTCTGCATGGCAGATGGAACGACTCATCTTCCTGGGTTTTGAAGTGACAGAATCAAACCTAATGAGGAAAAATAGATCTGCATGTACAAATTGACTCAAGAGAACGTCACGGTAAAAGCAGATGAAGGAGTCGTTTTGGTGTTCAGTCGCTCTTGTCCCATTGTCCTTTGTCTTCTCAACGTTTGGTGTGTGTGTGTGTGTGTGTGTGTGTGTGTGTGTGTGTGTGTGCAGCAGCAAAAGTGCTGTTGTGTGTACTTCCCCATACAATAACTGTTATGCCCATTGGCTGTACACCCTTATCGAAACACAGAGATGTGCTGACACATCACACTACCTTTGTACCAGGAAGTGGTGATGAGCGCAGTGAAACTCTGAGGAATGGAGATGTTTGCGTTGGAGGAGTGACATATTGAACAAAAAGAGGTGTGGGATATTCAGGGTCTCAGAATCATAAAACAACAGGGCGGAAGCCATCATTGGCATAAATCTGTAGCCTCTGGGGTTTGGAGGAGATGTCACCTGGAAATATGCAATGTCAAAACAATGTCCCTTCAGCAGTTCTTGCAAAACTTTCCATCTGCATGCAGTAGGGAGCACATGTAGAAGGTAAATAAAACAGTTCTGAATGACAAGCTAAACACCAGTTTTTTATTATTTTTTTCGTGCACTAAGCAAACCATTTCTCCTCTCATTGAACATGAACTTGTCTTGGTTGGGCAACTTCCTTGCTTTCTAAAAAAACATGTATACATTACTAATTAGCAAGAGACGTTTTTATATGATATGTTTCATATATTCACAGAGAAACACATTGCTAGCTGCCATTTATTTCATATATTTTAGTAAAATAGTAACAACTTAAAGCTACTATACAGGACTTTTATTTTGTGTTGATTTTGGCGACCCAAATCAACCTTTTCCTAAACCTAACCAAGTAGTTTTGTTGCCTAAACATGACCAAACTTTTTTGTTTTAATTCACAACGTTGACCATGTGTTTACTGGGACTGTAGTGGAGCATTATAGTTGTATGGGCTATACGCGTAGGGCTACCCAGTGCTTTAGAAAGAGACGCCAACGGGTCTGTATATGCCAACTATCTCCTCAACATTTAGTAGCTGAAGAGCCAGATATTTTTCAGAGGGGTTGGTAGAAAACATATCAGAGTTAATGGGAGAGTGACTATTGGACTTTACATTCATCAGGTGGACACAAACAAATCGCCAAATGAATGCTACAGGATGCTGTTCCGTATATGTTGCGTGTGTCAAAAGTCGTCCGTTTGCTAAAACGTCAGGTACAATGTGCTAATATGTCAGTGCTGTGCTAACAGTTGCACCGCGTGGCTTTACGTGTATTATTGCTGCATTTCAATATAGAACATATAGCAAGATCCTTTCCTAGCCTTCACCCCAATTGATTTCTCACTCCACCCTATGCCTAACGACTCAGGACAGGGACCACTATCCACTCCGACAGCACTTCCTGAACTTAACCATATGTTGCCAGGAAATGTAATTGTTGGGGATGCTACAATAAAACTGTGAAGTTGCTCTTTATTATACTGTACAAGAAGTTAAACTACAGAAACACTACAGTTCAGCAATCATCAAAGCTTATTATGTAAAATCCCATTGTTAAACAGTAGTATATAAAAGAAGCCCTGTAAAAGTGGACGACAAAGGAAAAAATCAAACGGCTCCACAATATAAAAGGCCAAACTCAATTAATTCTGCTGATGTGCGTGTCTCATTTCTAATTATCACTGCATCAGCAATGATAAAGTATACATGACAGGCTTATTCTGCAGGTGTGACCTCCATCCGTCTTGTTCTTTGTGTTTAATTACCTCCACCATGCAGATAGAAGATACTGCTCATGTATTCTTGCACTTCTTCATCACTACTCTTCCTCACTGGTTTTGGCAGGAAGTCGACTGGAAGCTGCAGGTGAAATGCCAACGGGTGAAGCAGGGCAACTGCGTGTTTCAACACAAATAGCATATGGACATGCTGAATACACACAAAGAGGGCATAATTACTCTGGTGTGAACTTCCTGCACATCTGTTGACGCATTGAGTAGAGGGAGAGCGATGAACCACTGATGCTGCCTTCTGATTAGATCCCTGCAGGAAACAAGCGTCTCTGGGATTCTCACTGGCATGTGGTCTCAAGCTTCATTATTCAGAAGTTGAATCAGCAGGCCTTCACATGAGAAACAGCAGATATTGGACGTGGTATCAGTCTTGAGAGGGAAACCTGCTGTGTTGATGAAACAATCAGATAAATGTCTCAGTTAATTGTCAACTGAAGGAGACTAAAGTTAGGAACGACAAAGCACAAGCTCCTTGAGTATGTTTGTGACAGGAATTTATAATTATAGTTGTGGGTGAACAGCGGTATATAAGAAGGGTCTGATAATAATGGTCAAGAAATGTTTCATAGATCCTGCCATCTCAAGGTCTTTTTTCAAACTCTTAATCTCCACCTCTGAAAACATAAAGGTACCTCATCGTCAAGTCGTTCTAGATTTAGTCCATATCTATGTCTCTATTTCCATTTGTATCAAAAGCTTGCATTCACTTGCTGCACTGTATTTCAAAACAATCAGTTGGAACACACACTACTTACAGTACAATACAGCTCTCTGTCGGCAGCTGCACTTAACTGTAATTACACGATTTAGCTTTTATCGATAGTCAGTGCTTCCACACCAATAGTTTTTTGTTTGGGGAGAAACTTAGGCCAGGAAACTCAAATTCAAGTGTGTTTGTAAAAAATAAATGTACGTCATAGGAGTCGTTCTCGTAATTGGAAAGAGTCCCTTGAGGCTAGATTTCTTTCCTGGACATGTATTTCACATCTCAATAGAGCACAGCATTTGTCTTTGTTTTGAAACTTACACTATATCTATCTACAAGTGGCGATAAAAAAAAACATTGTTATCCATTTTTATGCCAAAAGTAGACAGAAAATCAGGAACCTGAAATAACTTCAATAGGATCATGTCAGTTCATTACAGCTTGCATCTTAAGCATAGAGTTTCATTCTTCTCATAGTTCACTCTCTCCTTTAGGTGCTTACATCCTCGCCCTCTCAGTCACCAAGTGGCTCGCTTAGGTTTCATCATGTGGCCTAAATATAGAATGTTGGTCCCATTTGACATAAGACCATCTTTCAACCAAGACAGAGGTTATCCCGAACAAATTCACAGGTTAGCTTAACCCCAATTTATAATGAATATTAGAGCATTTGACTCAGTTTTATCCGACGCTTTTCATCATTTAACTACACTTCTGAAGATATTTCCTAAATACTTTCTTAAAAAGGTAGCTACATGACAAACTGGGGCTAAAGTTAGCCAAATTTATTTGAAAGAGAAAACTAAAGTAATTTGCAAAATCATTCACCAAACGGTGTGTTGTAAACATCCATCACTTCCTGTTTCTCCCCATGAGTCTTCCCATGCAATAAGGTATAATGATATCAACATTGCAACATGGGCTTATTTCTGTGTCATAATTATTTTTTTAGTTAATCTGGCAGATTTTTGTGGCTTGTTGACAATGTGTCTGATCATCTGACCTCATGTATTTTCTGCCCAGTTAAACACGATGGCCTTGATGGGCAAAGCTAAGATAATAAGACTCAAGTTGTAATAAATTTGAGTTTTTCTTTTAAATAAACAGCTAATTAATTGTTTCTATCACACTAACGTACACTAATGCACATAATCTGTACTTTTGTTATCATCAGATTACCAGAATCCCATGACATGTAATCCCTAAATCCCCCTCCATGTCAGACACACAATGTCTCTTCTTTACATCTACTAAGTAAGTAAGTAAGCTAAGGTGAGGTCACAGTGTTGCTGGGCACATGTTTGTGTACTGTGGTACACAAACGTTCTGTTTCTCCATCCAATATACTCATGCAGTCCTATATACCAGTGAGCCTGTTCCTTCATCTGCAGCCACTTCAGAGTCCAATTAGAGGCTGCTTATGTAGAACTGTTGATATATGTTTATTATTTCTGTTTGTTTGTCCTCCATATAGGAGCTGTAAACGGCGGTTGCCATTGGAAACCGTGAACAATGACATTATGTTTGCTGCGGGATGAAAGATGATCAGATTTGAGAGTGAGATCGAGGCCTCACGGAGGCCTGGATCTCCTATGTGATTTCAAGTATTTTAATAGAATGAAGATGAAGGACAATCAAATAGAATTGGAGATGGATGGATGGCTTCATAGAAAAACTAGCTCTACTGGTGCACTTACTTTGTGGGGTGCATCCCCACAGAAAAGTGTGAAGGAAAAGGCTAAATTTGCTGATAAGAAGAAATTGTGACATTTACAAAGCACAACTCCTGCCCTCTGCTTCATTACGGAGTCATATTTTGCATGCATGGCCAGCTGTATACGATATGAATCCATAATGAAGTGTACGGATGTCAGCCTTATCTTGCATTCAGACAAACCAACACAGCTTGAAATAAAATCAGCACCCATGCCTTCTGACTGTCTCCTCTAGAGGGGATGAAACAGTAGCAAATGACAAAGAGAAGAAAGAGAGAGGACAGAATGAATTCTCATCAGATTAGATTGGAGAACAGAAGTGGTAATTAGCAACAAAGGCAGATGACTGAATGCAAGCAGCATGGGAACACACAAATATGCACACACACACGGTTCAGTGTAGAGCTCACTTATTAACACTACATACGATTTGCACATTTTACAGCTGGTCTGCCAAGAATAAGCATTGCAGTTTAATTTATGAGGAATATCATTTTACCAGCACATTTCTATTATATTTCCAGCAAGGCTTTTTGTACCAAGGTTCCTCAGTGCAGCATGATTCTTCAGATTTATGCTCAAGAAATCATAGTGCTTGTTGTCATTGTCCACAGCTAGACTGTTCCTGTGTTGTCATGTCATGTCAAATTATACTCCAAAAAAACTAAAACGTTTCACAAAAGTCACAACAAACTGCTCAGGTACAATATGTCTGTAGCGGAGCAGGAAATATTACAAGACTTTATTGATGTGTCTATAGAAAAAGGATGAAAATACAACCCTAAAGCCCCTTTCCAACAAAAAAAACATACCTCACTAACAGTGATGGAAACCTTATTGGACACCCTAGTTAACGAAACAGATGCTTGGATCTTTGTGTCTGTGCCTTTCGGTTGGTTCAGCCCTTGCACAGTTCTGTTCTCCATGTATAAAACAAACCCTCAAATCAAACAAAACTAGAAAGTTGCAGTCAGGAGACTGCAGATCTTTTCCAGGTGTGTCTTCAACAACCACTGCTGTATTGTGCGATTGTACAACCCACAATTGGCTAATCCCCTGTCTAGACACTTATGGACTGTGGAGCGTCGTAAAACACACTTCATTCAAACTCAGAAACAAGCGGCGATGTATGCAGATATTCGGCTTTAAGTCGTCATATATGACATGTCATAAAATCTTACAAAAAACAAAATTAGCTGTGGGGAGGTACAGCAGCATGTGTACTGGTAGTTCCGTTAACTGTAATCCAGACATACTGTGCTTTCCGTAAGGTGATAGCTTCAAACACTCGGAGATGCACTCAGCTGGGTAATCACTAGTCGCCCCTACAGGCCGTGGGCTGGTTAAGAGTAGTGATTGAGGAGTCAGCAGGCAGTCAGTGGCACTTTATTAAAACAAGTAATACAAGGTCTTTGAGAGTTAGAGCTACCCAGAGAGATCCTCCAGCATGCAGCCATAGCTGGTCACGCAAAATATTGTGCAGTTTGCTGCAGCAGAATGTAAGATCCGCCATGGACGGACACTAACGCACTCACTCACGGCCAAACATGTGACCGATCTTATGATTCTCCTGGCAGAAATAATAATAGATATTTGATAGGGCTGCAACAACAAATCGATACAACTCAATTATTAAAAGAGTTGGCAACGAATTTCATTATGGATTCGTTGTGTCGCGCGACTATTACGCCACTCAATAAGTGGCGGAGATGTTTGCCTCTCGGCGCCCCCTCGATGCTCTGAACTGAGTGTCCCGTGGGGTCCGAAGCGTTTACTTTGAAAAAATAAGAGTGTTCAAAGCAGGTCGCCTGAATACCGCAGCTAGGAATACCTGGAAAACCTGTTTGTGCACTTTCTGAACACTTTTTGCACTGTCAGTTCTGTTTTTGAATAAAGGGTTGGAAATTAATGCTTTTTTGTTTTTTTATCCGATTCATCGATTAATCGAAAAAATAATCGACAGATTCATCGATTATTAAAATAATCGTTAATTGCAGCCCTAATATTTGAAAAGAGTACTTTCTACTAAATAAAAGCATACTAGAATGAAATATAGAGTAGTCCTCTAAGCCATCTGATTGGACACAATCAACCTGTATGGCAGGCGATTCCAAACTCTTGAACGACAGTGTATGTCTATCAACAACCACGAATCTCATTAATAAACATGATGTATCTTGTTTGTATAACTTGTACAAAAATATAAATGTAAAAATTACAATTTGTGGTAATGCAGGGGGTTAGGTGATGGAACTATTTGTTGGTGAAGAGCAATGATTTAACACAGCTGAAGTCTTGTCATCACAGTGAGGTTGCCAGGTTTAATTGTGTCAGTCCAAAGAGTAAAACTAAAACGTGACCTCATCGACTCTGTGCTACAGCCTGAAACGCTCCATACAAGTACTGGGCATGTGGATAAACTGTGTAGTTAAGAATAACTGGTAACTCCCTACAATTACAAAGTGCACTGGAGGTTTTACATTTCCACATCACACCTGTGTAAATTGCATATTGGACCATGATTGTCTTCCAAAGTTGTGATGTCATGAATAATTCCATTCAACAGAAGAAAGTGAAAACAGCCTTCTGTTGTCAAACTGCACTGTGAAGCTCAACTATCCAAGGGAAGTAACAATAGGGAAAAGTCATTTGCATCGGATGAGTTTAAAATCAGTGGCATCTAAAGGTCTTGGTAGTTGCTTTTCCTCTTAATGCTAAGCTAGGCTAACCACATATTGACTCCAGTACTGTACTTAGTGCAAAGACATTAAATTGATCCTGTAAAGGTAAATAAGCATTGTAAGACAACATGTAAACTAAAGTAGAACATCTTTAAAATGGCCAGTCAGGCTGTTAGCAGTGCTGGAGGTTAATATTGCTTATTTTGTGATGTTGCCCATGACAGCTCTAGTATATTTATGATTTAATTATACCGCAAACACAAGCTGGCCCTTAGTGTTATGGCCACGCCATAACTCAAGCTTTCCTAGTGCTCTCCCTAGTGTTCCTGTCAGCCTCTCTCCCGAGTTTGTGTTGTCCTTGTCAGTTTTCGTGGGCGTGGTTCCCAATCTTGAACTCCCTGAATTCCAGCTTCACTCTGATCACACTCCTGCCTGCAATCAGCAAACCGATCACCAATCATCTCATCAGCTCTGCAGTATATATACCCAGGCTTTCCTTTCAGTCTTCCCCAGGTTGTTGTCAGCTCTCCTGAAGTTAAAACCTGACGGCCAAACTAGCTAATACTAGAAATTGTGTTTGTTTTTTCATACCCTGTCACCCCCCGCCAGCACGTCTTCATCAGCATCACTCGCCGGAGTCCCATTGCATTCATTTAGTACAGCACTTAGTATTACATTTGCATTGTGAATATAGAGCAGGGAATGTCTTTTGGAAAATATGGAAATATTGCACATTTTTCATTTAATAGAAGTCGTTTTTTGTTGGCATTATTGTTGTAGATGATAAACTAACTGTGTCCATCTTGTTGTATGGTCTCATATCATGTGATCTCACCAGTTCCTCTTGTTAATGACCTCCATGGGTGTGTGTGTCACTGGGGAATAAAAAATGTGGAGGATTACAAGCAAATCCAAACAGGCTGAACTCACTAGTGAGCCCAGGAAAGAGAGAAGAGCTCAGGTGTTGTGGGCTGGTTAGTTGCAGCGGGACATCGGAGCATCTGTACATCAAAGGACACGGACTCAGTCCCAGCCAGGGGGGATAGAGGGACAGCGGTGTCCTGTCGTCTGCACTCACCAGGTGGAGAACATGGAGCATCTGGTCCGGAGAGCGAGGAGTATTCTGACTCGTCTGGGTGTGGTCATTGATACGGGAAGTCTTTCTATTCACTGGTGTGATCAAACAGCCCTCTGCTCTCTCCGGGTTCGCTCTCAGTCATTCTAAAGTTTATAAATGTGTCACTGATCAGCCGCCCTCATTAAGAATGGATTACAGTTTTGTGTTGTTGCTCAAAATGTGTTTTTTTATTATAATTATTTACTAAGGGGCCACATAGCTTTGATAGCTGTGAGCATCCCTGATAACTACTGAATAATAATACGCTGTTAATATTTTAAGAGACGGATTAAAATGACGTGTGTCTGTATCTGATAAGTTTAGAAAGTTTTGTTAAATTAGTATATATGGCTTGCAAATTATATTTAAAATTATTTTGTAGATTAGTGTGCATTTTTATGATACTACTTTTAGTTTTATTTACATAAATAACTGTAGAGTCACTCTTCTTCCTTTTGCTTCAAATTCTGTTACAGAGCTAAACACAATAATCATTTTGGTTTTCAACTGACCACATTTAAATATATTTAGAAAGGGAATAAATATCAAAACTCACTTTATAATGTTCAAGATGTTGTGGGTGTGTAACTATTCATTCATCTTCTTGAACCAAAATATTTATATCCGAGTTTAAATTCATTAATTCATGAGTTGCAGTTATTTAAAGCGGCACTACTCTGTTTATCTATATTATAAATGGATTAAATGTCTGTGTAATGTGAATGGAGATCATATCGATGACCTCACAGAAAGTGATCACAGATGTTGCAGTAGCTCTGAGCTATAGTTTGTTCTGCCTATTGCAGTTTTTAATGCAGTAAGTTTAACCCAAGTCTTTTGGCTAACAAAGAAGCTGTTTTCTAAACTATTAAGTATATTATATATTTACTGATTAGTCATCCCCTTCACCCACCAGGAATCAACACAAATCACCTCCAGACTACTGCAAAAGCCTTGCGCTTGTTCAGTCGTGACTTTCATGTTAATTTTACCACAAAATAACTCACACAACTGTTTAACAATGTGTTCTCATCTGTCTTCTCAGAGTAGGAGGATGTCTCATGAGCTATTAGTAGTTTCAAAACCACAGCACCATATGCTGGTATTTCATCTCCAGTGAGCTGGCTTCACACGCTTCAGGTTTGGGGAGCAGGCTTTTAGCTCTACAAAGTGCTACGACTCCAACTCTTCATGCACACACAGCACGGTGCTGCTGTGAATTCATAAAACTCTGTGGAGGAACATTTTACCTTTGTCCTCCAAATCTGTTAACAGCTCCACCAGAATATCAATTAGATCCACAATCCATAGCTATTAAAAGCTGACGCTGTTAGTTCATAGTGATGTTTCAAGTGTCATATCTTCACAGGAATCATTCATATTCATATTCTTTCCATTTAAATTATTTTTTTACGTGTTGTTCTTGGCTTATTTGATCATCACCCAGACTATTCTCTACACTCAGCACCAAGAACAATGCCTCATGCAAATTGCCTCCGCCACGTCGTTCACCATTGTTCACAGCCATCATAACTCACTGTGTGGTTTCCATGGGAACCAATGATTACTTCTATCATTTTAGTGACTTGGCAGTGGCGACTTAGCAAAAAGTGCTGTGTCCACGGTTCGGGGGAAGAGTAATTCCCAGCTGTCCAAAAATTGTGAAACATGCCTGAGTACAATGTTGTGACTGTGCCGGAGAGAGCGCATGCATGAATGCCCTTGCACTTGTGCGAATAATAAAAGAGAGGGAGATTGATGATAAGCTGTTTTGATAAATATGTTTTCGAGGCATAAGCTTATTTGGCCTTGCATCCAATTCATGATCCATTAGCACAACATTAAGAACGTTCAACGCGCCGCATTGATGAGAATAGATTCATCACTCACGCAGACGGTATTGAGCGATGCTGATTATCGGCAGATGCTGCTTTAAAACGCTGCACGATTTAACACGCACAAGGGGAGGGCGAATCCGGACAACACATTTCCACACCAGTATGGGGGGGACAAACAGCACTTGATGAGCACTTACCATTGAGTCTACATGGAGTCAATAGAGCAGCGGGTGAATCTCAGAGGTGTTGTTTTCTCTCAGATTACAGCATTTGCTCTGTGGTGACAGACAAACCTATATCAAGCCCTCCTCAAACACAGCACTGACAGGCCTGCTGTCCGCCGGGTTTGTTCAGTCTCTGCATGGACCTCAGTAGCCTTAACTGCACACATCTTGAAGGGGCTCTCTCGGGACATTCAAGCAACAACAATGGCAGGGGTATAAATCTCCCTGTGTAGACCTCGACTTTGATAGCGAGACCCGACAAGGCTTATTTAGCTAACTGTTGCTTCGGGGACTTTGCTGACATTGGCCACCTTAGAAACACAGGCGGTGTTTTCACGGCCCAAATTGATGTGACTGGCAGACTTTGGATCATCCATTTTCCTCAGTAAAATGGACTCATGGAAGTGAGACTAAACAATGCTCGCCTGCCAGATGGGGGACCCTTTTGTGCTTTTCAACCGGACACTGTTTGCCTTCCACATCAATCTGTTAGTCGCTGTGGTTCATTGCTAATGTATATCTTGCATCAGGGTGTTTATCAAAGTGCACAGGACAACTAGTTTTTGTGTTCCTGCCAGAGCCATGAAAGAACGGCTAAAGAAGAGGAGAGGGAGGAAACCAATAATACTGGCCTGATTCTTTGAGCATTTTACAGCTGTTTTGTATTCATTAACCTTTCTGCTGCCAGGTGTTTTACATTTCACTCCATGTTAAAACCAAGGTTCCCAACTTTCTAAAACCACAGTATCATTTCTTAACAGAACAAACAAAAAACACTTAAATTCATACACTGCTGTATATTCTGTAAAAAAAAAAAATGAAACACACATTTTCTGTTTACACAAAGCTCTTTTGGCCATTTTAGTATTCAACATCTTTTTCACCATCCTAAAAGATGTGATTTGCCTCGAAATGTCTCTTGAGCTTACATGGCACCATTTACAGAACAGAGTTCTTAGTAAATGTTGGCAAATTTTTCATATGTTAAAACATGATTACAAATGTACAATAATAACTGATGAAATGTTGCGGAACACCTAGTTCATTCTTAAAGGTGCTCTGTGGATTTTGTGGGTTCGCATGTTGACTTAAAAAGCATAACCCAGTCCAGCTCCCCAAAGAATAGAAAGAGACATGTCCACCATGATCTACGGTCGTAGGTAGTAAGGGGTGCATTGTGATATAATCAATAACCTATTGTTATGTATAGTTTAAATATGAACATTTGACTGTTATTTCATTGATTGTTCACTGACAATATTTGCCTGGAACCTCCTGTCTTTACTGAGGAGAAATGTTAAAGAATCGCTGGAATATGATATTTATGAGCAGTGCTGTACATTCGGTAGGAGAGAGCGTATGTCGGAGATTGGGTCACACAAGTCTTCAGCTGACTGTAGCTAATAATACATTTTTCCATATATAGTATTTTCTTTAGAGGGGAAATTCTGCTTTTTAATCAGGCCAGGCCCAAAACTGCTGCTGTGGCTCGGGGTCAGGTGGGCTTATACAGATATGCAGGTTCATAGAGGGTCTGATCATAGTTCAACTCCAAAAAGGGACCTTTAGAGCACCTTAGGGTGCTGTAGCACCCACTCTGGCATATACTGTATTGTTATATGCAATTGACTCTCCAAAAATGGGAGGGAACTGACTATTATTATGAAGTGGTTAATAATAATAATAATATGCTTTATAATTGGAATTTAGGTTAATTGTATAACCATGCAAGCACAATTAATTCGGTGCATTCAGAATCAACAAATTAAATGCATTCAACTTTTTATGAGGACAAGCACGAACAAACAATGACAATTCAAATCATAGTGACTTATGTTTATTAGGAATTACAGACTACTTTGGCTGTGAGCAAAGACTGCACTAGATATGGTTGAATATGCCGATGCAGAGTCTTCTTACGTTACGGTGGAAACAGGAATACACAACTCCTGCTTGCAGCTGCATGCCGACTGGAGCTCATGACAACTGTCAGTGCTACCTTCTTATGTGATAGCTCTGATTAAAACATGTAGCCTCCTCTTTGATTTTGTAGCTGTGTGTTGTTGTTACAGGCTGCTGGACAGCAGCAGTCGCCTCCAGATGAGACGTTTAGGGCACAGTTGTAGCCTCTACAGATAGTTTACTTAGAAGTTAGTTGGATGTCTTTATATAGCCAAAATATGTTATGATTTTTATTCCATAAAGATTGTCAATCTAACCATTTTTTATAAATATATTTTAAATATTTAATATGAATATTTCATTAGGCCTCTGTCTGGGCCCTGTAGGAGTAAGGAGGCCCTAGACCCGTGCCTAGAATGCCTGTGCATAGATCGGCTCTGTTCAAAAGCTATTACTCATCTTTTAAAAATGTGTCCTCTGTTTTCAATGATCAGCCAGGCCTTCATCCCCCACGCATCAACCTTGGAAGATATTATCTCACTGATGGAATACAAAGCACAATAACTGGAAGACGTGCCGTCTTCCCTCCCGCCTACTGAGAAGCAGCAAAGCACTTCTCCTTGTTTCTCTCGGCCTCTCATCCAGAAGCGACTCCTTCAGCCCATGCACCATTGTTCTTTCCCTACCCATAAGCCTAATTAGATGCCTTTGATAAAGTATGAACAGAGACAGGGACTCAGTTGGTGCGGATCCTCTAATGCACCCTCCAGTGGCTCTCACATTGATCCCCTTCTCTGTGAAGCAGCCATGAAGACGGCACATCGGCTCAGCGTGGGCTATCATAAAAGACAACAGCGCACAAGTGGAAAACAAACTCAAAAAGAAACGGGTTGTTTTATTTCAGTATAGGCCGCCCAACACCTGACGGCCGTATGGCTGGCATGCTAATACAATGCTAATTGTAACCCAAACAGATCAGTGACATTTGTTGAGCAGTTAAACGGGAGCCCTCCTGGGGCGGTGTTTATATCACACACAAGATTTATATGCTCACCATATATTTAACCCGATACAGTGACATCAATTGTCCGAGACAGGGCTTGGGAGGTACATGAGTTACGAGTTTAAATTCCCTAAGTCATTTGCAGTCTGTGAGGTAGTGAGGCTGACGGTGTTGTATTTGTTTTTCATCAGCGAGTGTTTGACTTGGCAGCGTGGTTCTGCAGGCAGACCAGGGTGGGAGAGGCATGCGTGCGGGGGGGAGATTGTGGATTTCATTGTACGAGCCAACAGGCTTCAGTGCCTCAGCAGACAGTCACTGGGCTGTGGCCATCGTAGCCTCTCTGGGGGAAAAGGTGCCAAGTGCTTGTCCATTACAACAGGTTATGTGCTCCTCTCTCAAGACCCCCCACCCTCCCATCCCACACACATACACACACACACCTACCCCCCCATCCATCACCAGACCCCACACACATACCCTGAGTGCCGAGTGAATGCAGCACGAGCAGGGTGTTGTTGACATTTTAATAAAATTTAAAATTGCTGTAAAACGTTTTGCTTAGCAAGAGCTGGCAAAGGAGGACTTCAATTGTTGGAGAGTCTGAGGTGAGCTCAAGACAAACACAGAATGCACTTGAAATCTCTTCATATTTAAAGGAATAATTAATTAGTTTACTTGAGAAAGAGATAAGACATCAGTTTAATGCCTGCACATTGCAACCCTGTCTCCTACAAAATGATGCCACCATACAACTAAACAATGCTACTAATATACAACCAACTGCACTCTTCATTTTGCCAAGATTACGGTGGCAGTTTTCAAAAGTTTGAAACGTGTTTGACATTGTATATTGAAACGAAACTAAGCAAAAAAAAAAGCTACAAAACGAATAGGCGTAGGCAATAAAAGTACTTGGTTAGGTTTAGCCAACAACATAACACTAGCTTAGCTCCATATACATTTAGAGAAATATGCCAACAAACAACTTTTATTCTCACTTCAGACATTGTAACTGTAACTAAAGAAATATACAAATGCATTCCATGGGAGGGTAATTAGTGTGAGAACTATAATGGGAATTAGCAATTATGATTACTTGAAAGTTCAATGGAAACAACAATTTGTAAAAAACTTTTTATTGTATTCTTTATTTTCTAAATAATGAAACAAAACAAACAAATAAAAATAGAATAATTACAATATATTCTCAAATGTAAATTACAGAGCAGGTATGTATGTTAAAACAGAACACCCCAAATGCAACATGATTAACAGAAGTCAAACATACCGTTCTAGATGAAGTATTAGCAGGAAATGCATGTAAATCTCATTGGTAGAATTCAAATCATGTCACTTGACTCACTTCACTCATGAGTCTTTTTGTGGACATCATACACATTCTCAGGTTATTAGATATCAAAGGCACACACATTTGAATGTGATTATCCTGTAGTTAGTAGCAGCAAGCACTAATGAACTCCTTCCACATAAAAGCTTGATGAGCAGTGTTTATGATAAAGCCTTTGCCCTCAACACACACAGTCTGAACCAAGTCTACAAGCGGTCACGGTGGTACAGTCCTACATTGAAGTTCACGTTTTCTACACATCGAGCTGAAGGAGAGGCCATAATAGAAGGAAAAGGATGGTGCTTGGGAGATGGGCGTTAAAAAGAAAAATATACTATTATCTGAAAGTTATCCTTAATGAATAAATTAAAGGAACATGCTCCTTAGCATGCAAAGACAGTATATAGCTAGATGTTGGCAATTTTAGCAAATCACTGCAGAGCCTCGAGGTGGATTTGTTTCTTTATTTGCATAAACCTAAAATAGAAACTACATAGAAAACAATGTTTGTTTTCACATACGTGATGTGCCTCTGATGTGTGTTGCCCTGAAAGCATCTGTCACAGGGAATCCATAAGGACTGAAAATGATCCAAATTGTTTAATCCAGGATGCTGTTAGGCAACTTTTGCTGCTGCATTTTAGTTTTTTTGTGGGGCAGTAGCTATGTTATATGACTGTATAGATGTGTGTATAAATGTGAACATTTGACCTTACAGATGTATGCATTTACAGATGTGGGTTTCTCTTTTTGTAGTTTGCATCATGTCTCTTGGGAGCTATGGGTTTAGGAATATTATGTTATGTTGAAAAACTAATAAACAGAGTGATAACAGAAAGGTGCAGAAACAATCATCTCCAAATCTCTCTGTAAATTGTAATATGTTTCTACTTGCACTGATTGTTGTTGATTGTTAAATGTTATGCTCCTCCCGTCATGTCAAATTCCTTGTATGTTCAACATACCACTGATTCTGATTCTGATTCTCATTGTTGTCAAAAATTGGTTTCCTCAATTGTACCTATTAGGGATCATAGCGCTACATCTGAAACTGTTGATCATGTAATCTTGTTGGATAACTGAGGAACATGTGTTTGCATCAGGACATTTTAGACTTCGACAGGTTTAAATTCTAACTGTCAAACAGAGGGTCCTCCCTCTGACCTGTTGTATTCCTCAGCCCCCTTTTAATCCACAAGGTCACACTATATACTCTACTATACTAACTTTCTTTATTATTGTTATGCAGATGACACACAGATTAATGTTCCATTCAAAACCAGTGCAGAAGCCAACTTCAACATGTTTCTCAGGAAATGAAGTTTGACTAACAAGTCAATCATGTACCCTCGAACTAAGGCTGGTTATACTTCTGAGACTTTTTTTCACATTTTTAACTGGAATTAATAGTTCAATGGATATTAAATAGTTTTAGCTATATCTACATTATTGGGAACTACCCCCATATATCCCTGCATATGGGGACAGGTGTAACTTTTAAATTGTAGTGTTTTCATTGTGAATATGTTTGATGTTGTTTTTTGGCTAACAATGTTTGTCATAAAAATCTGTCCGTCCTTTTCCAAATATCTTTACCGTTACCACAGAAATAAGGAGGCAAACCTGGTTGATCTGACATTAGGCCTCCTCTTCATGTAGCCTTAGCTGTACGTTAGCTAGCATTTCTCTGAATATCTTACTTAAAATGTAACTATTTACGATCTGTGAAGACTGCTACAACAATGGAAAGTGACTCACATAGTAATGTTTAAGTTTGAACAGACGTAGCCAAGTATAACATGTAGGGGCACCCCTGCTCAACAATTATTGGGGCATAGAGCCAAAAGGGGCGTGTCTTAGGAAAGACCGATAGTTGATTCGTGACTTAAGAAACAGCATGGATAACAATAACTGAATACAGCGTTGGAGTCAGGCTCCTGTTCATTCCTAGAAAAGTTGCTCAGTGGCAAATGAAGCCAACATGGCTGGACTGCCGAGTGATAAGATTCCCCGGATCCTCCTACAATCTTCCCCATCCATGTGCCCATAGAGCACATGCACTAGTGTTACCCTTCAAGCCCTCCCAGCACTCGGTCCAGCCTTGTTCTCGGGCTCATTCACATGAACAGAGGAAAGAAAATAACTCTGGATTTGGCTCATTTACAACTTTTAAGACCTAATGATTTGAATAAGGCTATTCAAGTGTTCATACAGGGAATTGATTTAGCATATATCAACATATGATGACATATGTCAATGGGAAAAAGTATTTTTCATTTTGACCTGAGGAATATCCAAGTAGGATCAAAACGTAGTCATTAACATTGTCGCATGGACTAGTGTGCAGGCATTCCCTTCTTCTTTATGGCATGGTTCTGTCCTGGCTCTCTTCCTTGGGGCTTGGGAAACAGCAGTTGACAAAACAATCCCCTCACACACACACACACACACACACACACACACACACACACACACACACACACACACACACACACACACACACACCTAGAGACCACCATTAACCTCCCCTCTTATTCCTCCCATTTCCTCCCTCCTACTCCTCCCTGTTGTATTTCAGATCCTGTGGCTCCCTTTCTTATGAATATATCAGGAACAGCTTTATTACCTGGGTCAAGCCACAGGGTGTAGCTTAAGCGATAAGCATGCAAATGAAATGATGTCTATTCTGTTTTGTAGCGCATACAGTGCATGTATTTTGTGTTCAGAAGACGCAGTCAATAATGTGCAGACAGGTGGCAAATGGATGATGTGTTTTGTGAAGTGGATGATGGAGTAAAGACTTGTTTCTTTAACAATTACGTGAAAAAAAAGAATATTACAGATATATAGAGACAAAGAGCCTGTGAGGGAAGCAATAGACACATTTTCAAATCAAGAGAAATAACATGGTTCCCTCTGGTCCTGGACCTTGTCTGGGCCGTGACAAGAGCCGGCTTATTGGGGGGCCTTGGTTGAACCAAGCCCAGCTATGATGCATCACTCATCCACCCCTGAGGATCCGGCCGAGGACAAAGCTTGTTAACCAGATGTGCCGCGCGGTCCCCAGGGCTGGTTAGGGTATTCAGCATGTACAGTAGTGTGTGTATTCATATGTGGGTAGGGAACAAAAAAAAACAAAATACATGAACAGATTGAGAAACAGGTCACACGCGCTGACAAATATGCACAGTCTTGAACACACACATTAAATATCCACATGGATATCCCAACACACACACACACAATATGTCATGGGGCTACTTTCACCGTCCAAAGTAGGTTTATTAGACACACCACAGATGGACAATCTGTATTCTGTCCAAGTGAAATCACTGTCAGCGTCACTCAAAGCTAAAAGCAGAACGAATCAGTAGGTGGCAGATTGCAGATAGGCACACACAGTACTTGCTTGGGATGTATAATTTGCAAGTGATGCTAATAGCCTCACCTAATTCACTTTAGCATCACAAAGTAATTATTAACATTTCATAGCCTGCTGACAGTCGAGTCAGCCAAATATAGAAAGTCACATTGGCTAATATGGCATGATGACAGAATGCGGTGACAGTTTGGGGGGGGGGGGGGGGCAGTTTTGATGGGAATGTGTCCCCAGCTAGACGGCTGTGGTTTGTTATGTGGGAATTAAGAGGGTGTGAAAACACAGACAAACCTCAATAAAACCACAGGATTATTGGGGTCATTGATTTTTTAAACCTGACTGCAGGGAAGTCATCCAACTCAGCTACACGTGATGCAGGATGATAAGGCCTGATTCATAGTCAGCGTTCCAGTTCATCTCAAAGGTATTAGAGGGGGTTCAGGTTGAGGTCTTAGTCATTTCGTTATGTGTCTTTGTGCATGGGAGCATGTTTAAACGAAAAAAGACCAAACCATGAGAACAAAACTATACAAAAATATGTATTGTAATGTTGATCAAATACTTTAGGCCCTTTTGTTTACCACTCGGTCACCTGACCATTGGGAAAACATCAATGTAACCAATTGTTTTTTGGCTAAATTCATATAATTTGTCCAGGCTGTTCGTAGCCACACCTACAAAAAGTAATGCGCTGCAATTTGTATCTGTCCAACAAAATCAATACGTATGCAATCCATGTAATTGTGAGGGGTGGACAGGTCCCAAAACACAGGACTTTCACCAAAGAAACCACTGTTTGTGTCCCGTGTGTAAAAGCCAATTTAGATTTATTTTTCACACACTTTCCACATTTAAGTAAAGCCACAAGTTGTTTTAACTCAAACCCAAGATTGAAGGGTTGAAACGGTTGCTTGTTTATTGGACAGAACATCAGAGTGAAACTTGCTGACACCTCCTGGTCTTAGAAACAGTGGAACAACACCAAAGTTGTGCAGTCTTGTTTTTTTTTGGTTTTCTAAACAATATCTACAGCTGACAAGACAGCGAGTACCTTCGGTACCGGAGGAGAAGGCTGGCCCTGATGAGAGAGACAGATTATGATGTGTTGTCCTTGTTACACAGACGGTGACAGTAAGTTTTGATTCACTTCCTATATTTGGGTCGGACGTTGTTGTCTCCTCTTAGTGAACTGAACTCTTGTGCACTTGGAAGCGAACAGAAACCCATGTTTTCAGGCTGAGTTTGGTTGTTCAGTCTCCACCAGAGCCGTCCCCCAAACCAAGCAGACAATCTGATGAAATACTCCAGGGAGATGTCCATGGTCTCTGTTTTCATGTACCACAAATGTCATCTACAGCTGTAATGCCAAATGCTTCGGATGGCAGTGGTCTGTCAAAAATGTTACCTTGATTGGTAAATTTGCTAAACACAATGTGTGTTTCACCTTTGAAGGAAATAGTGTTGTTAACTTTCACACTAGAACGCCCACTGGTCCAGCTTTATTGTGAAGGGGTTGGTTTTGACCTGACTGGGCTATCTCAAACCTCCGATTGATTCAGGTAGCAGATCAGAGCAGACTGTTTATTCAGTGAAGATGTTCTTTTTTTACTGTGCTCTCTGATAATAAAGATAAACTGTCTATGAAGTCGTTTCTAGGATAACTATTTTCCAAGATAGTTTCCTAGAATAATGTTTTTTTCCCATTTGATTCATGTGAATTGTGAAGTTTTTATTGTATTTTATGTTTAATATATGCTTGTTAAATGTTGACCTTGATGTTTATAGTTGCATGCTCTGTCCCTCTATCAGACAGCATTATTCAACTTCTTTCTGATTGGTCTTGCAATAAAATGCAGCAAGAAGTTATTATTATTATTTGCAGTTTTCCCAATGCCTTTCAAAGTAAGAGGTCTCGTGTTCAACAGAAACTGTCTGAATCCTGTGGCCTTTCAGTGGTCCGGTTCTCTTGGTGCTCTGGGTCTTTGAGGAAACTCAAGAGGGTTGTAGCTTGTCACATCAATGAGTCTCTCCTGTTGAGAGGACCCTTCAGCATCAACGGTCCCCACATCACCCCAAAGCAGATCAAAAGCATGTAGTCTGATGGGAATCCTGATACCATGAAGGTTTAAACCGCAAAGCTGTTTGGTTTGCATTTTTCTGATATTGTTATGATAACAAGTTACATGAAATATTATTTTAAATAATAAGATATGACAAATAATGTCTCTTAAACATCTCTCTTTTAGGAAAGGGCTTTGCCTTTGGGCTAACATTGACTTGTACTTTCACTAAACAATGTATTACCATTAATACATTTTATAGGAATTTGAAAAAACATTTTCATCGAAAATAAATTGTTAAGTTTGGCAACTGTGTCAAATAGCAATGAACCCATCAGCTCCCCTGTTAAAGAGTTAAATATTGTAACCATTTCAGATGTTAACATCAATCAACGTATCTTTATGGATGCATGTATTTTCAAGAGTACAACTTAACGGTCATATCTACATTTATATTGCTGCCGTTATTTCACAAACAATGTTTTTTTATGACTTGATACATCAAGAGAAGAATCAATATTCTGGCAAAAAGGTGAATGTCCTATTTTCCATTCCAACCAAATGTTGAAAACCTGACTAATTCATGCAATCTACCAGTCAAAATCAATGTGAGTAATGCAAACATGAACATGATTACAATATATTAAGTAAATAAAAATGATCAATAATAATTGGTATTCCTGGTCTTAACATTTACTTTTAGAGTAAGACTAAAAGTACAAGGCTCTCTCCAGCCTCACGCCCACCTCCCCATCAGCTATGAGTGGAATCATCAAGCAATCTAAAATCTAAGATGTATCTGAAGGCTACCTGGAGCATTCTTTGTGCTCTAGATGCATCTTCATAAACAAACAATAACAAAGTTGTTCCCGTTTAAGAGATGGATTTGGAAGGTAATCAAAACAATTCAAATTGTATTCACATTCTTCATGTTTGCGCCTGTCTGCACGTTCTCAGGTAGTCATCATCTCAGCATGCTTTGGTAGCACCTTCCAGTCACATACATTCTCAACCACTCACATACATAATTACTTACACACACATACAAGCACACACTCTACTGATACAGTCAGACTTTGTACTCTTTCAATGTCTAGTCTTGTGTAATCTTGTTTGTGTTGGGGATGGGGGTTATTCTGTGTTCTTTTATGTCTAATTTTCTTATACTGTCACATTTTTCTTACGATATTATCGTTTAACCTACTTGCCCATGGACTAAGGGCAGAACGTTTGTTTTGATAAAATATGTATTATATTATTTTGTTATGGCTGTATTGCCAAAACGAAGTTCTGGGCTCCTTTTGAGTTTGAAATCAGCTTGTGTCCAACTTTGATTACTTGTTGTGTTATAAATGTTTAAATAAAATGTCTGTGTTTTATTTAGCCGGTATTTCTTTGATTTGTATTGTCCTTGTTTATTTTCCCTCAACATCAAACATGACGGATGAATTGTACAGACTGTAAAATAATTTTCTTTTATCTAAAAGCCTGTTTAGCCCTCATGTTGTCCAGAAGCTCAGGGTTGTATCTGAAGAGACTGAAGGACTCACCTTAGAGGAGTGCTTTATATAAACAGTACAACACACTGAAAAGGTACACGGTGGAAGATAATAAATACCCACATACTGTATCTATCCTATTTGTCGAAAGGCTGCATTGTGAGAACACTCAACCTGGATTCTTCTATTGGATCCTGTTTTGAGCCTCCATAATCTTTCCTATATTGATTAGTATTATTATTATCCCTGCCAAGAGATAATGATATGTATTGTGAGAGTGAGGGTTTGCGTGTGTGTGAATCTCTGTGTCTGTCCATTGCTACTTTGGGATTATGTTGCATCAAACTGCATAATATTTTGGGTGCTCATTTATTGCTGAATGCTCAAGAACCTCTTATGGTTGCAGTTACTCTCGCATCTCAAAACGCCTTTTATTGCTCGTTTGATACTGCCATCGATTGACTGCTGACTCCTCACTCACTGTTCTTAACTGGCCCCCGGCTACACATACCAGGAGAATATGAGCTTTAAAATGTAACATTCTGGTTCCATTTACTTTAAGCAAAAAACTAATTTATTATTCAGTTATTAATCAGTATTTCAGCTCTATTATTATTAACCTTTAAAGGTTTTAGTCATATAAAAACAAAGATAGCAAGAGTAGCGAGAACCATCGCCTGTACAAATAAAGTGATTAGTTTTCATTACTGTATGGCTTCATATTAATTATACTGTTACTGTACAGCTGTTAGAATTGTGGCCAATCTTCTATTTGCAATTAATATGCATTCAATCCAGTTCAATTATTGAAATGAAAATGATAATCTACTCTGGCTAAGGTAGCTTATCAAGAGTAAAATAATAGCTGTGATTTAACTGCACGTGTGACTGTTGGGACCGAAGTCCACTGTCTGTGGTCATCACAGTGAACAGTGTCTGCCTGTGATGAGAGGACACGTGAGCCCTTGTTGCTGTACTTCATCTCCTTGGAGCAGAGGCTGCATTTAGCATACCCTGCCTTACCAATATATCTAAAATACTGTGACAGCAGGAAGCTGTACTCTTGTCTGTTTAGACCTCCACCTTTATCCAGACCCAGCTCCACCTTTATCCAGGCCCAGCTCCACCTTTATCCAGGCCCAGCTCCACCTTTATCC
Organism: Pholis gunnellus; assembly: GCF_910591455.1. Classification (NCBI taxonomy): domain Eukaryota; kingdom Metazoa; phylum Chordata; class Actinopteri; order Perciformes; family Pholidae; genus Pholis; species Pholis gunnellus. Next base: position 1,957,577 of record NC_136539.1, read on the forward strand.
AGACCCAGCTCCACCTTTATCCAGACCCAGCTCCACCTTTATCCAGACCCAGCTCCACCTTTATCCAGGCCCAGCTCCACCTTTATCCAGACCCAGCTCCACCTTTATCCAGACCCAGCTCCACCTTTATCCAGGCCCAGCTCCACCTTTATCCAGACCCAGCTCCACCTTTATCCAGACCCAGCTCCACCTTTATCCAGGCCCAGCTCCACCTTTATCCAGGCCCAGCTCCACCTTTATCCAGGCCCAGCTCCACCTTTATCCAGACCCAGCTCCACCTTTATCCAGGCCCAGCTCCACCTTTATCCAGACCCAGCTCCACCTTTATCCAGACCCAGCTCCACCTTTATCCAGACCCAGCTCCACCTTTATCCAGGCCCAGCTCCACCTTTATCCAGACCCAGCTCCACCTTTATCCAGACCCAGCTCCACCTTTATCCAGGCCCAGCTCCACCTTTATCCAGACCCAGCTCCACCTTTATCCAGGCCCAGCTCCTTCACATCTCAGCCCTGCGTCAAGCTGCTCTACACAAACAGCCTCCTCTTCCTGAAGCTCTTTGACCTCATCATCTCATCAGTATCTGGGCCGTAACGGTACTTAACGTAACTTAAACTTTAACGGAGGGAAAGATGCTGATTGGCCAAGACTCGACACGTCACATCAAAGATGTTTTATTATGAAGATCACCACATCACCCTTTCTCCTCGTTTCACTCCAACCTGAGAAACGCTGGCTGGCCAGTTCCCCCCCCCCCCCTCAAAAAAAAAACAACAACTCTGCGGATCTACACGATTCACGTGGATGATATATTTTGATTCAAAATGGCGAATTTCGCCGAAAAGCGACAAGTTTGCAAGTATGAATACAATTCTGCATTTCCCCCCTCGCCACTACTGCAATACCATGCAACATGAACTACAGAGTGTAGAATCATGGTACCGCCAGACACCGTCTGGCTTCCATTGCGTTAGATGTTATCTGCAACCTCATTACTAGATGCCGCCAAATCCTACACGCTGTCCTTTTAAATGGCAGGAAGCTGCATAAAGGTAAGATAGAGTTTTTCTGTTGAGTTTGTCTTCAGCAGTTTAATTTCTTCCCTTTGTCTTGTTTGATGAACACACATAGCAATGTTATGTTGTGTTTGGGGAGATCTGTACTGTCTCTGTACTGGTCTGTTAGCTTGTCTGATTATAATGTGCCTTGTTTAATGGGCTCTGCGGAAGCTAGAGGGATATAGCGACATGAACAAACACAAGTATGGAGTCCAAACTTTTTTCTGCCAAACAGACCTACTATGAGGAGGAAAACCTCTTAAGTGCCTTTTCAGTCCAATTCTGCAGCTCTTTTCATCTCTCGCTCTTTCTCATCTCTTCCTCTCTTCATCTCACTGTGGGGAAGATGAAAGGAGACACTGGCAGTTGGCACTGGCTGTGAACTTTACTAGACATGAAGATAATATTTTTTCTGTGTGTGCGCTTCTTTATTGATTTTTTACACAATGCGCAAATAACTATTGGTACCACTTAATTTTCTGGAAATGGGTAAAATACAGTACATTTGTACAGGACAATGATTCTACCAAGTTTACACCAGGCACAAAGCCACAAAGACACATGGTTGTCATGTTTTGTTTATCTTTTATTTGAGGATTGTTAGTGAATGTGAGGGACAGAATTGTTTTATATTTGTCACTCAGCAGAACTTGAGACAGTCTGTTTATTTAAATAATCTTAGCGTGCTACCCCTTAAGTAGTGGACAAAACAACCCTGTCTTCTGAAAATTGCATTTATATGCAAACATTTTACAACAGAACATTTATTTTGAGAGAACAAATTTGCAGAAAACCGAGAGCAAGGTTTTAGGAATAGTTTGATAGTTTTGGGAAATGCTTTCTTTTTGCTTTCGGCCAAGATACATGACAAGATTGACACCACTCATATGTCTATCCACAACAGCCACAGCTGGTAAGCTTAGCTAGGCATAAACCCTGGAAACAAAGGGATACAGCTAGCTTGACTGTCCAAAGGTATGCTCTCCAGCTACTCCAAAGCTCACAAATTAAAAGTGCCATGTATAAGATTAAGAGCATTTCTATTGCCTCGCAGTAGCTCTTGACTATAGACTGAGAAGTGGACGTAATCACAGTGATGTCATCAATTGGTTTGTGGACTGCCATTTTGAAGCCTCTAGTTCTGGGATTTGGCCGCCACCATTTTTACTTTTTGAAATCATTAGAGAACTCTGGTAGTGGTAGCGTGCACAGTAAGCCCGCCCTAATGCATACTCTTTACGCGTTATGGTCTATTTGACTCTAAATGGACCATCATTTACTAAATGAACATCATGCTGTATTGAAGAAGACTTGAAACTAGAGATTGAGACCATAAACTCATGTTTACAATGTTTACTGAGGTAATAAATCAAGAGAGAAATAGTCATTTTCTCATAGACTTCTATAGAATCAGAGGAGTGGCCCCCTGATGGTTAGTAGAGATAATGCAAGTGAACTTCAGCATTGGCTTCACTTGTCAGAACCGAGAGGTTCTCACAGCTAATGGTGCTAACGGCACTAACACTGCAAACAATGGCAAAAGTGCTGACAGCTAACATTGTTTAACTGAGGGGCAATCACTGTATACATGTATATTAGAAGTAGACAAAGTCACCGTTGGTTTGTGGACTATGTTTTTGATGCCTTGAGTTTGGAGATTTTTTTGCAACCAGAAGTGACACAGGAGGGGAGAGCATTTTTAGGGGACCAAAAATAAGGCAGTGCAGAAAGGGCCAACTTTTAACACATTTGAACAGCATTACTTGGATGGCATCAGTTTAAGTGACGACTTCTTGCTATGTTCATTGTGATAATTAAAGTATGCTGTTTTATAATCATTATATCATGATAGTTTTTAAGATGTTTCCACTGCTTTGCTTATAGATCTAGAACAGAGATCAGTTCAGTGCTTACCTCAAATTCTGCTCCCTCAGGAAATGCAGAATTGTTAAATGTCGACTTCTGTAAGACATTGATGATTTCATTCACGGTCAAAGAGTGAGTTACACAGATAACATCTGTTACTGGATCTTAATAACAGTTTAATAAGTCTCTACATAGCACTATTTCCATATGAAAAGGACCAGTGACATTGGAAGTGTTATCTCAGATTTCAGGCCCCTCAGGACCAGTGTTTTTCCACACCAAAAATTGCAGAGCCCCTATAATTCTTCCTATTTGTGTGGGTCCTTGCCAATCTAAATCATTTTGCTGATTATTTTCCAGGGATTAGAGGTGTTTTTCTGGTAGAATATAATAACCCCTGTATATTTTAACCTCCTTTTAATCAGTGGGGAAAAGGAACAATCAGTTACATCATTGAGATGGAGAGCGCTGGTTTCCGCCCAAGCCAGAGTGTACTGCTTATTTATCCAGTATCTAAGGCTCGCCTGGTTTATTTTATCTGACTGAGTGAAATTCCAGTTTCAACCCAAATTTCTATGGCGCGGCAGGCCTCGTCTGGCCCCTTTCTGTCTCAGCAGATGTGGAGGAGTGGATCGGAGGTGGTGTTGGGGATGTGAGAGTGTAGCGAGGGGCTGATTAACCTACGTACTGTGGTCTTCATAGTGGAATTGTTTCAGACTCACAGTAATTGGATCATTTGAAGGCCTGGTGACATACAGGCAAAGGGTTTAGTGAGAGACACATACTGAGAATGAGTGTATGTAATAAGAAAAGCCTCTTTAAATACTTTTTATAAATCGTTGGTTTTCATTTGTCTTTCTTCATACATTTCATCAAGTTCATAAGCTGCAGAACTGGCAGGCTGAAATGAATATGTTAGATTTGGGGTTTCATACGAAGCCTGCAGTTATTTATCTGCCCAAATATAGGTACACATACATCACTTATCGGACCGACCGGGAACAGGCCCAGGGGCCAACGAGGTCAGGGGGCCCCAGGGCTTATGCTTCTGTTTGAAGTGACTGTTTGAAGTAACAGTTCTTGTTGGAAAGTCAATCCAATGACTACAAAGTGACGCATTATAAAGAGATGCAAAGGAACTACAGGTTCACAAGACTCCAGAGAGACACTACACACTCCAAAAAACGTTTCTAATACTTTTTTAAGGACTCTGCATGTGCTGAAATTACTTATTTGGGGAATCATTGAAAACATTAGCATGCTAAGCTAACTAGCTTCCACGAGTGGAATGCAAACGTAGCAGCCTGAGAGCTCCTCCCAAATGTTGAATGCTGTAAAGCAACAGATGGAATGGTTGATAGCTTACAGGTAAAAACAAAACACACACACACACACACTTGTTCTCCAGTCAGTAGTGCAGTCCACAGAGACATGGTGATTGGTTACTGCTCCTTTAACATCCACGTATGATGCGCCTGTTGATTGCAGGAGCAGTAACGGTTGATGAAGGGTGACGGCTGGTTGGACTTCCTGATTGGTATCGAAGCCACGAGGTCCAACCACCATCACACACACACACGCACACGCACACACACAGCAGGGGGGCATACAGGGCTGGATGAACAGTGCAAATATATTGGCATGATAACAATTCAACATCACTTTCATTGCTGTTCAGAAATCAAAGGACTTCACTGAATAGACAAACAACAAATGACAAAAAATCACTGCTTTCCCTTTGCACTGTCAAATAAAATGTTCTTTGGGATGTATCGAACTATAACCAGCTCGTTGTTCCTGTGCCTGTTTAAATTGGGTACCAAATTGATTTCTCTATCCTTCCCATGCCAAATATGGGCTGCTAGGTCTTTGATCTGGAATAGCGAAGTGTTAAATCTGTTTGATCTCTTCGATTAGCCCCCAACGTGGCGTCTAGACACCGAGGCCAGCGGGGTGAGGAGCTGCCTCTCTCTTTGTTTCTGTCTGCTCTTCAAGTATTGGCTCTAATAACCCCAGAGGGATGCACCACAAACTTCAAAAACACATTCGACAACCAGACATCCAGAGTGTATTTAATTGCACTGGTAATTATTCTGAACAAAAACATCACTTGACCTTCTAAAATTAACATGAGGAAAAAAAATGAAATAATGATTTAGTCAATAGAGACATCTTTGAATGTGAAAATATCAAATTCTGCTTTCCAATATCACGCTTATACTTTTCTCTATAGGAACCTCAAAAAGTGCAACCAAACATGTGAAGATTTCATCCACATTATTTATGTTTTGTCCTTCACAGTTTACACTGCTTCTACAAAGTTTGGGATTCATGCTTTTTTCTTTTTACACAAAATACTAATGTTATGTTACAACAGAAGAGAAACACATCCATGTGGATGTTAAAATAAAGTTTCTGAAACTGAGTCTTTTCCCAGTATTCTTCCCCTGTCCTTCATTTCTCCCTGTGGGTGTCAGCTGATTGACAAGAAGCAGAGTGTAACATAATTTAGCACTCAAACAAAGAAAAGCTCAACTCGAGCACAATAAAAAACAAACTTAAGCATTCATAGTTAGTCTTATGGATTATGGAGCTCTGAGGAGAACAAGTCCTTGTGTTTCCAGCAGCTCAGACTGTGTGCAGACAGCAGCAGGATTAAAGGAGAAAAGAGGCACAACATTTGAGAACACACTGGTGTTGTCCTACTCATATATGTACATAACAAATGCCCTCCATGATAACCATTGGCAGTTGATTCATACTGGTTCAAATGTCATTGTTGTTCTCCTGAATTGAGACTGTCCACACCGACCACTTAAAATGACGTGATGATGTCTATGTTGTGATGTTATGATGTGACCTGACTTTGGTACCAAAGTCCATGATAACCATGATCTTTCCATAACCATCAAATCACAGTGAAGCAGCAGGGAGAGCATGTTACTTGTGTTATGGGATGTATTTCAGAGTGAGATGAATTATGTGGGCAGGGTATAATTATGAGAGGGGATTCATCATATTGTCCAGGGCGTGACTTAGTGGGACGTTGAATTGAAAGTGAACTTTTATGTGGATGTCCAGTCAGTGTTGATGGTGAATTTAATGCCATGAATTCCTGAGTTGAGATGAGTCCCTGGTGGCCAACACATTCTCTCTCTCGGTTCATCGGTTTCAGACACAGAGGGGCACTGAGCGAACGGAGCAATTTGCCGAGTCAGAAGTTGAAATGGGTTGAGTCGACAAGAGTCTATTGTACCAAGATGCATTTCTTCTATACTCAAATAAACATGGTTGACAGTATCCGAGTCAACCAAAACACTGAAATGTAGCTCCGTCCATAACATCCTCTATAAGGATTTTGGTATATAGATACTTCAAATGACCATGACCATACACAAACTCCTACTGACAAAAATAAGCACCAACTCTGCAATTTTTGCAATATTTATTTTGATTGTTGGATTTGATTGTTGGATTGTTGGGTAAAGTGAGTGGCTAGTGCTTTAATGAGTAATGACTCTACTTCTCTCTTGATTTATCACCTCAGTAAACATTGTAAACATGAGTTTATTGTCTCAATTTCTAGTTTCAAGTCTTCTTCAATACAGCATGATGTTCATTTAGTAAATGATGGTCCATTTAGAGTCAAACAGACCATAAAGCAGGGAAAGCTTTAGGGCGGGGCTACCCTGTGATTGACAGGTTGCTACCATGGTGTTGTCCGATCTGGGAGTGTTTTTGTCAGAGAACTTTAACCCTTTCAGAATGTGTTTTCAGTTTATGAAAAAATAACCATTTGGACTCTTGGTCACTTCTTGTTGCAAAAAGAAAAAGATGACCACGGTCAATGAGCCAAATATGGGGCTTCAAACCCGTGGACCACAAATCAGTGGGTGTAGTCACGGCGACTACGTCCACTTGTTACATACAGTCTGTGTTTACATTCCAACTCTTTATAAGGTTATGATATGTCAATGTTTTTGGTGTGTTTCCGGCTTGTTCTGCTGCCCCAAGTGGCCAGAAATATATGAATACATCTTTAACCAAGTTTTTTTTTTACTGTTCAGCTTTATGAAGTCAAACTTAACCATTCTGTTATAGAGGCAGTAACAAACAAGGCCGGAGGATTTAAAAACCTCATTTGGTCTGGCTGGCATAATGATACCATACCTTACACGGTGAGAGCGACCGTTCCCAGTGATGGACCAGCATTTAAAAGGGTTTAGCATGTCACAGCTGGAGGCCTTTGCGCTATTCTGTGAAAAACAGCCAGTCTTTCAGTCCAGGCTAAAAGTACACTAGGGGAGAAAAAAAACAAAGTGTCAAACAGCAGAGGAGTGCCGACTGAATACTTTATGACTCGCAGAAAGAGCAGCAGCAGGTTCCCACCGCCATAGTAACAACTGTGAAAAATTCAATCGCTCCTGCCTTTCCCACTCAGAGTGTGGAGGATTAAGGCCCGAGAGGCACACCCGGCTACCCGCTGGTCCTGTTCGGCTCTGTCACATGTCCCAACATACAAGAGCCATTCAGAGGGTGGCCATTCTTAATGCCTGACTTATGCCCATGCTGCCATTTTAGTGACATCTGCACAGCACCCAGCAATCCTCTGTAAACTGCCTTTCCATCCTTCTCCTCCGCCGTTGTTTTTTCTTTCTTTCTCTGTCTCTGGTATTAAATCTAATCGGGATGACATGTCTCACCTTTTTCATCCCTCCTTTGTGCTACATTTTCTTCTCCGGCGTCGGCCACGGGGAGCAAAACGAGGTCGACCTGCGTGTTATATTGGTGTGGTGCCTCCTCCCTACTGCGGTATTGATGTGGCATTATGGGGCCTGGGACTGAAGAGGCACACAGAGGTAGACAGAGGAGTGAGAGGCTAAAGAGATTTATTTAAGTTTTTCAGAGTGCATGGGACTGCAGTTTGTCCCCCTCTGAGCCTTTTTTATGCCTAGCACCTAATTGGACTGGATACGAGTAAAAATATATTAAAGTTCCTGAGTGTGTGTGTGTGTGTTATGGTGTGTGTGTGTGTATGTGTGTGTGTTGGATTTCTGCAGACAACAGCATCCCTACTGGTCATTCCCAGAGCTGAGCGCTGCAGATGGTCAAAGATGGATCTTTTTTTCTGATAGTTTCCACAGAGTCATTCCCATGATGCTAATACTATTGGGTTAAAGTGAAGTGTCCCAGTTCCAGTTACTCTGTCCTGGTGTTTATTCGCAGACTGATTGACAAGTTCCAGACTATACAGGGCCCATGAGGCCGCCGAGACACTTTGATAATTTTGTCGGAGCCACATTTAATTTGGCTTATTGAATTTCTGCTATTTGTTTTTTTTTTCTATTCATCTGTGGTTCACGTACAAATGCTTTTTTTCCTTTGATTTCCACTCATCAGAAGTCAGAATAAAACAGAAAGTGGCTCTGCAGAGCATGTGTAAAAGGAAACAAAATGAAGGTCACTCAGCAGAGCATGTGTAAATGGTAGAGTGAGCCTCTCTTTGCAATATGTACAGAAATATTCTATTCATGGGCTGACTGGGTTCAACGTACTAACAAAATGAAATCACCCCATTTTAGTGTCTTTTGAACCGTTTAAAAGGATGCCCGAGCGACGTTTCATGGTATTAAGTATTGATGCAGAGTCTGTTGTGATGCCTCCATCTGCCGTCCCGCTGGCTGGACTCGAAGAAGTAAAATAAAAGAAACAGATGGAAAAATACACACAACATTGGCAGGAGAAAGCATTCTGCCTGTTGTGAGAAGCATGTGTGTTAGAAATGGAAGACACACATGTATCCTCAGAGCATGTTGTGCTTTATAGATTCCTCTAATAGCTGCCCACAGTGCTCGGATCCTGTGAAGTAAATAACGCGTGAAAATAAAAGCCGGCTAAAAATACAGTTGTAGAAATGTCCTAAGAGTCGTTCCATTTGTCCGATTGCACTGATTTATTATTAATATCAGGGACCAGATGGAACCAGAGAAGAAGTAGCAGAGGAGGCAGCAGGGACATATGTGCACTGTTCATCTCACATGAAGGAACTTGTATTTCTTTTACTCTAAAAGTCTTTGCTTCAAGTTGTTTTTTTTGTCGGGGTGGGTGTGACAAAAACTGTTTTTTTAACAGCTTGTGGAACATAAATATAAACATATATCTCTTTTATTTAATTATTTTCTTTAACCTTTACCCAATGAATCCAAGTAAACACCAAGTACCCGATGTATAGTTCAAGCACCCAAAGGTTTTTCAATATTTCTTAACTATATTTTTAAAAAAGTGAATCAGTGAATTTCTACTGAATGAATTTCTTGACAAACATCAGACCTTTTCTGGACTCCCTGACTCTTCCATGTGTCCTCATCTCCTCATGACACGTCCTGCACAGCTCAGCCTGCAAGTAATGCAGGCTGCAGGCACATGATGCTTGCCCGCTGAACGCTGAATGCTTATGTAGATTCATACATATGCAGTCGATCATATGTCAAGTGCCGTGCCCGGAGTCCACAATTCCCACCAACCAGGAGTGCAGAATTCCAGGGAAATGAGTCTCTGGCAGATAACAAGAGGAGAGTCATCTATCAACCTGACACAGTAACATTACACGACCATTTGAATTGTTGATGAATGATGAACTTGATTCAGTGAATCCAAATAAAAGTTAACAAAGTGTGTCATTCCGTACATGCTTTAGCAATAATAACGGGGACGATGAACTTTCTACAAAACACACACAATAAAGATTCCTAAAATAAAGTTAGTCTCTGTAGATCATTTCAGTTTTAGCCTCGATAGTGACCCAATCGTTACATTTAGACACTATACGTTTGCAATACACATGAGCTCCTATTGTGCTTATTCTATGTCACTATATTATTGTGTAATTATTATACAAATATGAATGTATTCACACCTAATAAACATAGTAAAGTAATACAAAACTAAAACAAACAAAGGGTGGGAGAATGTTTTATATCTTGAAATTGATTATGTTTGATAAGTTTAATTATAATTATTACATATATAATACGTACAATTTTAAATAATTTTAAAACGTTATCGTGATTTAATAAAATGTATGTAATACATTGGGCATTATAGAGATTAAATACTTAAATGCATTTCAAATAACTGAAAGGCTGTAGTTTTTTTAGTAGAATTATACTTGTGTCCTTTTCATATTAATTGACATTAATTAAAATGTTCATGTAACGTATACCTTTTTATATATGTATAAATGTAATGTTGTCATTATGTTATTCATTATTAAAATAATAGTATTAACTTTACTCAATACCAATGGCTTGTTATGACCTGAATGTAATATTATTTATTTATTTAAAGGTTATAGAGTATAATTACATTGTCTTACATTGTCGTACAGTTTATCATTTAATTATTTTATTAATTATCATACTGATTCAATAGTTTTTTTGTCCGATACAAAATAACAATATGTAGTGGAATGCTATGTGATGTGCTCAGAGTTGTTCTGAAAGACTAGGATTAGGAAATAGAAATACAAAGGATAATCATTTGAGTAGAAAAATAAACAACAAAAGCTGTGGTCAGATGACAGAGTTCACCATAACACAATCCTGTCAGATATACAAGAGAGGCATTTCAATGTTCTTCCAGCTAACGTAACAAAACAGCCAGAACCGATGAACTGAAAAAGACACGATAAGATAGAGATGGCCGAGTTTTTTAAGGCAACACTTTCCCCACAAATCAAAAACAAGGATTGGTTTAGCGCAGTGACCAGTCGTGTGAGCTTTAGGAAGCTTTATCCAACTCCACTGCTGTAATTTATTGTGCTCAATCCCCGCTGTCGGCCACGACTGTGCCCGGAGGCTTCGTTCAAGGGTCAGAGTGTTGGGATTATCTGAGAAAAAAAGGGGGGGAAAACTGCTTGTAGCCCCCCCCCCCCCCCCTCGCTTCTCACCAACGGCCTATAAACTTGTGCCAGCTGTTGCCTCGTGCTAAACCCTGCTTAAGAGAAACGGACCTAAAAGGCCCAATCAAGAGCGCTGTGAGGCTCCACTGTGGGGTTAGGGCGCCACCACCGACTCTGGCCGGGGCTGTCAGTGCTCAGTCCCAGTCAAAGACAAGACTGTGCTCAGCGCCGAGAGTTTCATTCAGAGTAGGCTGCAAATGAAACTCTGGGATGTAAATCACACTGGCATACAGTGGGCATACTTCATCCACAGTATTGAACCAATCTCACAATATTTGACAAAATGTAGGAACCAAGAAAATGCAATTTTGAAGGAGATTTAAGGTAAAGTATAATTTTACCAGTCGCAGCACAATTCTGTTTTCATAAAACAATCTGCCACTGAAATTGATGTCGTACTCCTCCTTTTTTCCTTTGGTTGTAACTTTTTGCTCCAGGGTAAAAGGAGAAGCAGTGAGGAGAGAAAGGAGAAGATGGATGGACAAAAAGAAAAGGGAAGCACTGCGTCCATTTGCAAATGCAAACTCAGTGGTCGGGAGCCTGGAAGGCTGGGGGGGGGGGGGGGCTCGGTGGGAGCGACGATCAAAAAGCATGTGACAGTTTGGGGGTAAGGACAAGGCTCGTGGGACAGACACATCAGGAGTTCAGGCAGGGGTTAGTGTGGCAGGAGGAGGGAGCTGAAACGTCCACCTCCTCCGCATCATCATCACCATCATCACCGCCACCGCCATCGCCAGGCCTATCACAGAAATCTGCATCAGCATCCCTCAACTCTCCATGAACCCTGACGAGTCTGCTAGTTTGAACACGAGGTCAGCAGGTTTTTGGGATAAGTTGTTTGTGTTTTAATCCATAAAGACAGGGTGAATCAGAGGCCACGCTGACCTGGAAGAATTTACAGGCTACACGCACTCACGACAACACAGAGGCCTCTGTTAGAGTATACATTTAAAATATATGTTGCGATAACCTAGATCTATATTCAAAAGCTAAATTCATATCATGTTGTAAGGAAAAGGGATTTTGTTTTTAAAATAAATTTGATTTGGTTAAATACACATAATAAATATTTTATGATAATTATACAATTCATTTAGCATAAAAACAATACAGACACACAAACACAAGTGTGTGTATATATATACACACTTATCTTTACTGAGTGATATGACTGATGCTACATACATTGATGGAATAAAGAATCCAACATTAATTTAACATTTGACAAAGCAAACATATCTAATTACAAATATTAAAGTAATAGAAGTGAATAAAAGTAATATAGATATTTAATTTTATATATGTAATATATATTTTTATGCTCTTCTGTTACTTTAATATTTTGAATATGAATGTAACATTTCACAAATCAAATTTATACAATAGAAAATATAAATTAAATAAAACAAGCGTACAAGTCATAGAGGTCCCAACGGCATCATCTTATTATATTGTTTATATATACATGGTGTAATATTCATATGTACTGAAAACAACAGAAGCAGAGGGAACATAAAGTTATTCATTCATGTATTAATACTTTACTTTGGCTCAAACCTGTCGGCCATAATCAACAGTTAGTGTTCTGTATGTTTTGACTGTTTATCAGGCTTTTCAACAGATAACTGTTCAGTGACAGAAGAGAATACAAATGTTCAAAAGATGTATAACAATACAATCAAAAACACGAGCACAACCAGAAAAAAGTACACTATCAAAGCCGAGAGGGAAATAATAGAAAAAACACAAAACAAAGAAACATTATAGACATAAATACACAATTGTCACAAATAACAAGTTCACTATCAGGGAATTAAATTATTTTTACGTATAGAAAAAAAAGACCCTAAATATCGACTATATATATAAAAAAACATATGCATTTATTTATTTTTATTCTATTATTATTTACTATAAGTAAAAGAAATGTAATATTATTACTATAACTTAGGATGCAGGAAAACAATGACACAATCTTGTCAATTTGACTGTATACCATATTTTATTTATTCAACCAGCTAGAATATCAGACTGTCTCACACTCCTCAAACAGCATAATTATACAAAATATACAGTAAATACAAATAAAATAAAAAAACACATTAGTCCAGCTGACTCCTCTGTTTTCTGGGCCTCTCCTCCCTGGATAGCGACTCATCAGATATTATAAGATAATTAAAATCCTGTGGAGCGATTACGTTCTACTGACTCGTCGGGGGCCGCCATGGCAGCTCAGACCTGGCTTCAGTAATCTCCCAAATATGCGGCGCCGGCCTCGTCCAATCACATGGCCTGATCTGCTTAGCTCCCACAGATACAGGCAGGTTCATCCGGGTGGAGTTCACGAGGAGTTCATCATGGCGGCCATGGCGGAGCATCTACTGAATGCGACGGCACAATGTCGGCCATACTGATGTTAGTGTTGCTTCCGATCGCTTCCTGCAGCCCGGGACGACCTGTCGAGATGAAGGTTGTCATGAGGCTTTCGGATCATTTCTCATCTACATCAGATTTATTTGTTCTTTCGTTAAACTCATTTCATATCAGTTTATTTTATTTTATATGATGACAATGCCTCTTCAGGCACACTGAGCCACTACTTGTGGCTCACAGTACATTCCTCCAATCCGGATCTCCTGAGAATGCTTGTCCACGCCACAAGCCACCACGAACACAAACCCGGTATTGAAGTCCCTAATAGAGTAATCTGTGTTTGCCCTCGTTTTGCATGTGGCATATGACTGGGACAGTGCTGCCGTCAGCAGGCCGGTGAGTGTGTAAGACAGCTGGCCCGTCAATCAGAACACGTTACAGATTCCCCACACCGGACCGTTTGCTTTCCACATCAACTTTCGCGACTTTCCCGTCGCGATGCAGGAACATGTGAAGTTGGATCCGGACAGAGGACGTGTGCATGCATGTGTGTGTCGTGTGAAAACCGTCCCTATTCCCCGGCTCGTTCTTCATCTCCCCTGAGAGCATTACAGGCGTAATACCTCAGAGGCCAAAGTCTCGCCTCTGAGACAGACTCCCAACCTTTGCACCCGTTAATGCTGTCAGGCAAGGACTGCCGAGCAATAACCAAACCAGGCCACGGCGTGTTGTCACCATATCATCATGTGCTGCTCTGCTCTCACCTAAAGCTGTTTAGGATTGAATTGACATTTTCCTCCGTTGACAACCGTTTCCTCTTTTTTATGTTTGGAGTAAGTTCAATGAGCTGCATGTGTGTAAAATACTCCATGACAAGCAGCAGTGTTATATTTCAGTAGTATAGTAGTAGCGGTCCAAACATGGTTAGCAGTGGTGGAAGTCAAATTCAGATACTTTATTTGAATAAAGAAGAATTAATAGCATTTTTTTTAAAGAAAATTTGTAATTAATATTAACTTAGTAATTAATATGACCAACCAATTAATATATGAGCAACTTTGTAATGTTAGAACTAAGGTGGAGCTAATTCTATCTACTTAAAAGCAGTTGGTTGGTTTAATAATCTTTAACAATGGAACATTTTAATGATGAAGTATTAATGTGCAAAGTCGCCTGTTATTATGGAGTTCTCAAGTCAATGGACTAGAGTTGGAATTTAAAAGCCAAGTCTGACAAAAGTACAAAATATATAAAACAAGATAAGAGAAATAGAAGCACCTCTGGACATAAAGAAAGGTCAGTCTATAAATGAAGCTCAAACATTATTATGGGCTTGCTTTAGGAGTAGATGATGCCTTACGGCAAAAAGCTGACGGTCTCTTGTTTGGAACGGATCAAATCAGCACAAAGCCAAACACATCCATCTCATGTAGCCTCAGTATTTATGCATCATGTCTCATCAAATCTTTCCTTATATTGATTGCAGTTCACAGCAGTTCAAATTACATATATTTAAAGAAAAAAGAATAGAAAAAATAATAATAATAATAATAATAATAATAAATATATATATGCATGCATACACACACAGTATAGGTAACAAAGTGATGAAAGAGAAACGTTATGAGCAACTTATGTTCTGCAAGTTCTGGAGCCGGACACTTGAGTAAAGCCTCCAGCTGATATCACACATATGAACATACATGTGTTTATCTCTCAACACATGCAGCCATGAATATAGAAGTACACACAGTAGCAGTCAGAAACCCAAATACAAGCGTCACACTACATGTAGTAAACATAGTGAGTAGCTCTCACCCACCATACTTATTTTTAGACAATTACCTTTTGTACTACACATTTTCAGAAATGTTATGTTTAAAATACAAATGAAGCCTTTTCTTACTAAATATGTGCTAATTTGCAGACATCTGCACATTGGATGAAGCCTGGTCTAGAGTTGTGATGACATGTGTTTAACATATTAGAGTCAAAGGTTTTCACAGAGGGAAATGTAACGATGTATTTGTATCACTCCATACAACAGCCAAACAACGATATATATGTTACCATGTTTTTAGTAAACAACGTTGTATACATCAGGCGATGAATGATGGATGAACAAACCCCTCAGTGGAAACCTTCAGAACATAGAGAGGAATGAAAGTGACACGTTCAGTGAATGTGAGAAAATATCTCATTCTGAGAAAACGGCCTTTAAAGATAATTTGTATAATCAATTTAACTGATGGAACTTTGCCAGTTGATTACTTAGATCAAGACAATTCTTATTTTGTTTGAAAAGTTTTCTGAAATTGTATATTTGAATATGCAAATGATGCGTTATGTAATGGTAACTTCTGGTGAATTTAGGAGAAATCTACAGATGCGAATAGACAACGTAGCAAAATCAACCTGTGAGACATGTGAGCATGGATTAAAAACATGTTTCTCCACACTTCACCCAGCTTAAAACTACACTGAAATTAAAACACAAATACAGGGAAGCATTATAAATGGATTTGAGAATCGACCAAGAAAATATATACAGTATATTATATTCTGTAATAAAAATGGATAAAAATGTGTTATTCTACTCTACTCTAGGGGAAAAATGTCATGGCATCTTAGATTACCTTTCTTTATCTTCTCACTAAATATTTTAAAGACATTAAGGTGCCTGTGAATAATGTCCACTCTACAGAAAGTATATACCTAAACTCACACTCACATTAGTACACTACTTGTTTAATAAGTCCTGACAACCAGCTCTGTGAAGAGCACAGGTAATTCAACTCTGCATTATGACGATGGAGAACAGCAAATCCATTAAAGGGTTAAAGTATAATCATGATAACAAAACAAGAACAAAAGACAACCTGACTGAGCGCTAAACAAACTCCAATTGTCTCTGGAAGTCCAATCTTATGATATGGAAATAATTTAGTTTTGTTTAGGCCACCAAGTTATTCAATATAGCATGACGTGCTTCAGCGGCTAAACTCAACACAGCTCAATCAAGGGTCTGTGTGATATCTCAGTAATGATCTGGGCCAATGGGACTGATGGGTCGTCCATTGTTTTCCTCTCTGAGCACCCTCATCATATCTGTATCAAGGGGCCCGGCCGCCGAGCTCGCTACAGCACCAAGCTGTTATGTAGGTTAGCGCCACAGAGGCGCTTTAATCCAAGAGTGGAAATAAATAAATAAAGTGTTTGGGTAGAGGTGAGTGCTCGGTCAGCTCGTCCCGCTCAGCTCACTCACATCCAGCAGCAGCCATTAGGCCTCTGCTGATCTAATGTGGAGCGAGTGTGCCGTCTACCGTACAAACGGGGCACCGATGGAAAACCGCTAGCTGAGCTGGAGCGCTACGGCGCCCACATCCAATCATACTATCAGTCACACTAATTGACCTCCATCCACGGCGTGGAGTGTCTGCACTGCGTGGGTTACAGGAAATGACTGAAGTTTGCTTTGATACAAAATTCACCAATTGAGTTCAATATGTTGAACTGAAATACAGCGTCAGGCGGTTCCACTTTTGATAAGGATTTTTTCAACAACACAACTTAACTTTCAAAAGTGTAACTCTTCTTATGGATACTTTATTTGATGTGTTCATTTTCAATAGAAATGTGTTAAAAAAAATGTACACAATAAAACCTCATTTTTAAAAGTGTTTGAACAGTTCTTCTCTTCTTACGGATACATTTAATATATGTTAATTCTGTATATACATGTGGTACACAATACAACTTAATTGTGTTAAAACTTTAGTGTTTGATAATTCAAATGTGTGCCGTTCAACTCCTTCCATTGCTACATTTTATTTAGTATTTAAGATTTGAATTAAACTTACAGTTGAGTTACATATTACTTACATTTAAAATGTTTTATACACAATAAAATAAAACGTATATTTTCAGAAAAAAAATTAGTTTGGAAGCATTTAAATATTAAAACAAGTACAATTTATTTTACATGGGGTAATACAAATATATAACAATATTAAAATATGATTACAGTTGAATTCAACATCAGCACACATTTTAGGTTTTTTTCCAAAATGAAATGTCTTTTTGATTTTCAGAGTAAAATGTAATCTTTAAAGTATCAAAACATTCACATTAATAAGTTCAACTCTTTTTATTAAGAAATATAATTTAGTATTTTAATTTAATTACAACTATGTTAAATTTAATTAATCTTAAATTTGATAGTTTTTTCACAATAAAACTTAACTTTTTAAAGTATTTAAACATTCACATTTATATAGCTCTTCATATGGATATGACTCTAAAAGATCAATTCTATATATCAATACGTGAGATTTAACAAATTGATTAAAAAAAGATGAATGTAAACATCATTTGTCATTTTTTCTTCCCTCTTTATATTCCAGACTGACTCAGAATGTCTCTCACGTGGAATACTACAATTCTATTAAATCCAACTAAATTGAATTGGATCCAGATTGCTGCTTGCATGAAGACTTTGCTGAACATTTTCAAAGTTGACTCTGTGGCACGAGAAGCAACCCTCTGCATATGTGAGGGTTTATGGATGAAAAGCTGCTGGGTTTCTCTCCACACCACATTCCACACTCGAACACTCTGCTCTGACTGTGGGAGGGGAATTAAAGGAGTCCAAGGTGTTCACCTGTTGAATCATTCTTCTCCTCTGAACAAGGTTAAGAGCCCGAGGCTGTCATTGCTGTAAAGTGTGAACTTTCCTTCTTACGAGGCCGCGACATGGAAAAGCACCGGGGGGCACCGTGTCAGAGGAAATACTACTCCAGCCCTGCCATTGAAGTGTGGACTTAAAGCTGTGATGGAAAAAGGAAAGAGCGTCTCTCTCTGGCATTGCCGGCTGAAATGCTATGTACGCATGCTACAGTGAAAGTGCATTACCTTTTTCTCCACACAGCCCTTTCAACCCTTTCCAAAGCCCCACTGCTACAATGTAATAAAAATACATCAAGAGGTGAGGTTTGATTTGTGCGTTTGAGTGTGGTTTCCAATGTCCCCTCGGTTCCTCAGTGGTTGTGTGTTTTGAACACAGCGTCTGCCTTCCTCTCAGTGTTTGTCCTTCTCTCTGACTGACCTGTTGGTGACCGACCACATCGGCCACTCAAACACCGAAGGACGAGACACAGAGAACATGTGCACTCACAGCGGGAGAGCAGAAATATGGACTTACCCCTTTTTAAAATACTATTTCAAAATGTTTTACTTTCACCTCAAAGATAATAAATGTTTTATGCAAGGTGACATTCAAGCAAAAAGCATGTACATGAATTATATTTACACTGGAGAAATATCAATATCAATATCAATTCAATGTTACGTTCCTCTACGTCTGTTTGTGTCAAAGCAACAAGATGTCAGTCAATCGTCAAATGTTCTTTTCATGCTTCTTGCAATTATTTATGAGGTTTCAGTCGACGGAAAACCTACAAATGGCGTTCCAATCCCATGATCCCGAGTACAAGAGGACACGAACCGGACCAAAGAGGATTAATAATAAACAATAATTATTATTATTATAAATATCAATACTACTAAAACTACTGCTACCAATAATAATACTAATAATACAAATATACTAGTACTAATACTAATAATATAAGAATGTGTGATACTACTATAAAAGCAATGCTGTCATACATGACGTTTATATCATCACAGACATGTTTATTAGATTTAGTTGCTTATGAGTAAAAGTTGCTTATGAGTAAATTTTGTTGCTTATGAGTAAAAGTTGCTTATGAGTAAATAAAAAATGTCAATACATAGATATGGATTTGATACAGAGCATGATACTGAGATTAGGATTCTAATTTATAGAAGTTATCACTGTGAAACTGTGACAATATGAAACTGAGCCGCAGGAAAAATACATTTCATACAAAATGTTTCATACGGTATCACCATTTTTATTTTATTCTGACCCCACACATATATATACATATATATATATATATATATATATATATATATATATATATGTATATATATAGACATGCTTTTAAATATATATATTTCATGTATATTTTTACATACTTACATACATCCTTGTGTATTCCTTTACTTTGTCTTATTTATAGTTTAAAAAGTAACAGAATTTCTTTGCTGAGTAATTTCTAAACTACAATGTTTTCATGAAGGAAATACATATTACTGAATGAAACATATTCCATGTATACCTAATGCAACATTTAAGAATCACAGACAATAAATATGCAATTCTGCTGATGCAACATAAATGCAAACAGACATTTCAAATAAATTCCAATTTTGTGAGTTTTAATGTATATTTGATTGAATGAGGATTCTGTTCATTTTGGTGTTTGTTTTTAATAATTGCATCTAATTTATGAGACATTTTGTTATAGTTAAAAATAGTTTGATATAGTTATTTATAAGTTAAATACTCTGTTGATATATATTTAATTAATTACAATATTGAACATTTGATAGCTAAGTCACACCATACCTACATATAGTATATGAAACATGGTGTATTTTAGTGTCGTGTTTTATCAGCCTGTTCTCCTGCAGCAGACCTTTACATCCTGTTCTTGCTCTTTATAGTATCTTTATAGTACACTGTGACCTGTTAGTGTGAGCTGAGCGCTGAGAGACCTGCTGAACCGCCCACCTGAGACCTAGAAAGCACACAAACACCACTTCACCTGCTTATAGAAGAATATGGAAGATGGTGCGACTGCAGAGAGAGAGAGAGAGAGAGAGAGCGAGAGAGAGAGAGCGAGAGAGAGCGAGAGAGAGAGAGAGCGAGAGAGAGCGAGAGAGAGAGAGCGAGAGCGAGAGAGAGAGAGAGAGAACGAGCGAGAGAGAGAGAGCGCTGAGCCGAGCCCAGAGAAGAGTCCCCCCTATCCTCTCAGACACACTGGGACCAGTCTCACAACAACACTGCTCTCCAAACACCAGAAAGAAACCTATCTGGAACACTAGAAAGAAGAAACTAAAAGCTTAAGTAGAATATTATCTGGCCCTAGAAAGAAATGATGAATTGACAGAATATGTCTCTACTGTCAGAGATAGAAAGCAGAGACGGATCCTCACCAAGTACAGGCTCAGTGACCACACACTGGAAAAGAAAACAGAATGTGTGGTCACTGTGGGACAGGTGAGGCTGAGACAGAGATGCACTTCCTCCTAAAATGCGAAACATTCAATGCAATTAGAAACCTGTACTCTGTAATTTCAGATTTAAAAAAATGGCGTGACATCTCAAAATTAAAAATACTCCTAGGAGAAGGAGATAGGGCACACCTTGCTGCCCAATACGTATTAACATGCCACAACCTGAGGGACAGTGAGTGACCTACACACACACACACACTTATTTATATACATATATATATATAAAATGAATAATCAATCTAGATGTTATATACATGTTATTGTATATTAATGTTATTGTGTATTAATACTATTGTGTATTAATATTATTGTGTATTAATGTTACTGTATGTTTGATTTTTGTGATGCTTTGGCAATACCGTTTCTAAACATTCATGCCAATAAAGCAAATTGAATTGAATTGAATTGAGAGAGAGAGACACAGAGAGAGACAGAGAGAGAGAGAGAGAGAGAGACACAGAGAGAGAGAGAGAGACACACAGAGAGAGAGAGAGAGAGAGAGAGAGAGAGAGAGAGAGAGAGACACACAGAGAGAGACACAGAGAGAGAGAGACACAGAGAGAGAGAGAGAGACAGAGAGAGACAGAGAGACATAGAGAGAGAGAGACACACAGAGACAGAGAGAGAGAGAGAGAGAGACACACAGAGAGAGACACACACAGAGAGAGAGAGAGAGACACAGAGAGACATAGAGAGAGAGAGACACACAGAGACAGAGAGAGAGAGAGAGAGACACAGAGAGACATAGAGAGAGAGAGACACACAGAGACAGAGAGAGAGAGAGAGAGACACAGAGAGAGACACACACAGAGAGAGAGAGAGACACAGAGAGACACAGAGAGACACAGAGAGAGAGACAGAGAGAGACAGAGAGACACAGAGACACAGAGAGAGAGAGAGAGAGAGAGAGAAACACACAGAGAGACACAGAGAGAGACACAGAGAGAGAGACAGAGAGAGAGACAGAGAGAGACAGAGAGACATAGAGAGAGAGAGACACAGAGACACAGAGAGAGAGAGAGAGAGACACAGAGAGAGACACACACAGAGAGAGAGAGAGAGACACAGAGAGAGACACACACACAGAGAGAGAGAGAGAGACACAGAGAGAGACACACACACAGAGAGAGAGAGAGACAGAGAGACATAGAGAGAGAGAGACACACAGAGACACAGAGAGAGAGAGAGAGAGACACAGAGAGAGACACAGAGAGACACAGAGAGAGAGAGAGACAGAGACAGAGACACAGAGAGAGACAGAGAGACACAGAGAGAGAGAGAGAGAGAGAGAGGCTTCCCCATAACAATGCTGGCCTATAGCTGAAGGGCCACTGTGCTCTCTGGCACACGCTGGCCTACATACACCCTGAGTGAACTTGATAAAAAAAGAGCTGCCTCTGAGATCCTGCCGTCCTCCGTGTCTCATATCTACAGCTGAGTATGTGTAAGTACAATATAATACACGTTGTACTATGAGGAGGGCTCCAGACTGAGGACCAGCAGAGTTTGTGTAGTGCAGGCCCAGCTGAAACGCGATAGTGTGCAATCACATAGGTATGGCTGTAATTTCTGCTCCTGCCTGATTATAATTGCCAGCTTGGCCCCTCACGCTGCTCACCCTGTCCTGCACTCCCGTTCTGCTGGGGAACAACAAGCGTCGTGGCTCTGCTACATCCGACCCCATCTTTTATCTTTACCTCTCCTCCTCTGAGCCAAGGACTGAGACACAGACTGATGATGAATCATCGTGGTTACATTCAGAGTGCCATGTGTGCTCCTCCCACCATCAGCATCATGTTGGTGGGTCCAGGTCTGGACTGCAGGTGAAGGTTTTCATCATTTTAATGATAATAGTAGATACAATAGACCTATCTTTTCCAATGGGGATCTATGCAATCGCATGACACTATGAAGTCAAATTGAAATGCTTAATGCAGGAAAAAGGCAACTTGACATATTATGTATATATTATATATATTATTTATTTATTTTATTGCTGATATCTTAACATTCAAGCATTTTGAAGTTGTAGCTGTTCACGTGGGAGCACATTTTATTGTTTAATATTAAGTGTTATATAAACTCTTACTTTACTTTGAAAATTGTCTGACCTAATATATTAAACTATATCATATATATCTATATCTATATCTATAGATATATATATAAAATGCTCAGCACTAAAAACAACAGAATGGCAGGAGGGCAAAATAAAACACACATGACGATATATGTTGCTATGGTGATGGAATAAAATATATAAAAAACAATAATATTTGATGTAATTACTCTGGCTATGCATGGTAGCTATAAAATGCACCGTTCTCTTGATATTCTATTGCAAACTTAAACAACTTTCTCAGGTGTTAGGGAGCTTAGCGGAAGTTTATGAATAAATATGATGTTAATTATAATAATATTATATTTGAACTTCAGGCAGTGTTAGTGTTACAGTCCTGCTCTGTCCACTAAAGCCATGATTCCACGTGAGCGCAGCATTATTACCGAATGCTTCACCCTGATGTCCTGTGACTTGGATTGTACCTCGCTGTACATCACTTTGGACAAAATGACAAATGAATAAATATTCGAGGCAGTAGTAACTAATTAGTACTAGTAGCCGCAGTAGCTTTTAATTACCTATTAGAGTCATGAACACGCTGTGAGGGCAGGAGAGTCAAAATCCTGTTTTTAGGGGGACTATGTAACATCTGCAGTCCCTGGACAGATGTGTCATAATCACCCTAAAAAGGAATATAAGACGTGTGCAGACCAATA
The DNA here is from genome assembly GCF_910591455.1 of Pholis gunnellus. Lineage (NCBI taxonomy): Eukaryota > Metazoa > Chordata > Actinopteri > Perciformes > Pholidae > Pholis > Pholis gunnellus. The sequence continues at coordinate 1,980,777 of NC_136539.1, forward strand.
ATGAAGTGATGATTAAAACATGCAACACAGAATCAATTAGCACGCAACATGTACACGTTTGACTTGACGTTCCAAATGTTCGCAGTACTCCATGTCGGCAGGAGGTCGTGGTGCTGGATGCTTTCACTAAGAGACTGCTGTTTGTTTGCCGTGTGAACAAAGAACTTATGTTGCCTGAACAAAACCACGTTTTTTGTATTATTTTGTTTCTATTAACAATGTTAACCATCTGTTTCAAAGTGTTTCAAAGTTTGACTGTTATGTAATATTGTTGGAAACAGGTTTGTATCAGGCATCAATGGAAACAAACAACACACAGTAGTAGTAGTAGTAGTAGTAGTAGTAGTAGTAGTAGTAGTAGTAGTAGTAGTAGTAGTATATCATATCAACAGGACTAACTGTGTTAGAGGGACATGAGGAAGATGTAAAAAAGATTTCATAGATGGAATCAGTAGTTATATTAAGGTATAATGTATATTATATTATGGCACTTAGTGAGTGCAGACCTCTGCCAAGGCCATGCCCAATCGCAATGTTAGCGAAAGGGAAAAATCACTGTTGCATCCGCCCTGTGATTCAGATCCACTCCACAATACAATGGGTTCATCCTTGGGTCGGGCTACATCCTTCATCCAAGGTTAATGAAAATCAGGCCAGTGGTTTTTCTGTTATCCTGCTGACGAACACACAAACAAACCAACAAAACGGACCCAAAACACAACCTCGTGCTGGAGGTAGTAATGCCGCTCTTCATTTACAACAGGCTGTAGTATTTCACCACTGAGAACAGCCACCAGTGATTAATGTGAGTGGACAGAGGCTGGAGGACCAACTGAAGAAGTTTCAGAGAGAAAATAGGTCAACCGCTCCTAACGTGCATGAACTTTTGACCTGCATGAAGTGGAGCTAGTGATTCAACAAAAGACTGACGAAAGGTATCCTGCTGTTATTTAATCTGAGTGCTGCCTTGGAGATAATATTATGCTGCTTTACTTCTTTACTTATGACTTTCCTTTTTGAATAACTTCTTCTTCAAAAAACAACAATTAGGCGAGTTGGGCTGCTGAGTGAGGAGATTGAAAAGACGAGTTTGTGATAAGTAACTTCCACTGCAGGAGGAGCTGTTAGAGGTACACCAGAGATCTAATTAGGTTTCTTTCATTTATTGTCATTGTACAGAAATCTCTCCATCTACAGTGCTGTGGGCTTCGTCATGACAGAAAGAGGGTTAAACTTTTATTCATTTATTTATGTTTTCAGGGCTGTTTGCGTCATGTCTTTATGCCGCCTCTGACCTCATTCCTGTCCGCAGCAAACCTCCATTTAACGAGAGCAAGCGGCCGCTCCGTGTACACAAGAAACAAGATGGCGGCGTACGGTACCTTGGGTCTCGCTCGTCTCTTGCATCCCTTCTTTCTTTTGGGCAAAGACTGTCTGTCGGAACTGTTCCGCCCTTTTTTTACATTTTTACTCCACAGCGTTACAGCGATTGTCGTGCATTTCTCGGCCAGCCTTTAACTATTCCCCCACAGAGATGAATAAGGACAAACAAAAAGCGAGTCCTACTGTCGGTAGCATGAAATCATTCCACTTCAACTGTGCGTCTTTCTCCTGTTTGTCTTTTTTGAGTGCTATTTCCCGCCCTCTCTCTCTCTCTCTCTCTCTCTCTCTCTCTCTCTCTCTCTGCGGCGGGGCTCATAATATCAGATTGCACAGCCGGTCTTGGCCAAATGTGAATTTTATACTCTAGTGACCACAGGCTTTACACTTTCATTAGCTCACATTCTCCTCAGCAGTGCAAATGCCATGTCGCTGGTGAATGGGGGGGGGGGGGGCTTGCTGAGTGAGCCCGATGGGGTGGATTGGAGGGCGGCGTGAGGAGAAAAAATTTCTCCCAAAAGCACATTTGGCCTGGAGGCACGGGCCACATCCCAGTCACTCTGAAGGGAAACATGAAATGTGCCTCATGGAGCACATTGCTGACATCCAAACTGGAACACAATCCAGTTATTTTCATGGTATAATAATATGGCAATCATTGGAAACCATTTCACCCTTAGTTACCCAGCTTTCCTCACTTCTGACAAATATTATTTTTCCAGCATACGTTATAACTAAACGTGTTTTTTTGCATTAGTGAGCTGCCTCATTAAGAGGCGCTGTGTTTCAGTGAGCCTGGAATATGAAATGTAAAAACCAGTGTCTCCATTGGTCTTAAAGCAGTCGTCTTCCTCTCACTTGTTTTCTGATTCCAATGTATTCAGTGAGAGAAAACGAATCAACAAGAGAAGTGCACATGTGTAGATGAAGGAGGGGGGGGGGGGGGGGGGGGGGGGGGGGAGGGGGCAGAGAGGAACGAAAATCATTCTTGTCAGCGCTCCCCCTGAGAGATGAAAGCAAATGCTGGATGTGTCTTAATCTATTAGGGTAAGGCGTGGTGTTTGGCCCTAACCCCCCCCACCTCTCTTCCAGACGTGGAAGGACAGAGAACACCGCCTCGCTTGAGGATGCCCTCCTAACTTTCACTTTCACTGGGGCTCTGTGAAACTGCTGCGTTATTGGTGTGACTTTTGCCTAACCGTGTTTCCAATTATCTGCTCGCTGGACTGTGGCGGCGACACCTCGGCGTTCTCCACTGGGGCAGGTGGGGGGGCGGCGGAGAGTTGTCATCTATCTCGTCAACACTTGTCTCCTGCATGTCCTCCATTTGTGAAAGGAGTTCTGTGGAACGGGGCCTGAGAAGAAGAGCATGACACGCGGGCGGCGGGTCTGAAGTCCGTGGTCACCAGGGGCAAGTCGGAAACAAACCACTTCCTTTTGAAGGTTTGTGCCTTGTTTTGTATCTTTTTTTCTCTGTGTGGTAAAGAGGAGTGGGTTCATGCGGAGGCCAGTGATTACGGATTTGAATGGAGTTAAAATGGAAACATCTTCAGGGCACACTCTGACCTGTCAGCCTCATTTTCCTGCAGCGGATGGGATGCGTGCGGCCCCCTTCTCTATTTCCACGTCTCCTTCCCGTTCCTCCCCTCCCTCCCCTGCATGCTAGCCCTGCTATGCTAGCCCTGCCAGGTCACGTTTGGCATACAGAGATAACCCCCCCTCCCTCTCACCACAGCACACACACACTCTGTCCATTGTCAGCAGCGCCGAGAGCAGATTTGCTCTTTAAACTAATGGCCCGTTATGTGAAACAGACCTGATTACTGCCTGACAGAAGGAATTAAGGCCGTCCAGGGCCCAACGAGAGCGCCAGCATCCACGACCTGGCACAACCGCTTAGGGTGAATTGTATTTATACTGCGCGCTGTAAACATGCATTCCAGTGTTCAGGAGCAGAAAAAACAAATAGAAAAGAGAAAGATGTACACTTTCAATGTACTTGACTTTGCGTCATATTGATTTGACTTTTTCGAAGGGATTGCTCGTAATTGATTGAATTAGGGATGTGAAAGACGGGAATGAATTTTCTTTTAAAATCCAGGCCATGAAACATTGAGATCTGTATTTATTGTTCCATAACAGCAGAGGACAGAGTGTATTCACTCATTGCAAAGCCAACCTTGTTTATCTATAAATACAGGCAGAAAGGACAAAGTGGTCTTTGCTTTAACAGTAAAAGAAGAAATGGATGGTCAACTTTTATATAACTCACAGCTTTGAATCACAGGTTTAAGTAATTAGAAATAGGCAGAAGTGCTCTTCAACTCTCTATTTACTGAAGAGATCCACACAAAATATTGATTTAAAAATAATTGCATTTGTTTTCAAAATTATTTTATTGCTTCTGCTACAAAAAATATAAAAGAAGAGTCGTCTTCATGTTTATGAAGGGGGGGTGGGGACTAGAAGGCCAAGAATACAAAACACTGCTGCTATCTCACTCTGTATGCAGAATTCTATTAAGAATAATACAATTACAATAAATAATAGTTTAAGTCAGTTGGACTAAAGTTCCTCTTAGAATCTGCTTTAAGGATTTCAATGGCCACTTCTTGAAAGAGCGGACTTTCAGGTTTAAACATTGGGACACAACTAACATCCCTTCTTGTTCCGCTTCATTAAAGGGAGAATTAGAAAGCTTTCTGACATCATCTGGTATATATAGTTTTCTTTCATTTAAATTCCATGATGATATAAAACCAATGGAGACATGTGATAGCAACTTCATTGACAGATGAATGGACATGTATATGTTGAATGTGCACTATGCTGTCTTCCTCCAAAGTTCTGGTCTCTGGAGAGAATCCTGTTGGCTGTCGTGAGCTGAGATATTTTACGACACCAAGTTAAAAGGAGAGCAGACAGGTGAGATGTGAAATGGTCTGTGTTGGAGGAAATGTGGAGAACAGCCGGCGGATTATTTCCATATTTTTTGGAGCTGTCCAGCTATTCGCTGACACTGGCAGGAGGTAATACGGCTAACACAGAACATTTATGGTGAAGGAATTGACTGCTCATACTTTACGATTTATTTTTGCAATCTTGCAGTGCGCTGCTGGACAAACGTCTTTGAAAGAATAATGAGCGACCTGCAAGAAAAGCTGCAACCTCTGACAAAGACTGATGTTGTGAATAATAGTCAAAGTAAGGAGAGAAGGACTTTGCTGCTAAATCTACAGGTTGATACATTCTTGCAAGACTGAAAGAGAACAGATTGTGTTTGTGACCCTAATGCAATGATTACTGATCCATTTCAGTATGAACTGGCAGTAGAGCGTGTATATTAATGTGCAGGTGTGTGTAACTGTTTGTGTGTGTTTTGTTGTATTTCTGTGCTTCTATAAAAAATAAAGTATAAGAAAAGAAAAAAGTTCACATATTGGCTTTTTCTATATTAATTACATCAAACATAATTTGAATATCTATCTAACTCTGGTTAACATTGTATGTAACATTGCATTGGAAGTGTGCGGGAGGCGAGCAGATACTCGTTTATCTTGTTTACAGTGATTATTTGCAGCATCTCGTATGAAAGCGTTGTCTTACATGAAAGCTGTGCCGCTATTTGACAATAACAAAATATCTAAATTTGTCTTACAGATTAAATGATTGGTCAAATCATTTTTGAAAGGGTTTAAAAAAGTGTAAGATGCTATGAACAGCTACAGAATAATTGTATTTGCTTATATAAGAAAGCATCTTATTTTTCTGCATCCTCATGATTTTATGATTCATATTTATATAGCACAGTTTAAAGACAACCAAAATGCTTCACATTGCAAAGATGAAAAAGTGCAGGACTGGACCAATGACACAATGAGGAAATCGCATATTGACATACCGGTAACTAAAAGCCATCCCAAAAACACAACGCCAGAGACAATAAGTGGGTTCACAAAAACATGTATTTGGTCATTAAATTTAAGATCGATGTCAAATCAAATGTGTAAGTGTGTTTGACATTAGCAGAGAGCGCTCGTCAATCACCAGCTACACTTCAATCATCTGATGATCCAAACATTGTAATTTCTGTGTGTAGCCCATGTGTTGGTAGGAGAGGTCAGATCATGAATATAAATGATAAGTCATGAAATTAAAAAGAGCAAATCACGTACTTTCATTACTGTAAACATGTATTATATACAGACAATGATGAAACACACTTCTCAGTTTTAAGGTCTACATGAATTATATAAGATCAAGTAATAAATGTGAACCGAGAGGAGGGCCAGTGACATTTACTCTGTTATTAATATTATTATCTGTTAGATTAATATATTAATGCTTGTTGTACTATCTATAATACACTTCTGTCAATAGAGGTATGATTGTATTCTGTAAACACACACAGCTGAGAGCTGAGATTCTAAAAAGTTGTAAAAGTTGAAAGTTGTTTTCAGTCTGAATTATTAGTTTGCTTGTTGTACTCGTGCCATTTTCTCTCTAGTCCATTGTATTTTTTCAGGAGTTTCCATTTTGTTTAACATTACTGTTAACAAATGTATCGGCACTTACAACAAAATATCCCAAAACATATTTGTTCTTTTTTTCCCCAATTACTTTTTTTCTTTAAAGAAAGAATAATAATGTAATAATTCCTCCTGTGAAAATGTGTTTGTTCACACAGATCAGAGCAGGATCAACGATGTTACTGTTCATTTGATTTATCTATAATACAGTTAAAAAGAGAAATATAATTGGATGTATCCTGCGTTTGTCCTCTGTTGCAGTTTCTTGGTATCCAGATTGACGTGTTCAGAGAGCAGCAGAGTGAAGTTGCTGCGTCACATGAGCAGGCTGCTGTGATATGGGGCGAATAGCTGCACATTAAAGAGTTGAGTTGTGGGTCACATGCTGTCGCTCCACATCCATCAGCTCACTTCCACCCCGGTAACGGTGGAGGACGGGGAGCTTTACAAAAGAGGCCAATGGGGGAGGAAGGTGGGACGAGGTCGGCAGGAGGGCAGTCATGTGACCCGGCACGTCCAACCACAGCGCGCTGACCTCAGGGATCCGCAGGTGTTGAGGTGGAATGGATGTGACTTTGTGGTGACCTACAGGCACAAACACAATATGTTACATTCCCTCTCACACACACACACACACACACACACGAGAGCTCAAGTACTGTGCTGTATGCAGGGAATATACAGTACATGCATGTGCACACATAACGACACAAAGAGTATCAATCATATTTAACTCATTGAGTTTGGATGTTGAACAAAAAGCAGCGGGGTAAAACGGGAACAGTACTGTGTGTAGGTGTGTGTGTGTGTGTGTGTGTGTGTCTGTGTGTGTTCACATACGATGCTGCACAACACGACAGCACAGTCAAAATGCATTTGACCTCACTTAGTGATGATGACATGTTAGATAGAAACTCCGAAGTACAAATGTTTGGAGACTATTTCAGCAGCTGCTCATTTTGGCAAAAAGAATGAAAAATAACTAAATATGAAAGGTCATGCTGAATGGGACATTTGATATCGAGGATGAAACGTCAAATGAATCATAAATGAGGCTTGATGGGAATTTTGTCCGGTGCCGTGAGCCCCGCGCCCGGCCGCCAGCACAGAACCACACGTACACAAAGAAAGCATGAACACAAATGCTATGTGAGTACAACTCCAATAATAGTTTACACTTCGAAGAACGTTAAATAATGGAGCCATAAAACTTTAAAATAAAATGATGAAATCTGTAAAAATAAAATGTTGAACTTTTCATTTGCAGCCTCTGTTTCTGTCATTGAATCTTCTGGCTGCAGTTTCAAAGTCTGCCTCAGTAAAACTGTTCTGTTAGAAAAGTGTTCACTCTCACGTTTCATTTGCTGAGCACTTGCTCGCCTACATGATCATTCTGCTTTCACAGGAAGAATATGTTATTTCTGTTGGCAGCTGGCTTATTACTGTTACTGCTGAGAAACTCAAACTTATTCTACTGATGCGCTCACAGCACAGCGAGTCACATGAACTATTAGATACAAAATACATTGTAAGTACAAAGTATTCAGAGCAGTGATTCCCAAAGACGGGGTCCTTTGTGGGCCGCAAGAGAATTTATTAGGGTCGCCAAATAAATTCTCAGAATTTATTCCGTATTCTTATATTCAACATTTATATCTGCAGTTCACCTTAGAGCCACATGATGAGAGGGAGTGAACATATTGACATAACCTTTTTTATAAATTATTTGGCAATTTGTTAAGTATTTGTTTTTAATAACAGGTGAATAAAACAAGGTTGTAATTATCAAACATATATCTCTTCTAAATGGCCTGCTTTCCTATTCAAGATAATATAATGAGATGTGGAAATGGCAGTAATGATGGTCAGGAACATTCATTTACACAAAATAGGGAAGTAAAGAAGTGGATCCTGATGGTTTATCATTTTTAAAAAGTGGGTCCCCCCAAAAAAGAGAGACACAGACAGACAGACAGATCAGGAAATAAGAAACGTTTGTGGGACAGTTTTCCTGGTTAGCTAGACAGACCACCGCTTCAAATGTGCTCTGTATCATAATCACAGACTGTGTTAATGTGGTGCGTACATATTCTGTCTTAAGCAGCATTACTAATCTTAGAGAATTATTATTTCTTTCTCAACTCTTCAAATCTCCTATTAATAAATGTTTAAGTAGTACAATCCACTCCATCACCATTCCATGGCCCATTGTGAATATTATTTAAAATTGTCAAATCTTTTTGAACCATTTAGATAATTCAGGTCATCAGTTAAATGTTTTATTAATATCATTAAAAATGGAAAACAACAACAATGTAATAAAACTAAACCTATAATGTTTTCATAGCAGCTGCCTCAGACATGTGCTGCTGTAATGTGTCGTTCTCTGCCTGTGTGCCTGCAGTTTGTAACAAATGGAGCTGCTGAATCGATAAATTAAGTTTTCTGAACCAAGGTGCATATTATTTGGTGCGCCCAAAGTCATCTGATACGGATGAGTATTGTCCTACTGAATGTGCAAGAGAGGTTTTATTACACACACACACACACACACACACACAGAGAAAAGATGGTTTGAACTTTACCTACATTTCTACAAATGACATTGTCATTTTTTATTCGATAGTTATTTCTTTTTAAGCATTACCTCACACGGTAATCCGATTTGAACAATCATCTGAATAACAAACACGGGACGAGCAGCCCACATGATCCACCTCATTAAGCAGCATATTGATTGTATCAGCAGCAGTAATACAGTTTACAAAGTAATTCGATAGCAACTGAGTAGATTCCATGGCCGCACAAAACCTCTGTGATGCACGTTTGCTTCGTGTTAAAACGAATGTAAAAGAGTTGACAAAGAGTCTCACCACAAAGTCCATTTAGCTCAAGAGCTTTCGATCATGCCACATGACCTTCATCAGTAGATGAAGTTTGCTCAGATTAATAGAATAGTTGTTTGTGTTTCTGACAGCACTGACCTCTCGTCCATGTTGGCTTAAAAGTTGAGATTCAAAATAATATTCTGGACTAATATTCAGCCAATAAAATAAACCATTTAGAATAGATACTAAATGGAGTTGAGATTGTTATAATAATAACAACAATAATAATAATTATAATGAATTGTATTATGGTTATTATAATTATTAGTGTTACTCTTGCCATTGTTATTATTGTTATTATAATGCTGATAATAATACACAGACATAAGTTAAATTAACAAGACATAAATGAACAAAATAGAATTAAAGGAGGACTCTAACAATCCCATATGAATTTCTACTAATGACTCAAAGGCATTATGGGAATTGTAGGACCGAGTGTTTTGGGAGCTTCTCAGCCTCTGCTGTTTCCATTCTTAATGAAATAATCTGTCACATTATGGAAGTAACATACTAAATAGCTGGAGTATCCTTTAAATGCACACAGTGAAGAGGGCAACGTGATAAAGTGTGGGGCCTTTAATGTGTTAAAGCAGTTTGGTTCCATTTTTCCAGCGGTTGCCAGTTTGGATGGTGGGGTATCAGAGTTAAGGATTGGGGGTCGCCCAAAAGTCCCAATCACACACTAATCACGCCCTTTGGTCCCGCTGTTGGAAGTGATGTATCACGGCCTCTGGATTTCCAGCCACAAACATCACAGTTTCCAGGCTCAGCTGGGAGAGCGGTCCAGGAAAGTGGCCCATGTTTGGAGTAGTGCTCAGTTCATGGTTTATGGACAGTCTCACAGTTCAGCCTGAAATTCCCCACCGCTCTGAAACGGTGATATTTCAGGCGCCTCAGTGACACACTGTGTGATTATTTCAAACTTGTCATTAGTTTAAATATTTTTCATTCACATATGATTGTATTATTCACTCGGAGCTCTCCAGGCTATGCTTAGATATGTAATGAGATTAAGTGGGGGGCTCTGTACAAACAAAACTGGGTTATTAGGGCTGACCTACCACCTTTCCTCAAAAGAAAGCCCTTATGACTCCCTCTTTTATTAATTCCTGTTCATTAAGATGATTGGATAACACAGCTCCCTGTTTGTCAGTGTGGCGTCTGGAGCGCTCGCGCTGCGGTTTGAAGTTTGAGTGAACTATGTTTGACAGCCGGCCTGACAGAGAGGCAGAGTGATTCTGAATGGGAGGGTGAGACTTACAGAGCACAGATTCAGGAGAATGCTACATGAGTCAAAGGACAACATAGAAAACAGAAGTGGTTACCAGCAAATACACGGTGAGTAGACCTCATCCCAAAAAAACCTGGGGGAGTAATATCTTGCTGTTCAAGCTGAAAGAGGACAACAAATAACCATCAACTTGTAATTCTGAAACATCACGCCACGCTCCAAATCATGTGTGTAATAGCACTACATGTCCTTAACCCTCCGTACTGCCCCAGCGCTGTCTGAGGTCAACGGTAGTGTTAAACTCAAATGCATTCTCCTTGCATGGGACACCTCAGCTAGCATTTGATGTCAACAACGTCTTCTGAGGACTGAAAGCAAAGAGGCAGAGAGTGTAATCTGTTCTACCATAGTGTTGCTTCAGTGACAATGAGTAACAGATTGGCTGTCAAGTGGCGTTCTGTGCAATATAAAGCATGTAACAAATAAGTGGTCGAACTCATATCTCAGGGGCCTGCAGGCTTTATGTAACGCTGTCATAAAAACATCTGCAGATTGACTGGTTGGAGGCTTTAAAAGAGGACAGGACTGAAGGCAGATCGTAACCAATTTCATTTCTCTAAAAATGTAATGTTTTTACCATGTGCACTGGAATGGAAAAAAATCCTATACCCGCTTTGCATGAGCCTTTTAATGCTGAAATACATAATACCAAAACCCAGGTTGTCTTTTAAGTATTTATTGTCTGCGCAGAGAAAGTTCAATCATCACAACAGAATGCGTACAGTCTCAGTGAGGAAGAACCAAGAAAAAAGTCAACAAGCTTTCTTTATACAGAAGGAGCAAAAGGTGGTCTCAGACTGAAAGGAACAAGAATGAACAACAAACGGTCAGCAACCACAACAAGCGTCCCAAAGGCCTCGGTGCTGGAACATTCTCATACAACACAGTTAGTTATCTATGTGAACAGGCAAGGGAGGATTCTTCTTCTGCACAACAGAGACACTGTGAAGTAAAACAACGTTCAGAGCAAAATGACTTATCCATGAATACAATATACTGAGTAGAAGTATATACTACGTAAAAAATGGCCATTACAGTACAAAAACAGATGTCAGGATGCAGATTATTTTTCTTTTTATACATACATATATGTATATGTATATATGAGAGAGAGAGAGAGATAGATAGATAGATAGATCTTTTAGGTTTTTTAAAATACCTTCATCTTTGTGTCACTTCCAAAGCAAAAGTTCAATAATATTTGTTATGCTGTTGACACTGAATTCCTGCCCGTATATTATGTATCGTAAAAATAGTAACATCAGATGCCTCTTTTTGGTGGCAGGAGTGAAAAGAGTCATCCGCAACATTTGTTGTGTTCTTGTTTCAGAATGATGAAGACAGTAAGAGAACAATCACATAACATACTATCGTGTTTTTACCAAGATTTGTATGCATTCCATTAAAGAGCTTGAAAAACACAATGAATACTCAGCCATCAATGGATGCCGCGGTCCCCCCGAGGTTCACAATGTCTGGCTCTGCCACTGATTTCTTTTTCTTTTCTGAAGGTCTTCATAATGAGCTGATGAAGAATATTTACAGCTGTATTGTTGAATATTTCCATCTTTTCATGCTTTCTGGAAAAACACCAATACATACAAAACTTAACAAAGTTGGCAGACAGAAGCAGTAACTTTACTGACTCTGGACTCGATGCCAGCATCCTGTAGAGCCATTGTTGTGGAATGAATGGCTGCGCATAATAGAGGGTTGTTGTTCTACTGTAATGCAGGAAAATGCTGATGCTCTCTGTGGTTTTCTTTTTTAAGAAGTCACTTCAAAAAGATGCTTTAACAGTTCCAGACAGAAACGCTCCATAAGGAAATGAACTCAACGGGGGCTCAGTGCTTGATTGAGTAATCAGTGCACCAACGGTTCTGTCTGTGACTTACGTGTTCAGCCTTTCAGCAATATCTAATTATTATTCAGCTAATAATGCAACATAATAAAGCACAAAACACTGTCTGCATGTTAGATCAGTGCTGAGTGAACCCAGAGCGCAGCACGCTGGCTCTAAAGGCAGGTTAAAAGGTTTATTGAGAGTTAACGGCAGCCGGGCAGAGGGTGAGTGTTCCCGGCCTGATCCGGTGATCCAGTGGCTAAGCAGACGAGAATGTAGAGCTGGGTGTGAAGGCTGAGAGAGTGAGCAGGCAGGCGGGAGATTGGGAATCCAGGACAGCTGAGATCTGAGCACAAGGAAAAAGATGATTAACTCAGGGACAAACACACAGGAAACTCACAAAAGACTTTGTCCTAAGGACGTAGCTACTAGTGTAGACAGAACCGTCCAACAGAGACTGGGAGGAAAGTCAAGGGCTGTAATCTAAACCGCCTACAACATACTACTGAAGAACGCAGTATGAAGTACGTTTTCTAGTATGAAACTGTTGAAATCAAACTTAAAATGTCCAATATTATGGAAAAATACAACTTATTGAGCTTTGATTATTACAGTTGTTTTGTTCATGAACCAATGCTTTATATGGTAATGCATGGATTAGCTCCCCTACCGCTTAAACAAATTATTCTATCTGCTTCAATCCATTTAAACTGTTCTCAGTCGGAAATTTGGACGGGAGCGCCTGAAGTCGGATTTGCACAAACCCCACCAACCCCGACTTCAAAATCCAAGATGGCTGCTCCGCGCATCAACAGTAAAATAAAAAAAAAGCTGTATTCATATTAGCCTTTCGGTCTGGCTGTCTGTTTGAGTAACAAAGTGTGTATTTTTGTTCCGCTCCATATTTTTTAAAAAGTAAAACCACATTTTTATTCAAGGTGACATCCTAAGGAAATTGCAAGTTAAGGGCGGCTATAAACAGAAGCATTATTCTGTTGAGGAACGAGCGCCAGAGCAGCAGATAGCAATTTGCTCAAGGCTTTCCTGATGACAGTCTGCTAGAACTGCTTCTGGTCTTTCAGTCTCTATTTACAGAAACAGCCGAGTGAGGTCAAGCAAGCAAACAAACCAACAATAAGCTTCACATCCTTGTGTTTTGCTTCTTAGTTTCCAGCATTTGTACTGTTGGGCAGCCAATTTAAACATATACAGTACACTACATTTCTCTGAATAGTGTTGTTTTTTTCCCACTTAAACAGCTCAAGTGTTTTCTTCTGCTTTAAAAGAGCATCAGTTGCATGATCTAGCCAGGTTTGCGAAGGAAATGGTTTTGCACAAATGTGCTCCACCGCAAGAGAGATGTGAGACGGAGCAGGTGGAGGTGGATGGTGTTGATATGGATTTCTATACTAAAGTAAATGCAGCCACACACTGTTAAAATATTCACAAAGAAGGAAAGAGATAGTCAAGTTCAAGTTTGAGGAACACAAACCACAAAATTAGTCCACTGCTTTTTAAGATATTGTGTTTAATAATAAATGCCTAATTACTTATTTTTTGACTCTAATGGTCATGTTTTAGAAGTTAATATCTGCTTAATACAACCTTCCTTGTGGCTCTTGTTTATAGGCTGAGAATTTCCCCTGTAAAACTGTTCCCTGTCAAATGTTGTTATAACAATCTGAGCCTGTCTGTGGCAAAATCAAGCACTTTTAGTGGAGTTGCCCCGAGCGATTACATTACAGCCTCGCTCTGTACTGTCAATTTATACCGCCTCAACACATTTCAAAAACTGTCCCCATTAGTCACTTAGACACAAAAACAGGGAAATAGGGTCAAGGTGGAAAAATACAATGTTACTCTTGAAGATAGCCTCTACTAATCTCAATTCTACCCATAAATACTTGATATTACAACCATTTCCATTTGTAACTTCTCAGATGAAAGTCATTGTGAAACTGAAATAAGAAAAAAGAATGTATTTATATCTCTCCTCCAGGCTAACAGCCAAGGTGACTCCCGGCAGGTAGATCCATATTCACACAGAGTTGTCTTCCTCAAAAACAATTAGGCAAAACCTTTGATGTTTCTTTCTCTAGTGCCACTTTCCCTCAGCTGGACCGCAGAGAAAAAAATAATAATGAACTCAAAAAAGGATTTTGTTTTTCAACTGGTATATATATATATATATATTACATGGTATTACAAATATATATATATATTCTGTAGTATTAGAAAGTGTTGTGTGTCACAATAAGCTGCAATGCTCAAAAGTAGTAGCTGACTGTTCATAGTTGTCCCTTTGTGAGCCCATATGCTACCTATGCTAAGCTCCCCTCAGGTGGGGGAGATGCAGGGGCAACTCACGGTCACAGAACACGCTATGGTGTTCACACTGTACAGTCAGTTTACTGAGTGGATGTGCATTCATACACACACACACACACACACATACATCTATCCGCCTGGGTAATTGATGCAATTTCATATATTAGCTCATGCACATACGAGCTGGCAATTCATTGTCTGAGCTCTGGTTTAGTGATGAGCAGGAACAGGTGCACCATCGTGTTAGTAGAAGAGCCTCCTGGGCTCAGCGGGGCCTCACCTCCCATCACTCCGCTCTCTATGTTTCCCTCCATCAATTCATTTGAACAACCTTTACTGGCTTTCATCTTATTTAAACGGGCACACTGTGAAAACTGTTCTATGATGCATAACCCCGATGGTGATGTCAGCTTGGCCATAGTAGCTTCTAATGTATAACAGAACGCTTGTTAACTGGTGATGTGTATAAAGTAAAACATGTTTTCTTTAATTGTCCCATTCTAAACATGTAGGAGCAGTGGGCTGATGTGAAGCTCCCTGAGAGAAACTTGAGGTTCAGTGTCTCGCTCAAGGACACCTCGACATGCGGACAGGATGAGCCGGGATTTAAACCTCCAACCTTGTGGTAAAAAGATAATAATAACATCACTGAGCTCCTGTCTGAGCTCAGACATCCGGAGGGAGCTCGAATTAGAGCCGCTACTCCTTTGTGTCAAAAGAAGCCAGCTGAGGTGGTTCAGGCGTCTGATCAGGATCCTCCTGGACGCCTTCCTTTGGAGGTTTTCCGGTCACATCCAACTGGTAAGAGGCCCTGGGGTAGTCCAAGCTGGAAAGATTATATATCTTGGCCTGGGAACGCCTCAGGGTTCCCCAGGAGGAGCTGGAAAACTTTGATTGGGGGAGGGAAGTCTGGAATAACCTGCTAAGTCTGCTGCTCACACAACCCGGTCCAGGAAAAACAGAAGATAATGGATGGATGGATGGATGGATTACACGATTACTCATTGGCTTTGGAAACGGCATACATTTAGAAAGAAATGTTGTCAAATGTCACCGGGTTCACTTTGATCTATGATGAACATTGTGTTCTTGTAAACTACTTTGTGCTGTCGTTAACAATTTAATCATGAAGACATTGGTCCTACGGATATCAATGGTGATACCGCAAAAAAGTCACACCCACAAAGCATGGTATGTTTCAGGACGGGTCGGGTGGGCTGCCGGCATCGCTGCACTGAACACAGGCTGCCCCAGGGAGCAGGAAGTATGTATATGTGTATATATATACTGTATATATACAAAAATAAAATGTGAAATAACACAAAAATACAGATATTAGAACAAAAGAGTAATATGTCTGGCCTGACTCTCTTTCTAGAGAGGATATAAGCGAACACTTGAAAAGAAGCGTCTGTTGGAAGAATATGTGTTGCTATTGAGACAAACTTAGCTGAAAAATATGTGAAGAAAGCACAGCTGTGGAGGGTTAAAGTGCACCTTGAAAGCAACTCAACTTCAGTATGTTTCGACGTTTTTTTTTCCATTTCATTTCTATGTTGTCGCCGATGTCTGTGTGACGCATCGAGTTTCATGATGATAGTTCTGCAAATAGAAAATGCCACTGTGAAAGCAGCCCGCATAAACGGGGGTGAAACATCCATCATACTTGTTTGTCACTGCTCCCAGAGCTGTTGCACAGAAACGTAGCAAGCTCAGTGAGTTCATGCCGACGTTGTTACCATGGTAACCGATGAAAGCTGATGATTACACTGTCTCAACGGAAGACAATTCTGTGATGGAGAGGAATCTGCTCACTGGTAAAATACAAAGTACAGGAAGATCAGATTAGTTTAAAACAGATCTGCCTGGCCTCTTACAGGTCACATATAGAAAATATATGTCTACTGTACAACGTATAATATTTAATGATCGTAATCTTCTAATTTCCTTCCCTAAAGAGATTGTTTTCCCATAAATGGTAGCACAAATATGCATGTTTCCACTGAGACCCCATTCATGCACCTTATTGCAGCCCCCTGTGTTTCATTACTGGTGACAGATTTATAGCTCACGGCTGTAACTTCTACCAAATTTCAAGATAGCCTTAATTTGCTGCATAATAAAAAGTTACCCCATCAGCTCAGTTTCCTATGTAAAGCCTCTCTTCAAAAGACTCCCCGCTGTCCGACAGATTTTCTAAACCTTTAGTGCACTTTGAATTACAGGAGCGGCTCATTCCAGACATCCATCACGCTTTCCCGGCTCTTGGAAGTGCTGCTTTGAGGCATTCAGGGTCCGTGTTCGTAAAACGGCTTGCCGAGGAGATCGCAATTACAGGTCCTTTGCACTGTGACTGCAGTTATTTCCATTTTGCTTTTACTGTTTCAACAGAAGTCAGATGTATTTGTTATGAGCCCAAGTGTAACACTTCATAACGGGTGTCTCCTGTTAAATGCATATTTTGAACCTGAGGAGATTTATTGTTGTAAATGAATTGCATATTAAGAGTTTATATGAATATTTTCATCTGAGGTATAATGTTTTTAGTCATTGAAATACATTTAAATAAAACATATAATTACTTTATTAGCTTGTGTTGATCTTTCAGCAATTACATAAATATGATCAATATTAATGATGCTTTTACATATGCACCATTCCTCTGCACTGCTCTACTAGCATTGCAGCTACAGGCCTGTTTCATTCATTATTGACTATTAGTGATTAAAAAGATAAGTAAGTAAATATTCAGCAACCAGTGAGCAGCTGTTTACAGAGAACATATGATCACACTGGCTTCATATTGTCAGGGACTTGTTATATTCTTCCTGAAGCTTCAACACATAGAGAGTAGCATTCTAACCAGGCAGCAGGTCATTTAGTTTCACAGGGAGAATGTAAAAAAGCACATTTGTTGTTATTGGTTGTGGTTCTCCTCACTCAGTCACTGGTAACGATGTCTTCAAAGTAAATGAAGATGATGGAAATGAAGAGAAATGAAAAGACTTGTTACTTGCTTATCATCACAGCGGCTGCTGTTGGGCAAAAGTTACAGAAATCCTCCTCACTAAAACTATATTCCATGTACAGTTGAGTTTTCCAGTTTGAGTGCTGACATATTTTCTATAGTAACTATGAAAGGGAACCTTCATAGTGTTGTATTTGCTCGTTCTTCTGTATAATTATTCCTCTAATGCGACTCAAACTACCACAACACAGTCTAGTTCAAGCTTGGCTCAAAACACACCGAGAGATCGAGGAAGCTCCTGACTCAAGAAATGAAGTTGTTAAACTAAATAAGATGTTATCCGCAGAAAAAGATGCTATATCCCAATATTTGCATCACAGGGACGTTTATATGCTAAAAAGAGTATATATTAAATTATCCATTTTTGAAAGACATCAAGAAAGCCTTTGTTCCTATTCATGTCTCTTTATAGTCTGTCACCACCAGCGAGAGTTCCAATGCATCTACAGAGGTCCCCAGAGTCCCCTGTATGACATTTATATAATAACATGTATCTCTTATATGATGAAAACAAGACCTTGAATGTTTTATTGTATATATATATTTATTATTAACGGTCCCCACTTGGTAGAATAATGGTCCACTGTTGGTCATGTATGAGTGTGTTTTGGACCTGAAGCAAATGCTGCTTGAAAACTTGTATTTAATCTTGTAGATAATCTAATTATTTAAGAAATGAGATAAAAGTGCATGGGCCTATAACAGGGGTATTCGATTAAAATTCAACGAGGTCCATTTAGAGAGAATTTCCTCATTAAAAGGTCCTGAACATCACAATAATGTCGAACTTGCACTGTGATTTATTCCCATATATATTGAAGTAGATAACAGTTGTATTACCGTCTGTATGTAGTCAACAACTGACTGTCAAATCAAATAAAGAAAGTTCAATTGAATAATATCTCAACAATCTTTATTGTCAGTTTTGTAATTCAGCTGGATGAATTATAAATAATGCATATTCTAACAATAAATAAATGTTCTCTCATTTCAAGTAAAATAAGGACTGGATTAAAAAATACACAACAGAAAGCTTTTAAATAATGTGCATCTTAAAATAATGTACTTAATTTAAAACAAATTAACTCACATTTCTCTTTTTCGAGCATGTCTTGTGAAATAACATCTCTGACTCACGTTCTCTCCGTCTGTTGGGTGTCTCTCCCCGTCTCTGCCATGTGTTTATCTCACTAGAGTCGAGGGAGATTATCGGAATACTATTATATTTGATTGGCTGAGTAAAATAACGGATACGATTTAAAACGCATGTAATTGGTCGGTGTGTTTCCTGGACCGCTGAACAGGTGCTGGAAAGGCAGTGCCGGTTAAAATAGAGGTACTCTCTCTCTGTGTTATAATTCTCAATTATCTATTGGTTATAGCTCCAGGGTCCAAACAGCGCCTGGGTCTGGGTCTGGACCACGGACCGCCTGACCCTTTTCCAGGAGAATCCTTCTGCAGTAAACAGTAGAATCATTCATTCATTGCTCATAGTGAAACAAACGTTTAAAGGCATCTTAATGATTTAGAAAGAGATGGAACATCAAATAGTCTGAACTGTATAAAGCAGACTACTAATCAGTAAGTTCACTGTAATAACCCCGCCCCCACCTCTGGAACACGTCCTGACTCAGAGGAATGTCCAGTGTCAGACAGAATGAAGAGCGTTATGTTTCTTTTTTCTCCAGAAATATCCCAGGGTGACATCAGGCTGGACAGTTGCATGCAGGCCGGGGTCACAGGATCGAGGTGACATCTGGAGGCGGGCTGTGCACAGTCTATTAACGTGGAGGCTGCGGCTGCCAGAAACACTTGCACAGAACCCACAGATGAAAGCCAAGCCAGTAATGACAAACAAATTACGGCAGGCTACGCCGAGATGGAACCTGCAGATGTGTTCACTGTCCGTTTCCAGACATAAAAGCTGTTGTGGCGTCCAGATTGAATTACATTACTCGTTTGCACGGCAGCGCCAGAGCTCTCTTTTCATTGGGGCGGGCCGTCTGACAAAAGATCCACTTTATGAGCTCCGTGCTGTACACGCAGAGCAGATGCTAGGCAAGGTGAGTTTTACACACCTCAATGACTCCTTAAGCCCTCTATCAGTGAGCAAACTGCTCCGATTTCCACCATTCTGCTCTAGCCTGCACTGCACCCCTCCATAATAAACCTTATGGTGTGAAAACAGGTGCTTGGATCATCCACACAATCATCCAGCCAGGTGGACGGTTAGCCTAATGTCAGACTCTCTCAACGCTTAAAGGATAATGCTGATGTATTAGATGTTTTCCATAATGTCCCAAATCCCAAACTATCTGGTAATTTCGAGCCTCTCAATACTTTCTGACTTCCTTAATGAAATTCTTGATGCAAAAGAGGTTGACTTAGAATGGCAAACCTACAGAGTTTTATCACCATCTCTACAAAGCGTCATTGTAGCGTGTGATTCATGTTTTTCGGCTACAGCCTTGAGCAGCTTTATATTTTATTAATAGAAAAGTTCTGATAGACCCCCAGTGCTCTACTTACCCATCACTAAATGACTGACAAAGTTAGCAACCAGCCATTGCAGCCAGTGGTGGTTAAAACTGCTCAGAACAAACATCCTTTAATTATCATAGTGGAGCATTTAGCAGCTAAAGAGATACATCATTTTCTTAGTAGTGTGTGGAGACCAAAAACAGAGCTCAGAGGAGATCAAATATCGGACTGACATTCAAACATGAAGTTGACAGACATGACTCCCACTGAATGAAAATGTTGCTGCTGGATGTTTAGATCGCCAACAGTACACTAAGTAGACATAACACATTTATAAGGTGACAATATCACAATGTTGTGTTCAGCTTGGTCTGCTATCCAAAGCAGCCAGAATCAAATGATACACTGTTAGAAAAGACTCAGTAGCATCCTGAGAAAGCTGGGCACTGTAGTTTTCATCAAACATCACTCAAAGGTAGTATTTGTTGGGGACTATTTTCAGTCGCTGAACATTTGGAAATTTGTGTCCTCCTCAACATTAAAGTTATTATGGTTTATATATATTCACTCTCTGCAGGATTGGCACTCATCTTTTCATCCTTTTCATTGTGTGTGTGCAGTGAACCAAGAGTGTGTAGTAGCGGCGAGCTAGCTGTTAGCATTATTGGCGCTTTGCAGTGCAATGACAAGCTGAAACTTCAAACCACCTCAGGGCAGTAGAAAATGTCCTGCTCAGTCACAATGTCATTGTTTCCGTACAGTCTGGAGACAACGTGGTCACCAATAGTAAAGAATAGCAACAGCTCTTCACATGGGCAGGCGGTGAGTCATGACAGCGGTAAAAGTAGATTAGGGGAAAGAAAGACACTCTGGATGTGACACTTAGAGGTCACACATCACAAGTTTTCTGCTGGTACCTCTGCACCTCATGAGGAAAAAATGTCACGCAGCATGCTGTGGCCCGCCAAAACCTGGAGCTGATGACAGCAGACGTCTGGAAGAATTAATGAGGTCAGCCATTTTGATCGCTTAACAATATCATTTTGCAGCGTGTGGCCCAGGCTGTTGTCTGCCGGAGGAGAGGAACACATGACTTTTGCCTAATTAACTTGTGCCGCTGGTGACGAATCGGACCCTTAGCATCACTTTAAGGACCTGCTGAAGTTTTCGGCCGCTTGAGCTGCTGCTAAAGTCATCATTAGAGAAAAAGCCATCGGCTACTTTCCTCCCCAACCTGTCATATTATGCTTCATTTTTACCTGCTCTCTGCTCTTTAGCAGTGGATCTTGTGGCAGAATATCTGGCAGTGGTTCAGAGTGAGGGCAGCTGAAAATCTGGTTGCTGTGTTTTCCCTATCGAGGTGTGCAGACAGCGCTGTGTCACTTGTGTCACTGTGGCAAACACAGATGATGAGATCTTACGGCAAAGCTGTTGCTTTAGATGTGAAGACCGTGTAAAAATAAAGTAAAAAGTGAGAATGATTTTCTTTGCTGCTCTGACTTGAAGAGCAAAATGTGAAAGTTGTGATCAAAATGTCACAGACGTGCTCTCAAAATCAAATATAGCCCTGAATAGAATGTATTGCAGTCTGTATGAAAATAAATACAAACTTTACACATACTAGGCCTGTTTTTTAATAAATCTAGTCTGACCTAATTTAAACTTAAATGTAATGAATTCACCTTTATTCAAATCTAACCCTTGTAACTACTTAGTAGTTCAGACAAAGAGCTTTTGCCAATGTAGAGGTTATTAAGATCTCAAGAGTAGAACCCTCACTAACTACAGTGAATCACCATTGTCACTGACTGAATCAGTAGCTTTTAACAGTGGGGCTCCTCACTGGTAACTGAGAGCACTTCTGTCAGATCAGCTGTTATTAACAGTACATTACTTCCTGGTTAAAACGTATTCAAAGGCCACGAGAGATGTGATAACTGTTGGAAACAAGTGGCTGCTGAGCTGTGAAGCTCATAAACGGTGGTGGGTAGGACTGGATTTGTACTTTGTTAGTGGCTGTGGCGAAGTGGATAGCAGGGCCGTCTTTCAATCAGAGGATCAGCTGTTCAATTCCTGGATCAGAATCCACTAGTCGAATGTTGATGTGTCCTTGTGCAAGACACTAAAGCCCTAAATTGCTCCTGTAGTTGTGCCTACATACAGCAGCATGTATGGTACAAGTAAAGCATTGCAAATAACAGAGTAAGAAATATTAAATATAAAAAATGCACAATATATACAGTACAATGAAATAGAATAATATTAACTAACAATAGAGTAAAGATTTAAACAAGCAAAGGTGTTATAGTCGTGTGATTGATTTGGCCAGAGGTAATTTATTATAAAGTCTTATTGCAGTTGGCAGGAATGATCTCCTGTATCTGTCTGTTGGAGAAAGTGCTCCGCTGTCCCTGCAGTAGGTGGTGGAGAGGGTGATCCGGGTTATCCAATATGGATAATCATTTCTACAGTGTCCTCCTCTCCACCACCTTTTCCAGAGTGTCCAGAGCCGGCCCTCTTAACCAGTTTGTTAAGTCTGTTGGTGTCTCCGGCTCCAATGCGGCTCCACCAGCAGACTACGGAGAAGTACAGTGCACTGGCTACAACAGACTGGTAGAACATCTCCAACATCTTACTGCACACGTTGAAGGATCGAAGTTTCCTCAAGAAAAAGAGTCGACTCATCCCCTTCTTGTACACAGCGTTGATGTTGGTCTTTCAGTTCAGTCTGTTGTCGATGGAGACACCCAGGTACTTGTACCCCTCCACCATGTCTACGTCCTCTCCCAGAACTCTCAGCGGTTGTGGAGCCGTCGTCTTCCTCCTGAAGTCGACCACCATCTCTCTGGTCTTGGTCACGTTCAGAAGCAGGTGATTTCTACCGGCCCACTCTACAAAGTCATCCACTACTGACCTGTACTCCTCCTCCCGTCCGTCCCTTATACCAGTGATTTTCAACCGCTCTGCCGCAGCACACCAGTGTGCCATGAGAGATCGCCAGGTGTGCCGTGGGAAAATGTCCAATTTCACTTAATGAGTCAAAAAAAAAAATGATTTAGTTGCTGCAAATACTTTGCCATTGTTGAGCGTCTGAGCTGCAATAATGGCTGGCTAAGTAATAATACTCTTCCATGCCAGTGGGTGGCAGTAGGTAGCGCAATAATGACCGTGTTAATTTAAGACAGTAGTATTAAATGACGCGCGTTTCCTGTGGGGCTCCAGTATCACTGACCACCGTATCAGACAGCACACGGCCCAGTTGGACAAACTGTGTTCTGCCTGTGAGGTAGTCAGTGATCCAGGAGACGGTGGACGCGTTAACCCCCACCACCCGCAGCTTCTCACTCAGCAGCACTGGTTGGATGGTGTTGAATGCACTGGAGAAATCAAAGAAAGTGATTCTCACAGAGTCCCCAGTTCCATCCAGCTGCGACTGAGCTCGTTGCAGCAGGTAGATGATAGCGTTGTCCACTCCCACATAGGGCTGGTATGCAAATTGCAGAGGGTCCAGTGATGATTTTACCTGCGGTCGGAGGTGGGCCAAGACCAACCTCTCCAGCACCTTCATCACATGAGATGTGAGGGCAACCGGTTGATAGTCATTTAGGCCAGATGGAGTTGTCTTTTTTGGAACAGGAACTAGGCACGACGTCTTCCACAGCACCGGGACTTCCTCCTGCTTCAGGCTCAGGTTGAAGAGGTGTTGCAGGATATCAGACGGCAGGATAGCGCAGGTCTTCAGGACCCTGGGGCTGATGCCGTCAGGTCCTGCAGCCGTACATTGGTGGAGTCTCTCCAGCTGTCTCCTAACCTGGCCAGTCGTCACAGACAGAGAGAGAGAGGGGGGGTCATGGCGTCAGTGGTGAAAGCAGTGTCCAGTCCTGGATGGTATGGTGGTGTGTTCACAGAATTTAATGTATTCCGTGATGCAGTCCATCATGCTGTTGATGTCCTCCCCTTGTGGTCCACACAGCACATCCCAGTCCGTCGACTCAAAGCAGTCCTGCAGGACCTCCTGGGTCCACCTCCTCAGTCCTGGTGGTTAACGGCTGCCTCTGCACCAGAGGAATATACTTTGGTGTTAACAGGACCAGGTTATGGTCAGACCTACCAAGGGGGGGAAAGGCAGTAGCACTGTATGCATCCATGGCATTAGCATACAGTAGGTCCAGAGTTGTATTGTTCCGTGTGGGGCAGTCAACATATTGGTGAAAAGTTGGCAGTGCTTTATCCAGAGTGGTGTTGTTAAAGTCTCCATTAATTGCCAAAAATGCACCAGGATGTTGAATCTGCAGTCTAGACACAGTGGAGTCGATGGTGTCCACTGCTGCCTCTGGGTCAGCTGATGGCGGGACGTACACAGCAACAACAATGGTGGATGAGAACTCCCTCTGCAAATAATAAGGACACATCCCCACGGCTAAAAGTTCAATGTCCGGGCTTTAGAAACGTTCCTTCACACACACATGGCCGGGATTGCACCACCTCTCGTTCCCATACATTGCAATCCCACCACCTTTCTTCTTATGTCAATGTCCCCAGTCCATGCCCCCAGTCCATTTGTGCGTGGCTCTCCGTTACAAAGAGAGAAAAAAAGTGAAAAAAGACTAAAAATGAGGGAGAGGGAGGGAGCTGCTGCAACAGGCTGCCACTAGCACGGCGCCATCTTAGCTAGTAAAAGAATATTGAACTGAAGACAGTCTCTTGTGAACATTGCTGCCGCTGTAAATGGTGACGTGTTCACTTACGTATTTACGTACTGTATCTGAACAGTGGGAGAAAATCAAAAGTCAATGAACTTGAAGTGAAGTCAGCGACTTCCAATCTTTGCAATTAACGGAACAAAAGGATTTGAATGAAGGCATTCATAATGTTCATCCCTTCGCCAGTGTTGCCAGACACCAATTAGCCTCATTATAGCATGAACACGCTTACATATACTGTATGTCCCGGTCAGCGCTTACATAGACATTTATTGTGATCTGTATACAAATGAATCTATCAATGTGTTGTTGTCAAGGGTGTTTAATGCTTGCGGCTCTTTTGATAGAAGTATGTTAAACAGCAAGCTGTCTTTCCTTCGTAAAGTACCCGGGAACGAAAATACTCCATTCAGCACACACTGTAACAGTACATTATCGGATGAACACTGCAAATACCGATGTATCTAAAGGTCTTATGAAGTCAGATAGCGATATACAATAGCTGGCAGAGAATGTGTCACAGTTGGCTGTTACATGTGTGCATCTATGAAAGTGCGGTACACTAAATGGACAGTGGGGTTCGAAATTATGGCCTCATTATGGCCTCACACAAATCACAGTCACAGTAACAAAAAGTTGTTTTAGCACTAAAATATAATTTGGTTTTTTTGGTCATCAATAATCCGTCGTTGCACAAGCCTACTTGTGAAGTGTCAACCTGATTCATTACAGGGAAGTCTAACTCTTCATTTAGGACAACTATTGGGTTTATTGGTAAAAAAAAGTAAGGTAAAAAAGTTTCACAAATCATCACAAACTTCCCAAAACCATTTCTACCCACCTAATCAAATAAAGAGAAGCCCAACTGGGTAGAGGTCACCCCAATCTGGCAACCCTGGCCTCCGTTCACCAGTGGTGGGCCGTGAATTTTATACCTGGGCCTTCTGTGCTGTCCTATTGATCTACGGTTATTTGTTTCTAGGGGTGTAACAATACACGTATTCATATTAAACCGTTTGGTACGAGGCTTATGAACCGAAACAATACGTTTGAATAATACTAGTGCATTTGGAAAATGTAGAACCTTAAATTGTGGGAAATATAATGTTTTCGGTTGACTGCCCTCACGTAACAGACAACGGGGTGTGTGACCTTTTGAACCCGGAACAATAACAAAAAACAGCTGAGGCCCCGCGTGTGTTCAGGGAGGCTAAGCTAAACTAGCTTAGCGGGGAAACAACAGCAGTTAGCTGTTCCCTACTGATTCAAACAGAGAATCAAATGTCCGAAATAACCCCGCGATGATGGGATGCTTCGTCATTAACGGACAAGTCAGAATCAATGTAATTAACACAATGACAAGAACAAACTCACAAAAACCAGTCACATATATTTATGACAACATATAAATGTCAAGCATGACAAATCAATCCAAACACTGCGGCGCCACAGCACGAGCCATTCATATTATTCATCAAAACGACACGATAGACAAATGAACACAGTAGTAACGCTACTGCAGATGTAAAAACAAAAGCACTTCACTTACCAAAATTGCCTTCACTTAAAGACAAAGTCCATCCTCCTTTCTTTATTAACAAAGTCCATTACTCCCAAATCCATTTCTCCTCCTTCAGCCATTGAGTGTTAAAAAAACAAAGCTAGGTAAAACAAAAAAAGAATCGACACCAAGCAAAACGCTAAAAATGTTATAACTTCTCTTACATATGTTTCAACCTGAACTCTTACTAAATACTAACATCTTCTAGCTAGCTTTCTGTTTGACAAAAGTCACGCTGGCCCACTGACCAATCACGGTGCACGTTAATGCAGACGTACTTAGGAGGCTACCTCTGTACCACTGGCACGTCAAAGAATACGCCCAACATGTCAAACTAAAGATCTGATTGGTTGAAGACTATGACCATCAACAATATCGTCCCCATTTACTTAAACTGCAAAGGCTCTCTATTGGGCATCGGGCCTCTCTCCTTACATAGAGATATAGGGGCTGAATCTGATTGGATAACAGCTCTCCTTAAAACAAGCTGTGCTGGAAGCAGCGCTGCAGGCTGGAAGCAGAGCAACAGAGGAAGACGGGAGCTGTGCAATGAGAAAATAAGCTAATGGGGGAAAACAATTATAATACATGTAGTGTATTTGTGAAAAATTATTAAATTATAAAATAGCTATAACTTTGTGATTCTCTTTAGGTCAGCAGAGAAGGCTTAGCTGGCCTTGACGGCCCACCACTGCCGTTCACTACCTGCCGGAGCGACAATCTAATGTAAAAGAAAGTTGCCTTTGACACGATAGCAACGATTTTCCACAATGTTTCCATCTACTCAAAATGCTCCTACACATTACCTACCGATGCTTTGACGTT
Organism: Pholis gunnellus; assembly: GCF_910591455.1. NCBI lineage: Eukaryota > Metazoa > Chordata > Actinopteri > Perciformes > Pholidae > Pholis > Pholis gunnellus. Next base: position 2,007,637 of record NC_136539.1, read on the forward strand.
TAGCATGACTTGCTAGTTTTCTATATGTTGTGTTGGAAGAGAGAAACACAGTAGCCTGGTTTACAGCAGCTAATGCAATAGATTGACTAAGACATGGCCTGTTGTGCTTACACACTGGATTTAAAAGTAGAACTAATTATTACAGGTAGATTATGAAGTATTTTCCCACATTTGAACTGTAGTTTGAATAATGAATAACATGCAACAGCTCTTATACATAGAGCTACTTCAGGTTGGCGATTGGTATTTCTGGGATTACCCATGACATTGGATTTGTTACTCCATCATTCCGGTTCTTTAACAATAGCAGTTGTTTTCATAGTACCGTGATACTGCATCTCCTCTGTCCTTCATTGAATGAATCATTGAAAGAACAGATCATCCGCCTCCTCGTCGGCACATTATATGCCTCGGCCTGGCCCCTGCTTATCTAACAGGCCCCGACATCATAAAGCTGATTGGAGTGGCAGACCTGCACTCCTCAGCACCGGAGATGGCCTCTTTATTGGCCATAAATGACAAGCAGACTGACAGCCTGGGATTTAACCCTAATTACACCTGGCTAACCAGGTGTAACAGAGCATTTATAAGGAAAGCCCATCCGCCAGTGCAGCCTGTGACTTCCATACGATCTCTGGGAGCTTCTCCCCTTTATCTCTTACGTTTTATTCCCTGTCTCCGGGGTCTGACAAGCATTATGGGGAAAATAACAAAAACAAAACAAAACAAAAATAAAACAAAAACAAAACAACCTCATTCTTACCATCGGCATTCAATAAACAGGTTTACGGGGGCAGAACAAGCACAAATCCCTGCGGAGGATGTGACAGCTCAAGGAACAGATATCGAGCTTTCATACTGATGACCACATTCTAACCCCCACCCCCCCCAACCAGGTTATCATATAAATGAAATCAGTGGCGCCTAATCTGTCATGTGCTTCTGCTGAGCGCCTACTGCAAGTGTAATGGTGATACAGAATTGTAATTCTCTCTCTGTTTCCTCTAACCTCCCCTCCACTCCTCTCAGCTTCTCCTGGCCTTTTTCTCTTTGCAATCACTTTCTTTCTCCTCTGTTACTTTGGCCACCTCACACCTCCATACCTCCCCGCCGGGCTCCGCTCTCTCTCTCCTCTCATCTCTGGCGATCCCTGTGGGGAGATCGCAGCCTGGCAGGGCCCGGCTGCTTTATTGAACAGCGTCTCCTCATCTTTCTTTTTATCGAGCGGCCCAGCCGTCGGCGGGCCTGCCAGCCCGTTCCTATTGCACCCCATTTGTCTTCATGTTCGGGCCGCTTTTTCTCTGCTACCCACTAACGGACAGCCCGCCTTGTGCCGTTACAAAGCGGCACGTGAACACTGTGCGTGTCCACACACTGAGAGACAGCACACACACACATACCAATATATGTACACACATACCATACCAGATGTCATATTATATAATATGCAATGTGGGGGAGCTGTGGTTCTGCCAATGCACATGCATCATATTTTTTATGGATTGAGAGAGTAATTTGCCCTCAACCACATATGTTCCAAGCTCAGCTTGGAAACCCTCACACGTGCCGATGTGCAGGACTGCACAGATGTACAGTTTGGGGCATGTTGCTGTAACTCCACAGAATGAAATCCATGTTGAGATACACATGAGAATAAAAAACATTAAAGTGCTGGACACAACCCGTGGTTACGTTTGTAACAAAGCTCTACTTATTTGATGATGAACACATGTTCCTATGAATTCACCACACTAAAAGTCAGCCTTATTTTTTCATTGAAAGCTTTAATTTTGAAGAAGCAACGTCAGAAAATGTTGGGTTCCATTGTGAGATCTGAATGGAATACTAGCCAGGCCACTTCATTATGCGGTCTTGCTGATCGGATTGCAAAGAGAGCAAGATCTGATCTCAGAGCATACAGACTTCACAGTTAATGTGTCCTGGCATGATCGGATGACAAAAGTTGCATTGAAAAGACAAGTGTAACCACGGCCAGGTGTCAGAGAGGAAGATGCTGAGGAATCTACTCAGTATTCTGGACAATGCCTCTCATAAGCTGCACGCCACACTGGAGTCACTTCAGAGCATCTTCATCTGTAGACTGAGACCACCGAGGTGCGCCACAGAAAGTCTATCTACCAGCGGCCATCAAACTATATAAATCCTCCCCCCTCTGCATGAAGGACAGCTGAAACATCACTGACAACAATAATATCCATATTATGTGCAAGGATTTTTTCAACATGTTCGGAACCATGTGACCATCTGCTTGGCTTCGCCATGTGCTCTTCAGACAAAGAGATCTGGGCCTGCCGATTCTGCTGGCAAAGCCCATCCTGATTTGGGTAGATAGCAACCAAGCCCCGACCAGAAAGAGGTTCACATCTAGGTGTGAACTCTTCACCCAAATGCAACGCTGTCCTCTAATTGGCCGAGGGTGTGATAGAGCATCTTCCCTGTGCTAGTACATTTCTGCTGTGACTCACTAACAAAACTATATACGTGACATATGAGTGTGTACCTGGGAGAGTGGTAACAGGACCATATGTGTTATCTCTGTCTTTGCTTTGATAAGAGGGAGTAACTCAATGGGGGTGCAGTTTAACCAGAGAATGTTCCCAGGAGAATCAAGGGTAATAAAGACAGATCACTTTGTGGGACAAGGCTCAGAAGAGGAAGGGGATGACTGGAGGCGTCAATGGGGAGCTTGAAACTGCTGATCAATTGTGATAATGTAAATACCTGATGTTCCCCCACCCTGTGTGCTGAGATGCTTATAAGCAAGAGAGACACTTGATTCTTGGCTCATCCTCTGCAGACTGAACTGCAGTCTGTATGATGGTGAAGCCTTCTCTGGCCAGAGAATAAATACTTTAAAGACAAATTTCTTTCCTCAATGTTTCTTGTTTTTAGTATTATAGGACTCACTCTGTACTATTAAATAGTTTTTTTCCACCACAAGGGCCACAGACACCCCAGTTGCCCAGGCTCAGCCCTGTTTCTGCAAAACCACTGAGCGCGCTTGAACGCGTCGCTTATCCCCCAACCTCCGTCAGTGAAAGCAGGCATGAACACAACGTTGCGGTTTTTAAAAGAAAATCCTATGAAGGCAAATCACTGTCAAAATCCGAGAGCGCAAATGAGATCCATGCGCCCACGTATTTTACTTTGACGAGCGCATTTATATCACTCCGCGAGCAAAAGTCCGTCTCGCGCGAGCAAAATTCACTCTCGCGTGAGCAAAAGTCGCTCGAGAAGCTTAAACCTGTTCTGTGTCAGAGTGATATCCGGTTTATCCAAAGAAGAGCATTGTAACCAATTAGATATAGCGATACAATGGAGACTGGGTCCGCCCACTTACTGTCAAAAAGAAAAACTACTCGCGAGCGAGCAGAAAAAAGTTTTGCGAGCGAACAGGTTTAAGCTTCTCGAGCGACTTTTGCTCGCGGAGTGATATAAAAGCGCTCGTCAAAGTAAAATACGCGCGCGCATGGATCTCATTTGCGCTCTCGGATTTTGACAGTGATTTGCCTTCATAAAATCCTAGGTTAAACAGTTTTATATTCGCTGGACGAATCTACTGGACTGTTTGTTTTGTTTTTGTTTTGCTTCCTGGAAGAGAAAGCGGACAATTTTCACCGCTGGTGAGACCGGAAGTTGCTGTTTCATTGGTGAAAGGTCAGAACCTCGGCTGTGCGAATCAAAGAGTCGTCAGCTGTTTCTGTAGATGAGAGAACAGTCTTCCGAACTCCACCGCGGCGGGGAGGATCTTATTTCGTTTTTGGAGGATTTATTTCATTTTGTTTGCTTTCTCTCTTCTTTTACTAACCCACACACACATATAGCTTTAAGCTAATGTAGCTCCGGGGTTGAGCTAACTGCTTCAGACACGTGTAGATAGTGCAACCTCTCTTTCGTCTATCGCCATGTTAGAGTGCCGCGCCATTTTGTAGTCTCGTGGTGGTCATGTGCAAACTCCATTTTGGTAGTTCGGCCCATCTTCAACGTGTAGTTCTATGTGACGTAGCGTTGCATCATATGTTGTCTGAGCAGTGCTTTGTTTTAAATATGATGTTGTTGTAATTCATTAATTGTATTATATTTACCTTATTCTTATTGCTTCTATTTTGCACTAGTGTCAGTAGTACTTTGTATGCACTTCATAATCATTATTCTATTGTTCATATATGTTAATCATTTTCTTAATCTTCCTTTGTAATTTTTTATCCATCTCTGGCACATAAATTTCCTTCGGGAAAAATAAAGTCTTCTATATATCGTACCTTATCTTAAGCTCTGGTGTTACTGACTAGACCAGGTCTTTAGTCTACACTGCTACAAACATCAGCAGACTCCCACAGAGAGGGTTGTGTTGAATCCCATGAAAATATATGAATGACACTCTAACGGCAAAGTAAATCGTCCGAGGAGGAAAATCAATTTAGAAAATTGCTTGAATTCTTGCAGGCCCGTTTCATTGTCATTAAGACATCTCACAGAAGGGAGGGGATGAGATGAATGTCTCCTTGGGCTTAGGGGGCATGTGCATAGCTTATACAATGGCCTCAGAGGGCTTATTCATTTTGTCTCTGTTCAACCAACCTCTGCTGGTCCTTTGTCTCTGCCTTTTAAAGGCACCGTGAGCAACAACGAGGGAATATCGATAAGAAACTCTCAAGAGAAATTCACTCAAAGTCTAATGTCGCCTTTCACAATGTTGAGGAACTCTGTCTGTTGTTTGCTCTGATGTGGGATCCAAAGAATAACTGCCTTTTGTAACAACTTTATCAGTGCCGTAATCTCTGATATTACTCATAACAACTTCAAGTAGCAATTATTTTGTCTTCATCAATGGCACATGAATGCAACACGCCACTGTAGTGACGAAGTGAACAGATGTTGTCATTATCTTCAGCCAAGATGTGCACAATGCATGAATTCCGCTCCCAGTCACTCCTTTGTTTCCTCCAGACTTTGGTTGCCCAACAACAGCTTGAATTAGATCACTGTCCAGTGTTTTGCTCTGATGATTAGCTCATGAGCTACTGCAGGCGCTCGTGATCACTGAGGCGTGAGTGGAACAAGATGCAGCCGAGAGAGTGACTTGTTGTCATGCACAAGTCCTCCGATAGCCATCTGTTCCGGCATGTAGAACCGCTCTGTGTGGGAGCCTGCAACCTATCCCAGGGGCACCGCACATTCAGCCACCGAGGGGAACAGAAGCTGTGTAACTACTTATTTAGGCCATGTTATACAAGAGTTTACCTCACTGGTCACATGGATGAATTTAGTGCTCTGGAAAAACAATCAGAATCAATTTCGACACACAAGGAAATTGACTCCATTTGACAGTAGCTGTCAATATCTTTACACCAACTCGTTCCCACTGCCAACATGTGAAATGAAGCAGCTTGGTCAGTGCTCCTCACTGTCTGAGTATGCGATGCAACCACCGGCAACATTATGGGGCAGAGCTTAGAAAGTCCACACAGGGTGAGCTGGAGGTGTACGGGTCAAACCAGTACAGGACCTTCGTCCAGGAAACTGCTGTTTGTGTTCTGTGTGCAAATGAAGCTGAGCGGAAGTTTTGTCAGAAAGACTCTTTTCACTCGTTCATTCGTATCTGTTTTTGTCTTCTACTCTGTCAACTGATTATGGGTATTCAACCAAATTCGGCCACGATCTCCCAAAGCCAACCACATCGTTGCTGCAAAATGTTTTAACTGTTCTCCTCTCTGCTGCTGTCCGTTGGCATTTCAGTGTGAATCGATGCAACCCTCATCCACCCCATTCACTCCCAGTCTCCATCATATCCAGAGCCCAGTCCTGCTCCTCATCCCATCACTAGATCTTCAGCAACTCCCTTCACCACCACCACCAGTGTCAAGACACGGGGGGGAACATCCCTGATCTAACCAAAGCATCACTACCCCCTTTTAATATACTAAGTCGCGATGCAGTCTAATCGCCAAAGACTCTTCACTATTCATCTTTTCATGCACCCAAAATAAATTGTTATTCACTCCAAATGAAGTCTCTCCTGATTGAACTAAAAGTAAACATTGACAGTCAGTCGTTAACCAAGCTAATCTTTAGTCAAGTTAATGTCAACTTTACTTTTTATTGAAACAAAACATCTTGAGGTTGACAAAAAAAAAATACTTGATTAGTGTGATATGGTCCCGTAGCGGAGCCGGGGATCGAACCACCGGTCCACTGATAGAAGTACGGCCCTGCTCTCCACAGTCACAGTTATCTGCACAACATATGACAGCCACAGTGCAGCATTCCCCTGCATATGTGAATGAAAATGAGTGTGTGACACCAATACGAGTGACTTCTAACTTCCAGGGTGGCAAAACATACAAGTTACAGAAGGAAGTATTCTTAATATCCATGGTCTGATGCAGGGATTCCTTCATTTATATGATTATTCATATTTCTTGTTTTTTCCAGTTTTGGGCTGTAGTGTTGGTAATAGATAAACTACATTTCTCAGTTGCTAGCTTTGCTGTTTTCTGAATTAAATAACTTTTCAGTGGCTTAGCTCTTGTATTGATCAAGTAGTGAGGTGGCGTCCACACAAGCTACATTTTACCAATCTGAAGCAGGACAGGTGAATATCTCTATGCTAGTGAGGTGCATCATTGTCCATGGATGTTAGAAGCTTGTGTTGATAGTTACATATAAAATATACATTATAATTTATTTGTATTCATATTTTTAATTATATAATTTATATTGGGCTTATATATATATATATATGTATATATGTATGTATATATATATATATATATATACATATATATATGTATATTGTATTATATATTTGTATGGTAATAGCATTGACTTGGAATTAATTTGGTTCAATAAAAAAAGAAGAGCTTTGATGTAAAACTACTTTTGACTACAAAAGTAACCACGTTCAGCCTACTACACCTCCCAAGTAGCTTGCCCTACACTTTTTGTTTATTTTTATATAGTTTATTGCACTTAATCATATTAGTTAGTTGATTCTCAGTAAAACTTAAGATTTACAGATTCAATTCTATTTATTTGTAACGCCCAAACAGTCACAAATTTGCCTCAAAGGGCGTTTTACAATCTGTACAGTGTACGACATCCTCTGTCAAATAGAACGGTTCACACAATTCTGGTCTTTAAATCAATAACAGTAACATCTACATTGCATTGACTAGAGGACAGTGATGATCGGGAGGAAGAAAATGCAAGTGGAGGTGTTCAGATCAAATCAGGAGTTGGCAGTCTCTCGAGCTGACATGTTGTTGTAGCCAGCGGTGTAAACCTTCAGTGGTGAGTGTGAGCAAGCCTCCTGAACGGTGTGATTACAGAGTAGGACATGGTTAGGGGCCGTTTGAGTTCATACATGTTAATACGAGCGTGCACATTTGCTGTGGGCTGTCATGAATATTGATCCGTGTGTGTACAGAGATGTGAGTCGATGTGTGTGTTTGAGGGTTGTGTGGGTGTGTAGCACGTATAAATGTATAAATAAAGCTGTGTGGGGTCCACTGTGACTGTTTGCTGCTGCCACGGCCTGATTCCTTAGAAGTGATCATTAAAATTTCATCTTAAGCAATTACTAGAGGTTACTTCTACTCTGCAGTTTTTACTTGGTAAATACTAATTTACTAAAACTTTAAGAGATTAATTAAAATTTCATATTTTTAGAGAAAAAAAACAATGAATTGTAATGAAGTGGCCTGTTAGTGAATTATTTGTTTTGGTCGTGTTGTCTTGTTTGCTTTCATTTCATAGTTTTGAAGTGTCCTTGTTTCCATGCCAACTTGATTTTATTTGTAATATGCAACAGCTCTACCTTCACAAAAGAAAAAAGACAACATATCTGATTGCATCCATTCAAAGTTTTCCAGCACTCTAAAGCTTATATTTGATATACTACTGAAGTGCGTGTTCAGGGTGTTGCTGTTGGAAGCGCGGCCCCGTTCACATCTTTCTGATTACTTGGCCCCTGAAGTGCTGCTTGCAGCGTTGTCGAGAACCTACCCCACTGTTCGTTGACTCCAGGGAAGTGAAGAAGAATTTGGTTGTTATGTTAGTATCTCTAACATCCAGCGGCAAAAGGGAACAGCAGTCAATGAGCCGGTAAAGGCTTATACTCGCCGTAGTGAAGCCAGCGCGAGCGCCAGAAAATGACCTAATCACCTAATCAAAGGCAATAAAGTAGGCCATGAATATGAGATATGTATTTACAGATATTTACAATCCCTTATCGGCATTGTGGAGGCTTGTTTATCGTGTTTTGCCGGGTTTACTCGTCTTTTTGATTCTTGACAGTTTTTGTACGTCTTCTGGCGTTTCGGGGAATAATGCAACGAACAATGAATTGAGTACAACACCTCCGTGCATGCTCGGAGCTCGGGCGCCATCTGCGGAGGCTCACGCTACTTTGCCTCCGCAGACACAGACAGATTATACTGATGAGCCCTAGTGCTATTCAAAGTTTAGTAATATTGAATGTGCCGTGTCTGCAAATTGCACAACCCCAACACTAACCCGGAGGCAGCGCCGCGTTCATTCTTATGAAAGTTGCTTAATGGAACAAACAAAAGTTTGACTTCCAAGTATAGACTTTAGATGAAAATACCCTGATCTTCTACACTATGGGGCCGATAAAACAAGCACACCAGAGTTTCCTTTAACCCCCCCTCCCAGCCCTCGGTCCAGCCTCGTTCTCACTCACATGACTGGGGGAAGGAGAATAACTCTGCATTCAGCTAATAATGCATTTTACAACTTTCCACCGTTTGGCCACTAAGTTAAATTTGCTTCAAAGCCTGGCTAATATTCTGGGTTAATTAATAATGGCGTCACAATCAGAATTTCAAAACGTACAGACATAAATAATTCATAAATATGACGAACGCATTCCACCGGTAGAAATCGATCCTGCGCTTATAAACAGAACAGTTTGTTAAAGAGGTAACAGCCTACAGAGAGAAAACACCTCTACAGCGATGATAACTGTGTGTCTTTATCAGTTATTAATAAGTTACTATTATTAAGTACAGTGATCATGTGTACAGACACAAACGTATCAAAAGTCTCTCCAGCTGTTAAAGCCCACTGACAGCTGTGATCAGCTGATCCTCCATCATCAGAAACAGATGTTGCTTCACGTGACGCAAATGGAGAAAGGACGTCTCATATCTCGAAAAAAAGATTTCCTCGTTTCCTCTCTCCTCGCATGGTTTCCTTGCATCTCTCCATGCATCCCTGGTGGGAGGGACTGAGACGCAAGGAAAGCGCATGTGAGGGAAACGGGGATGCAATTAAGAGACTTGGGATGTACCAACACAAATGTCTCGCCTTGTTCCCTCGTTAAGTTTCTATTTTGTTTGTCACTTCAGTATTTCCTGTTTTATTTTGTGTTCCTCACCTCTCATTTCAGATCCCTTCACTTCCTGCCTTTGTGTGTTTTCCCGCCATTGTGATTGTCTGCCCCGCCCTTAATTGAATCCACCTGTGTCTGTCACCTCCACCTCCCAGTGTATTTAAACCTGTATTTCTCTCTGTCGGTTCGTCTGCTATGCTTCCTGTATGTATCCCGTGTTTGGTTTTCTGATTCACCTGACCCTGTTTCACATGTCATTTTCCTGTTTCTGTTTTTTTGGATTTTCAGTACTCACTTTTGGACTTGCCCTTGTAAGTTTTGGACTAGTCTTTATTCAAATCACTGTTAATATCCTTCTGCTCCCCCAGTCTGTCTGCATTTGGGTCCATCCCCTGTTGTCTTTTTGCAAAACCATGGCAGCGATACGGAGCTACAAAGGACTTTGGATCCACACACAGTTCTCCCTCATCACTAAGAGTGGCTGATTGATGCATGGATGTTGTGATATTGTTGGTTGGTTTTGGCTTACCTAAACACATGTTATTTTGTTTTACAGGAAGAAACAATTGAACTGCATATAATATGAGTTTTTTTTAGTTTTTGCATATGTTTTTAAATAGGTTTACAACATGACCGGGATCTGATCAAAAATGGTTAACAAGGCATTTCATCTTGAATTTGAGATTTAAAGGGTTTGGTATTTTATTACACTGGCCAAGCCTAGTGAGGTCATTCAAAACATTGAAATGCATGTCTGCCTTTATACTTGGTCGGATGACACAACATATATCGGCGTGCCGACCTGTGTGGGTTTGAGAGCTGTACAGATGCAACACTATGATAGTGATCAATAACAGTCGTGCTACCAGTGACCTGCACACCCAGACCACAGACCCACAGACCACTTAGAAATACATCAGCCGACTACTAACAACTCCTCAGCTTGTTATTCCCTCCCTTGGGCCTCCGTGCAGTACGGAGTACTAAGGGCAGCCATAGCCCCATATATGTATCCTTTTTATATATAAATATCTGCAGTGGGAGGCGGAGTTTGAAGGTGACGGACAAAGTCTACAACTCTCCAAAGTGGCTCAAGGTTGAAGCTCACCCCCGAGGCTTCTCACTGAGAGCAGGGAAAAGGACAGAATGACAGCTGTGAAATGAATCGACCCCACACCTAAAGTACCACGACAAAGAGGCAAGGAGCTGTGTGCTGGATGCTTTTGTTGGCCAAATTATAGGACGGTCACGCATTTTCAGACATCCTTACATGTTTGCCATCATAGATATCTGCTGATCACTTTGAAATTACGTGACTGGCATTTTAGAGAAGTATTTTTATGAAAGTTATTTTCCTATTTTTGAACTTCGCTGTTGTAAACAATTACTTCACCACTAGTGTGAGCTCCTCCATTTTGATTCATTCATTCATCTTTTTAGTGAATCTGGAGGAATGCTCTGGTGACTCATGAATCTTCTAAATGAAGATGTGAACAAGCCATTATGTGAGTTATGAATGATGCCATGTCAGCTGAGCACTGCTAGAGAGCGCCACATAGCCAGTCGCTGTTTGTAATTGTTCACCGGGGTTGCAAGTACGGTCGTTCATCACCAGGTGCAAGGTGAAGCTGTGCACCAGCGATGTGACAGAATCCTGAGGCTCATTAAGGTTTGTGTTTTGTCTGCACTTATTTGAAGGGCATTTGGTGCACTGAAAATCCAACAATGCCATTTTCGGTGTAAATGATGACCGTATTTTTCGGAAGCTGCCTGCTTAGACCGTGTCGTCAAGTAGGCTGTCCTCCCAAGACTAACAACAGCATGTAGCAAAGTGATACAAAATCTGTCAGGGAGGTCAGGTTGGATTATTCGGCCGACGAATTGTGCAACTGTTTGTCCCCTATTTTCTGTTGCCAGATTGGGCAGGATTCAGAAGTTATACTGCATTCCAATAAATTGCCCCTCCTCGGCTAAACACACAATAAATAACGGCTGGCCCTGTGATAACCGACTTTAAAAGCTTCCATCTGTTGAAAGAAGTGAGAAATGATGTAGTCGATGTAACCTTATTGGAGATAAATTTTTTTTTGAATATTTGAAACATGGGTTGAGGCACTCCTAATTAGCCTATCGCTAAGTCACGCCCCTCGCTATGACTGGCCAATCGTATCGTAATCTGCACACTCCGATCAGGGTCCAAGAACTATCCGTCTCTGCTCCATCAACTCCAATGGTTTCAGATTTTGTTAATTTTTAGGCTGATTTTGTGGATTTGGACGGTTAAACGTTGTGTAATAGTGATACTCGTTACCTTGAGAGGTTGGAAGGAGATATGTTTTCTAAAATGTTACTTTTCTACATAAAAACCTGTGGAGCTAACATTAGCAGAAACATTAGCATGTCATTAACTAGTGTTAATGATTGGTGTTTGGTTGTCACCATCTTGTTTTTTTTTGCAGCCAGAAGTGACACGATAGGTTGGAGCTAAGTACAACCAAACAATGAATAAGAGAAAACACAGTGAAAATGTTGGTATTGTAAGATGAAAACAGACAACTCCCAGATCGGACAACACCTTGGTAGCGACTTGTCAATCACAAGGTCGCCCCGCCCTAAAGCATCCCCTGCTTTATGGTCTGTTTGACTCTAAATGGACCATCATTTACTAAATGAACATCATGCTGTATTGAAGAAGACTTGAATCGAGAGATTGAGACCATAAACTCATGTTTACAATGTTTACTGAGGTAATAAATCAAGAGAGAAGTAGAGTCATTTTCGCATAGACTTCTATACAACCAGTGTGTCGCTCCTTGCTGGCTATTAGAACAAATGTTTAAGGCACTTCCGCATTGGCTTCACTTCTCAGAACCTTTTCAGAGATTTTCCGCCTGATATGTGCATGTGCTGTATTCATTTGCTCTTCTTTGAAAAAGCATTTCCTGTCTGTCCAGCATTATTACCTTCCCCAACTTCTTTATACAAGTAGCATGAGTGGAAAAGGCAAATATGAACACAAGGAGATTTCTGTTTAGATATTCAGATGCATACACACACTAACAAACAAAGGCATACCATTCACTACATAACTATGTTGCCATTGTAACTCATTCAGTTACAACAAATCAGTGGATACATGTGCTCCACTGGCAATGCTTAAAGAAGTTGACATTGGAATACATTATTTTGATTTGAATTATTTTCCAATGTCCCGGGCTTTGCCAGACACATTACAGGCTTAACACCATGAGCTAGGCCAAACAAATAAACTCCCTGAATCATGTGCCTTCAGGGAATACTCGGCTTCAGCAAATGTCTCAGTTTATCTACAATATTTAAAGTTTCTGTAAATAATCCATGTCCCCTACAGTTTCAAATGTTACTTATTAAACCTCCGTATTATTTCCCTCTGGGTACAGCGTTATGGAAATGATTGCTGGACAATGAATGAATGTGATAAATAGTAAACCAACCTGAATATTTGTCTAGGTTCTTTAGTGTTATGGTATTTTCTTAACATACATCCCTATGATTCATCATTGAGGTCAAGTAAAGGTATTTAAGGTCTCATGATTGACCCTTTATAATAATGCTTCTTTAATGAGACAATGCCCTTTGGCTTATGTGGCATTCCAGCCATATATATTGTTTATGCCATAGCCTACAATGATTGGAAAGAGGATGGCAGAACCCCCCAAATCATAAATTACTTATTTTCCACTGGAAACTATGGAGCAAATAATATCTTTGGGGTCTCTCAGAAAAATTGGTCCTGTCCAATTAGGTCATGTAACAAACTGGCTGGTGCCCATGTAGTCAAATGTTGAAGATGCATAACTCAAACCTCCCTCATTGAGTTCCACCTTTGCTGGATATCAAATCCCCATCCCTCTTCCCTCTTATGTATGCCAAATGGCCCAATGAAGGAGAAAATTCTATTTTTTATATATATTCACACACTTGTAGGCAGAGGAAAGGCGCTGTAAACACAACATTGATAAAATAGCTTTTAAGTTGGCAACTTTTTAGCAAACAGTTACACAACAAGCAAATATGGAGCAACATTAGCATTCATTTGGAGTCTCGTCTCTGGTCTCCTGGCAAATGTAAACTTTATTTTTTGTCCCCTGAGGGCAATTGGTTTTACAGCAAGGCATATCACAATACATAAACGAATATAGTCATACAGTACAAGAAAATGCAGGAGAGGTGTCCTGAATATGAATGGGCCAGAAGTCCAAATACAGAAGTTACTGGTGTCTGACTCATACTTCCATAGTGTGCAAAAGCATATCAGCTATAACGTCTAAAACATGTCAAGGCAGATAGAATAGATAGCGGCAGCGGGTGACCATGTCAATACAGATAATCAGGGAGAGTCAAGTGCATCTCTGCCATGATAACAGAATCATAAGCAGCAGCATAGACATCAACATAAATATCATAGTCAAACTCATAAACGCGTCATATCATCATCTACAATACACACTTCACCAAGTCAGTAGCATTGGGACATCACTACCTCCTCCATTGGCGTGTATTCAGAAGTGAAATGGCTGTGGCTCATAGGTAGAGCAGGTCATCTCCCCATCGGAAGACCGGCGCTCCTCCAGTCTGCAAGTGTCCTTGGGCAAGACATAAAGCCCTGACACTGAATGTTGTTAGGTAAGGGTCCTGATGATCAGTTAGCACCTTGCATGGTGGTCTCTGCCATTAGTGTATGAATGGGTCAATGTTGACATACAGTGCTTTGAGTGGTCGGAAGACTAAAATGTTGCTATACAAATTAACCATCTACCATGGAGGAGTGCAGTTTAAGAGCTTTTTATGCTAAAAACAGCCTCCTACTGCTGCATTCACCATGGACGGTTTCAGACAACACTTTCTGGATGGCTCAGGAAAAACAAACAGTCTGACAGAATGGCAGGATGGTAAATCAAAACATGCATGATAATATGCATGATACATTTTTTATGTAATTAATTTAGTAATGCATGTAGCTTTTAAATGGAGCTTTCTCTTAATATTCTATTGCAAAAGTAAACACCTTTCTCTGATGTGAGGGAGCTATGTAACATTCAACTGTAAATTCAAAGTTGATTAAAATATTTTAACTTTGGACGACAATGCAGTCTACCTTTACCATCATCGGTATTCTCTACTGGCCTCACTAAATGTGCCTTCTAGCTCTCCACTCGATGATATGCAGTCTGCCTGACTCCATGTGAAGGTAGCACCTGAGAGTCTGAACCAAAGTTGTTGTTTTCGTTACATTGTATAAATGTGATGTAGTTAGTTCTGGTTTAACATTGAGATAATGCAAGAGCACTAAAGAACTCTACATGACATACTGTACCTAAAGGAGCTGGGTCTTCCCATAATTGATATTAATTGGTTTCTCTCTCGCTCATCCTCTTTGGAAATAATTGAAACGTGTCTGTGTTTTTTGAGTTTTATTTCCAACTGACTCTATAAAGTTGTCAGACCAAAGGTCAGTTAAACATGTGGTCTCCTTCTCTCTTCATGTGCTACCGTGGCTCATTTTGTTTGGTTAAATTGTTTCCTTTTTCCAGTTCTGACGATAGGCTGCCAGAACTTTATGTAATATGTCTGAAAGTCTAATCCATCAAAAAACCTGACCTGAGAGAGATTTCACCTGTGATTTTAATTTGGTTAAAACAGAAAAGTATGAAGGTTTGGACCATAAGAGGTCGGTGTGAAAGGGCACTAAACACAGTGAGAGTGAACTAAAACCAAAAAGTAAAGATGCATGCAGGAAAACCAGAACGATGTCCTGAAAGATGCTGAAACGCTCTGTAGACCTGAGAGGAACTACAGAAACAGATGACAATTCACTGTGACAATAACTCCTTTTATGTGCGTGTTGTGATCCATTGTTAATAAAAGAAAATGTTGATGATCAGCAAGGCATTCACATGCTACCACAGTACTGTATGGTGTGATGTATATTAGGGAATGAAAAGCAATATCAAAAATCTGAAACAAGAAAATGCATCATGTGCCCGTAATATATGCCTGAATATTTCCAAATCTGCTTTGCCATGTGTGGCTGAAGAATCATTTTTTTGATGATGCCCAAGTTTGGGCATCCCTCATATAATGCGGCTTGATGATAAAGGCAGCCCTACAGGTGTAATCAATCATGGTCAAAGTTTGAAGTCACCTCTGTGAGGACCAGGTTTCGAATGACCCGACTCTTTAATGCTCTTTCAAGGTAGAGACTTGTCAGAGGTTGTAGAAGTGCCATTTTATTTGAAAACGCTTTTCAGAATCAGAATCAGCTTTATTGGCCATGTGTGCCTACACATACATGGAATTTGGCTCTGGTTTCCACTCCGCGCTCAATCTAAATAAACTATTTTACAATAAACAAGAAAAATATTTAAAGAATAAAAAATGGCAGCAAAAAAGTAGAAGTTTTGTTTTCTTTATTGTCAAAATGGAGGACAGTCAGCCACTGAAGGTTGATAAACTGATGAATGCTGGACTGAAATTTGTACTGAACCAAATGCTGTTACAGCATGATCAGTTTTGGGGCTTACCGTTACTTCAGTGTCTATTTTGGTGTGCATTTTTATACAGAAGAATCCAGTAGACAGGTCTATGTGTGCAACTTCAACAAATACCAAACAGTCAAGACATGAGCAAATCCTACCCTGCTCATCACTGGTGCAGTAACTGCCATGCCAGCCATGATAATGTGCGGTCGTGCTTCAACATTCTGAAAGTGATTTAGTAAAAGATCTACCATTGAGGAGGTACAAGAGGCAAAGTGTGGATAGGAAGCTATAGTGAGACAGGGTTGTGCTGTAAAGCTGTAGGGACCAGGCCTCAGTGGAGAGGCAGAGGCTACTCTGTCATAAAGACATGTTGGTCCTCTCCCACGAGAGATGGATCAACTTGTAGTTCGGTCACTCCCACAGAGGACTGGAGGCATGGGGTCACCATGGACAGAGGGGTCAGTGAAAACCACAAGAGGACAAGAGACTGTTTGTCTCTCCCCCGTTCTTCTTTCAAACCGTCTCTTAACAACTTCATGTCACACACGGCTAAATGACAGAATACATTTACAGTATGAATGGCTTTACTTCTTCATTGCATTGTTTGTATGTCTGCCCTTCATATTCATCTCAATTCATTTGACATTTAAATGAATTGCTGTCTCAGTGAGATAGCAGATAGCTGGTGGTTGTTTTTATCCCACAAGAAACAATATCAAACCAGAAAATCACACTAATTCTCTTTGGCATATTGACAGATTACTAGATACCAGCCATGTCAAAGGCACATCACTGTAAGTTCTATCCTACAATGTAACGCCCGTAGGGATTTTTTGTTCACTTCTTATGTATATGCTGTTTCCATTTTTAGATTATTCCAATACAGCAACGTGCTTTGAGACACATTGAAGCACCTCACTTGTTGAATAAATCATAAAGTTAGTCTTACACAAGGTTTGACAATGCTGACCATTATTTAATTATTTAATCATGTATTAAATACAGTAATACACAGGCCTCGTTAAGTAAAAGTGTAAATGTATCTTCCCTCACATTGAATACTGCATTAAGTTCTGTATTACCTCAGAATACATCTGTGTCACCACACATTCACTTTTGTCTTCCCTTTGCAATTCTTTAGTTTTTGAGTGGTTTAACATTAATTACATGCACATTAGCAGTAAATTGATGTGGCTAAAGCTTGGGACAAACCTGAAGACTTGCTAAAACCCCCAGACCCCCAAAAGGATTGATGCCAAACCAGTAAAAGGACAACTCGGACTGTAAATTGAGGCTAACTTCAGCTTCGCCAATGACAATATTTTAGGTGCTGTTGAGAGTAGCTGCGGTGGCCATAGCTTCAGTTAGCGACATATTTATAGCTGTAGCCACAGCTAGAAATGGTAATGCTATAGAGACAGTCACAGCTAAAGCTGCTGCCACAGCAGCATAGCAATAGCAATGACCATGGTCGTAGTACAGCCACAGCCAACGCTTTAACCAGAACCTTGGCCATAGCCACAAATGAAGTTCCGGAGCCCAACCCAAAGCCAAGCATGGCCAGCCACAGCTGTGGTCACAGCCAGTGACTGTACAGCAGTTTCTGCAGGATTCCTCTCAATATGGATCAGAGGGAATGTAAACATAATTGCAAGGGAGTACAAGGATGACACAAAAGGGATTCGTGTTGGGACAATATTTATTTACAAGGTATTCTTAATACTTTTTATTGGTTAAATATTTGTAAAACCCACAGACAGAAGTAAAGCGTGATAGCATTGCTATATGAAGGTAGCTACTTCAAAGACACAAACATGTAGAGTGGAAAACAAAAATGTAGTCGACAAGAGAGGCAATACTTGAAATATGCACACACACACACACACACACACACACACACACACACACACATTGTTATATCCTTTGACAGCAGTGGGCATAAATGCTTGATGTTGTGTGCAAGTGAGAGCATGAGGATTAGCTTTTACCAGAGGTGCTGCCAACTCTGACAAGACAGGAGGAGGCAGAGGGAAGGTAACAACATGACTGCAGGCTGGTAAGTGCAGCACTGGAGTGGTCACGGCTGAAGGGCACAATGGTGTGGTCATGCACACATGAGCTGACTCTGATGATTTATCAATTATTTAATTATCACAGGAAGAAATATACAAATCAAAACTTTTACAAATTTCAATTACCATATTTAATTATGGTTTATATATAGTAACAATCAAACCCCTGGCCAGCCTTACCAGGGTTGGGGAGCATGGGTGGACAGTAATCAAGGGGTCTCTTGTACGGCTCTGATCAGTACTAACTCTTTATCATTTGTTTTATTGGATTTTTAGCCATGTTGGTGGCTTTACTTCATAACTCCTAATAACTGACTTGACATCTACTATCATCAGGACATCTTTTTGTTTACGAACAAATACCTGAAAAACGAATGACATTTCCCTCAGCCTTAAGGCCTTTACACACTGATGCGTGACGAATAAACAGCACAAAAATATGAAATAGTCGCCTGTGAATATTATAACTAAGGCTTTCATTGTGAAAATTAAGAACAAAAAGAGTGGAACTGGTAGTGCTGCCTTTGTCGAGGTTGAAAATAGTAATAAAGTTTGCTGTCTTGGTTCGTCTACGAAGCCTCCCTCCTGTTGTTTCATGAATGTAGACGCACTTGAACCCGTTTTTGCACAGTGTGATTGGTTGATGCCTTTAATGGCGACGCCAAGGCTCAGAAAAATCAACCTCCTTCAGAAAAAAGAAAATGTTGCTTTTTAGCTGTGGAATATTTGCGTGTTGTGTGAAAATACTCATGGCAAAAACAACAGTTTGGAAATGTATTGACTAATTCATTATAATTAATAACATTAATTAATCAATAGTTCATTATCAATTAATCTAATTAATTAATAAAACATGTTTAAAGGCCTTTACTTTTACTCCGTTTAGTGCTAATCAGCAAATGTTGCTAAATGCTAACATGCTAAACTAAGATGTAAAACATAATAAACATATCTAATGTCATGTTAGCATTTAGCTCAAAGCACCATCGAACACATCCAACACATTCTCACTCCCAACTTGTCAATTATCAATGCTTGGTCAATGGCCCTACGCTTCAAACTATGACGCTCTAGGTTCCCCTCTATAGTCAGTTTTACTTAGATTTTAGGTTTACGTACGCATCAAAGCTATTTGGTTAGATTTAGGACACAAGAAAACTTGGTATGGCTTAGGAAAAGATCGTGGTTGATATGTTTGTCATGTACAATTGTTATGTAACTGCCCCATTACAAAGGTCAGGCAAAATAAGATAACATTGACTTGGTTTCTCACTGGACATGAACAGTGGCCTCCTGGGTGTCTTTGTTTGACCCTCCGAAATCCAACCCCACCGGTTCTATATTGACTTTCTTGTCCTTTATACTACGTCAGTTGCTCTGACTGTCTATTAATGATGCGGATGGGTTTACACTGGAGTGAGTTGAAAGCCTGCCGTGTCTTGTACAGACACCAAAGTGTGCCTTGGTAAAACATACACGGTCCGTATCTGGACCTCAGTTCTGCGTTCGACACTGTAGACCAGGGGTCCCCAAACTACGGCCCGCGGGCCGGATGCGGCCCGCCTCCACATTTGGTCCGGCCCCCTGAACAATACCAGAGACGCATTATGATTTTTTTTCAGTCTGCACAATTAATCGAATTTTAATCAGCCAACCACCAGGGGGCGAACGAGATGAGAGCTGTCATGCGCGCACCCTGTAGAAGTAGAAGAGTAGAAGAAGTAGAAGAGACGGGAGCTTGTATCGCGCACGGCGGTGTTCCGCCCCGATCCGCGTGCATGATGCAACGGTCGCTCACCTGCGAGTGGCACGCGAGTAGCACCCCACGCCCCCCCCCCCCCCCCTGCGCACGACGCAACAGTCGCTCACCTGCGAGTAGCAACCCCCCCCCCCCCCCCCCCCCCCCATGATCGGGCCCTAGGTCAAACGATATGTTCAGTGATGTGGCCCTCACAGGAAAAAGTTTGGGGACCCCTGCTGTAGACCATAACATCTTGATTAAGAGGCTACGTGACTGGGTGGGCATATCTGGCATAGCGTTAGCTTGGTTTACATCTTACCTCGCTGACAGAACTTTTAATGTCTCTGTGGGTGCTTTTGTGTCTGTTACCTCTCCACTGTCTTGTGGTGTACCACAGGGCTCGGTTCTGGGGCCTCTGTTATTTTCCCTATATGTGTTGCCTTTGGGACAGATTATAAAAAGTTACAATGTTGCCTATCATTTATATGTAGATGACATACAACTCCATCTGTCATTCAAACCCAGTGAAGCTTTTGTATGAACTAGGCTAGTGTAAATGCTATTGGAGATTGGACAGCAGAAAAGTGCTTACAACTTAACGACACCAAGATGGAGGTTCTAGTTATTGCACCGGATGAGTTTGTCCCCTACGATCAAGTATTGGTCCACTCTCCTCTGCTGCCCACTGCAACCTGCGCAATCTAGGGATTTTCTTTGACCGATCCATGTCGTTTGACCCCCATGTTAAGCAGCTGTCCAGATCCTGTTTCTTCCACCTAAGAAATATCAGTAAACTGAGATCTGTAGTATCAACAGCTGAACTAGAGATGATCATACATGCATTTATCTCCTCACGCATCGACTACTGTAACACACTTTTCTCATCACTCAGTGTATCTGCTCTTAACTGTTTGCAGGTAATCCAAAACGCTGCCGCCAGATTACTCACCAGGACAAATAGACGCTCTCACATCACCCCCGTAAATCAGCTCAAAACTCACCTCCTTAGACTGGCGTTTGGGTAAAACCCATGTCCTAGACCTGCTTTTAAACCATGTTTTAATTTTGTATTTTTTGTGTGTATGTAAATTATTGGCCCTATGGTCACATTGTGTTTTTTATGTCTGTAATTCTGCCCTGTTCAGCACTTTGTGACATATGTCTGTAGCGCTTTATAAATACATTTTACTTACTTACTTACTTACTTACATGTCGGTATTTGGCGAGTTGGGATTGAGAATATGCTGCTCAGTCTTGTTTTTACAGCCATTCAAAGGATGGACCGGATGTTGCTTTCATGGTTGAGAATAGTTTTGCAGATTCTGGAATGATTTCTGTTCCCAACCCAAAATGCTTTGAGCATCCTAATCCTAAAAAAAGGCTTTCTCTTCTTCAGTTTTATTGTAAGGATTTATCAGAGCCAGAGCAAACCAGTAGAGGTATGTAGATTTTTCTTTTCTGTCAGAAATAGTCGGCTGTCAGAAGGTTCATTTGTTCCAGTTTACAGACTCCATGAATCAAAAGAAAGATAATTCAGATGCATATTAACTGCTCAAAGCCACTAATGATGATATTTCATGTGAACAAAATATGTTTGCAACTTCTGTCGACATGCTAACTTGCAATAATGATGCATGGCGCCAATACATTTTCAAAAGAATCTGTCGTCTTATAGTCGTGCCCCAAACTTTCATACCAACCAAACTTGGCTCTCAGTTCAGTAACACATCAAAGCGCCTCACAAGATTTAGGTTGCAGACGATTATTTTACAGAAACACCTTGTTGAAATGCTGCAGTTTCAGCCCTGCGTGACACATTGGATGCGTTCAGCTACAGTACTGCTCTGAGCCTAATTTGGCATACTCTCAAAACAATGCAAAATTCATGTAGTTGAGCAAAATCATGTAGGAAGTAGGTAGCGCGTCAGCGCCACATAACTTGTTTATGAGGGTGGAGCTGAGAGATGGACAACACCAGCTGAAATGAATGTGGTGTAGGCAGCCTGTCAGGATAAAGATAAGTGATAGACTGCTACTATCACATTTTGGTGTTTATTTTACTACTTTGTCAGTTTTTGTCTGAAGATTTCTCCTAATTTCACCAAAGGTTACCCTTAGATAATGCCTCATATGAATATTTAAACATAACCTTGTATTAGAAAAAAAAGAATTGTCTTTGTAATCAACTGGGGGAGTTTCTTGGTGGCATCTATTAGTTACACATTCTACTCTATTCACCCGTCGTGTCTTTGTCATCTTACAATCCAACACTATCATTAAAGGCTGTTTTCTCTAAATAAGTGGCTTCCTCAGACTCTACATTCTGGAGGTTATTACAGAGGGTGTTTGTTCATATATCATTCATAGCCTGATTCATTATGTATCTGATATTTATTTGATAGGGACTGAGCATGTTAATGAACATTAGGCATGCACGTTGTAAACATGGAGGAGTTAGCAAGAATGCTAATATACATCTGTAGTCCCTCGACAGGCAACAAAAACAAAAACATTACACGTGACAACAAAATGATACAAATATACAGTACAATGCACAAGTAGTACAGACTAAATACATTGTGCTTCATGTCAAGTTAAAAGTTAAATCTCTGTTCTGGTTTGCCTTAAGCCAGTGTTTGAGATGCATCTTGAAAGTGAAATATGTAGGACATTCCCTTATTTATAATACATTTTATTACTAACAACACGGAGAAAATGTATTTATTTTTTATGGCTGTTGACAGTATGTTCTGATTTATGGAGTGATACGAAGAGATAAACAAAATGTCTTCTATAAAAACCTTTGACTCGAAAACTTATGACAACAAAATGAAACAAGAATTTTGAACCTGGCTTTATCCAATGTTCAGATTTATGCTATGGAAATGTATGAAAATTAGCACATATAAGATAATGACTATTTGCATATTTCAACATTACATTTCAATACAAAAGGTAATCGGCCAATTTTAAGTAATCAACTGGGGAAGTTTCAGGATGATATCTATTGGTTCATTATTTTGTTACCCTTCTCTTCTGTAGTGTCTACTAATGCAGTGGGTCCACACCTGGGGTCCAGGCCCCCCTTAGGTGGGCCATCACAGGGGGTCATAATGATCAGCACACTTACTAGAACATTTAAACAAAAGTATGTACATCGAACTTTGTTTTTAATTGAAACTAGTAGTCCACATTGTGTTTCCAGCTGGTATTTGTGTCAGATAAAGGTCAGTGTTAGTATTGTGTAGGATGGTAAGATGTGACCATTTCCTATACTTCCAGATCGTTGTAAAGTGAAAAAGTAACGGAGCTGACATTTTATGTTCATTAAAGAAAGTTGATTTAGTAAGAACAGACTTAACAGAAAACTAACTTATTTAATACGCTGAATCACTTTAATGAAATTGAGGATTTTATTCACGGAATTAGTTTTCTTCTCTTTTGGGGGGGGGGCTTCAAAGAAAAAAGGTTATGAACCACTGCTCTCCTTTACTATACTCACCTCTTCAGGCGTGTGTGCACTTATTGCAGCGCTGCTTATTTGTATCTAAGAAGAAACAAAAAGCACCAACACATCATTCTTTCTGAAGGGAGTGGTAACGTGAACGTTCACAGCTCATAGATGTCAAACAGGCTCTATAACCCTCTGGAAGTTATCCTCTAATTGTTTCAGCAGTGCATACTAGCTGACGTAGACAGGCTGATTTGCTGAACTTGTCAAACACATTTAAAACTCCACTTTGGGGATATTCCTTCAATTTAAAAAAAAAGAAGAAGAAAAAGCGGATCTGCCGCTCTGTCAAATCAGCTCCATATTAAGAGAAAACCTGGAGTTATTAAGTGTGCCAGTCTCTCAATTCTCATACAAGGATCACATGGCAGCAATATAAGTAAAATATGTATACATTGAATAATTAAAAGAAGGCCAAATTGCTGGCTTGATTAGTATCCGGAATGACAACTCCATTCTGCCAAACTTTCAGGAAATGTAACATGTTCTGTTATTGTGGTTCTGTGTTTTCACATTGCTGTTTGTTCATGTTTGCATCATTGCATGCAGCACCGAGGCTTCAAGTGTCAAAGTACAGTGTGCATACGTCTCATAATGAAAACATGTATGTGTAAATGTGAGAGGATCAGTACCGCCTGTCCCCGGGTCAGAGTCGGTGTGTGTCCATGTGCTCTTTAACAGCTTCCCGAGGCAAAGCAGCCATGTCACCCGAAGGCAGCGGCCATATCCTGCAGAGATTAGACATATTAAAGCAGCACTTAAAGTATATGGACCTGATTAGCCCCGGTAATGAAATCAAGCCTGACACCACAGTTCCCCTTTTCTACTCACACACACACACATTTGTGCAGACACACACAATTCCCTGTGCCTGTGATCGCCCTTCCCTCTGTTCTCCATGGAGCAGATAAAGGCAGAATCTCTCTCTCTCTCTCCCATTTCTTTCTCTCACCAAGCAGCCCATAAGCCGCCTCCTTCTCTCTGCCTGCCCCCCCCCCCCTTCTCTCTCTTTCTCTGTTTTCCTCTCATTTCTGGAGTAATTGTGCTCCCTAGTGTTGCCTCCATCGGTGAGAGACACAGAAAGAAATAGAAAGCTGTCATTAAACGTACACACATTATACCTTATACCATTTACCATATGCCACGGGACAAGATTCATTCCAAATTTCCCAGATATAAGGCTAATATAAAGGGCTCAACATAGTTATGCTAGGATGAGAATACACAATATGTTTACCTTTTGAGATGGTCACTGTGGCAGATAAATTATTATTATTGTTTCAATTATAGCTTTCTGTCTTTTTTTCAACTTGACATACAGAGACATACTTCACTGTTCCACCTGACTGCACCAAGAAGTGTGTTTCCTTTGGTCAATGTCACAAATCGGGTTATGGACGTTTTCAAGCTGAGAGAAAATAGAACATTTGGAGAGGCTAGTGTTTCTGTCCACACGTCATGAATAGTCCCAGATGCTGCAATGGTTATCTTCCACTATGACCCACTCAACGGGACAAAACAAGCAATTGTCACACCCAGCGCTAGTTTTTGTTGCCAAATGCCACATCTGACACTGGCATTAGGCAAATCAAATGGTTACCTATGCTCTGTGAGTCAAGTGTAGCTTCATTGCTAATGTTGTGTCCGACCAGCAGAGACATAAGACCACCAGGATGCATTTGTTGGCCGTGGCTCCAATGAGAATGATGGAGACTGACAGGACACAGGGTAAGTACAACTGTTAAATGTTATTTAAATTCTTACAATTGGGCTGAAACCTTTTTCCAGTTCAAGTTAGTATTTGGTCTAGAGAAGTGCTATACAAGTACAATATATTTATCGTTTACCATGCAACGGGACACGCTTTTGGTAGCTGAATTATTCTGGTTTCCATTTTTAGTCCGAGCAGTATGAACCCATCACGTTCATTTAAGAGGAGGAACTCAATCTGGGAACCAACAGGCGTAGATTTTAAAAATGTATTTCATTTGAGTGGATTCAAGGCTGTGATTGGGCTGTTTGGAGCTACACCCGCCCATCTATTACAATGTATTCGTGCTACAAGTTGTTTGCATCATGACCAATATGGAGATAGGAAATAGTTATAACTGCCTTTAACTCTTTCTGTATACCAATAGCGTGTAGGTGTTATATTGAGATGGAATTAAGTATACAGAACGCACAGACAGATAGGTGATTACACATCAGATGATGAAAGGAATCCAAAGCAAATGAATGATGAATGTGGACACCATCAGCGAAGCAAAGTGATGCTCATGAATAAATTCATGAAGCTTGAATGCAGTTATGTGTCGAAAGTGGCAGCAGTGCGTAATGTATGCTTGACAATTATCTCAGTGCAGCAATTGATAAACTCACCTAATGGAAGGTGCAGGCTGTAACAGCCACTGTTACAGTGCATAAACATAGATCACCCACAGTACTGTACATACAGTAACTCACAAAATCACACACACACACAAATGGGATCAGCTGTGTGAAATGGCTGCGTGTCATGTTGCACTCCAACACTATTCATACTCACAGCTGCACTTGTGCTGAAAAGCAGTCTGTCGTCGAGCCTCTTTATTTGACAGCTGTTCCAAAAAGACTGCAGTCCTATCTATTGCTTTTTTATTATCAACATGCACTTTTTTCAACGTGCTCCAACACTTGGAGGACTTATGGGATGAGGGAAATAGTGTATCAGTTACTCAAGCCCTGTGAAAAAGCATGTAATGCTCTCCATAACCCGATTGTTAATAGAAACCGATAGGCCAAGTCCAGAAAGCCACCCCAGTGTGGGCCACATATCTCTATAACTTATATGAAGTGACGGTCGTTTGGATGCCAGCTCTCTGCAGGTCTCATCCTTTCTAATTACATTTTGACCTTTCCATAAATTCACACCCATTTGCCAGCCCGAGATATGGAGGAGAATGATCTTTAGTATTTTAAATTCCAAGGTTGTAATTGAAAAAGCGCCCGGAGCAGAGAGGAGAAATTACAGGATATTCATTTTTTACACTAATAGCCCCTGAGAAACCCGCTGATAGAAGCGTGTAAGGACATCCTGCATGGCTCATTGCGAAGAAAAAAACCCCAAAACCTCGAGCTACCCCAGAGCGTTCCATCAGCGCTCCCCCGACACGTAGAACATTATGTACACAATACACGGTAATGCTCTTTTGTAGTTCTCAGCCATGAAATTACGCCCAATAGGTGCTGAGATTTAGGAGGGACGGTCCCATCGCCGCCTTTCACAATTTAGTAAAGCCACACAGGAGAGCGGCTGGCTCTCCTTTCCCCTGCCAACACAGGAGTAATTTGAGAAAGCCGGCCTCAAGGCTGTCCTTTAACAAGCTCACCCAGATCGCCATATAGTACACCACTCTGGAGGCAGCTGGCTTTAAGTGGCTGGATGCCACTCTGAAGACCAACTGACAAACACACACGGCCCCACTTAATATGTGAGACTCCAAGACTATTCACATCACGGTGCCATTCATAATGCAGCAGCTACAGTGTGTGAGACTTGCCCTTAACAGCCAAGCAGCACCGCTGTACATGAGCAAAAGGAACTGTTAGGAAAATGCTGCTGTGCTCGTGCAGGATAATTGCAGCGGGCTCCATGCTAAAGCTGCTTTCACAAAGACTGCCGCTGTATTCTCAAGGCAGCTGGCTCTGTGCGGGCTTGTGTGTTTGTCAGCTGGCACTCGAGCGTACCACACATGCACAGTCACACACATGTGAAGAATCTGTGTATCATATTGTCCTCTTTGCTCCACTCCTGCGTCTTGGTTGGCAAAAAGGAAAATATCTCCCATCACCATTACGGGATGAATGCAGCCAAAAAGACGAAGGGGGAAAAAGACAAATTGCAAAGAGAAAGGGAAGTGGCCTCTTGTTTGGCGTGAAAAGGGTGCACTCCAACGAAAAAGAGAAGTCCATTTGATTTGCAATTACCCCCCCCCTCCCTCCCAAGATGATCAGCCGCTGTTTGAAGTTGATTGGCTTCCTGGAGTCTGCTGGGGGAGAAAGTTCTAGAGGTGCTCTGACCCCTGCCGACCTCAAGGCGAGCGCTGCGTGACCTGGGAACCTAGGATGCTCCCGTGTGCATCGGTCGTGCAATCCATCCTCGTCAGACGTCCGACAACAGATGTCGCTTCCTGTCAGCTCCATCTTACCCGGCAACCTTTGACCCCGCCACCACACGGAGCAGAAGACACATTGTGTAATGTTAAATGGAGAGTCAAAGATGCATTTGCGGCGGCAAACGCAAACAGAGTCGTGAACACAAGCGAGCACATGTGGAAAAACAGAGAAACTCACACATGCCTGGACGACCAATAGACCGACACTCACAAAGACCTTTTCTAAAAGCCCTGCATTGAGCAGCTGCGTTAAAGACAAATCTAATTGACCTCCCCAGCCAGGCCCCATAATGCAATAGAAACTTAAGCCCAGAGATTAGCACTGATGGAGCACTAATGTTAGCCCTCCAGCCCAGCAGATGAGCAGGGTGTGGATTTGAAAGGCAGATTTGATTACCTTGTGTTAGTAATTGGCTAATGTGTGAAAAAGGAAAGTATGTGAGAGCAAATGGTTCAGCGACAAAGAACAGAAACAGGAACATTTCAAAGTTGATACACCATAAAGAGACACGAGAATTGAATAAAAAATGTGTTTCATTTAGGAAATCAAACAATATCATTGTGAATACTTACTGTATCAGAGCCGGATATCAATCTGTAGTAAATGTTCTATCCACCTTTGTTCCGCCTTTCTCCCCCCGCGTTATGCCATAAAAATACCCTTTGCAACCGAAACTGAACTGTATTGAATTGAGGAGTGGAGAGAGGCAGAGGAGGAATAGAATGAATTCTTGCAGCCTTCTCAATCTGGATTCTCTAATGCAATATTTTCCCCCCAATCCAGAAGCCTTCATTTCCCCCAGTCAATATTAATCTTCCCCTCGTGACATTTGTGACAACGTATTTAGATGAGATCCCTTGATTTGTTTCACTCAGCAACAGCCTATTTTTATATTTTTCAATATTGATTTGTTTGCTCTGTGATGGTGCTGCTGTTGAAGCTACACCACCAGAGTATAGGGTCATTCAAATGTAATGATGATGGTACATTTCTAACAAAGAGAACTGGTATGTGTGTGTGTGTGTGTGTGTGTGCATAGAGTGCACTTTTAATATATGAAATACTATATGTAGCTTAGGAGTCTAATCAACATTGACTTTTCAATCCCATCTGGCTCATTGATTGATCCTTTTTTTTATCTCAGCTACGTTTCCCGTGGGGCCTGACTGAGCTGGTGACCACTAGTGATCATCTGAAAATAACAGGGGCATGTCTTAGCATGTTGTGTTACTTCACAGATAGTCTTGCATAGCCAGAACCTCCACAGCTAAAAGTCTGGCTCCACACATCATCATTGTGCTATAGGGGGGGAAAACACCCAGCTTTAAACCAATCACAATCATCGCAGGATGCAGCGACGGTGCCCTTACAATAGATAGTGCAGATGAGATCGGGTGGGACCATACATTGATCTGGTTTGATACATCGATTCTGTGATCAACGATCCAATATGACTGCTGTAAAGAGAAAACATCTATACATAAATACGCCTTTATTTTGAAAGTCTTCCTACAGAGACCAGTAATACAATTAACAAATACTTTAGGTGATTTAAACAACTGATTGTGTTGAATGGGATAGATATAGTCTTTTATCGTTCGCTGGACCCGGATTTCAATCAACTCTAAATCACAGAAGACTTTGTGATGTCAGCAAATATTGTATAGTTGACCGGATAATCAATATAATATCGTATTGTGATGAAACTTGTGTTTTACATCCCTAGGACATATATATGTCGTCCTAAACTATTAAGTTGCACAACATATTTGGACAATAAGTTGGCACAAGACCGGGATGATGTAGAAAATGCAAGCGTCAGCCTTCATCCACCTGAGGAAAATAACTAATACGGCAGAACATAATCTGCTCATTCATCAAAATGAGGAACAGTGTAATTTCTTCGCTCATCAAGCACCAGTGACCCTCTGGATGGCAGAACTTTGTTACAGCTGGTGCACAGAATTATGTGCATGCACTACACATTCAGAGAATAGATGTGCAATATGTGTTCACCACTTTACATTAAACACACGGACAAAACAGACAGTGAAAAACAATCCAAAGGTCACACTGATGCACTTTGACTGTGTGACTATGTGTGAAAAGATGTTTTAAAATTCAAATAATACACTTGACAATGAAAGTAAGGCTCTGGAGGTCAGGAGTGTAAATGTGAATACATATAGCTGAAACAAAACCATCAGACGATGAGAAACGTTTTGTCGTCTTCATGGGCTCTAACGCAAGCCGCTTCTTCAACCATACAGATCAACGCTCTCTCACCCACTCAGATCATTCAGTGGATGAACTGATCAGGGATCAGATACACACTGCAGCTGCTTGGTCCCCTTGTACAGAGAGCAGTATTCATGCATAAGTACTTCTGCTCTGAACTCTGTTGAACTTCACCGGGTCTCTGTCGTGCAAAAGAAGAATCCCCCCCTTGCCTGCATGCAAAGATAACTAACTGTGTAGTATGAGAATGTTCCAGCGCCAAGCCCGTCTGGCCGCTTGTTTTGGTTGCTGGCCGTTTGTTTTTCATTGTTGCTTCTATCAGTCTGAGACCAAAAGTTTGAGACCAAAATGTCTGAGACTGAAATTATAAAATAGCTATAACCTTGTGATTCTGTTTAGGCCAGCAGAGAAGGCCTTGCTGGCCCTGACGGCCCGCCACTGATAGTATTAATAATAATAATCACAATAATAAATCAATAGTATTTCTTATTAACATCAAGTGAAAAGACTACATTTAAAGTTGTAGTTCCAAACTCTGCAAAGATCACTGCACAGATGATTAGAATTGTTTTGGTTTTACAGCACATTCAGCATTCGGTTCATTGGCCTGTTGACACCTGGCGTTAACATGCTTCTTGGATTGTCTCTCACTTCCCCGCTGAATATGCACAAACACACGAAACCTTCATCATTTCTGTTTACAAAGACCAAATGTGTTGTTCCCTTTAACCAATGGGAGACAGCAGTAGTAATACTATAATACATATTCATGAATTTGGTTACACTTTATGAACAGAAAGATATCAGGTTATTTTCTAACAGAGGGCCAAGTACCACCGACGCCTTGGCCAGGTAACGGCGGTGCACAGAGCTTCAGAGAGCCGGGGACGAGAGCAGATGGGCGGGTAGTTGTCAGATCTGTGCAGAGCACCAGAACAAAACCACCAACTCATCATCCACAAGCTATGCAGCTATACAACTTGTATGAATGTAATTTGTATTTGTTTTTAACTATTCTGTTGAGTTGTTTGTGTTTGCCATTATTCCATCACCTTCATAAAAAGCGCAGCGTAACCCTCGGCCACACAAGCTGTTATACACACACCGACACACACACTAACACCTCAGTTGAAGGCGTTTACACACTGCTAAAAAAATGGCCATGTGCAGATCACCCAAGATGCATGTGAGGTCTGAACATGGACATTCTCACACCTGTCAATAACCTAACCAGCAGTATGTAGCATTAAATCAATTTACTAAATCAAATCTAACACACAAAGAACATCTGTGGGGATCGAACCAGAACTAAAAGAAGAAGAGTTTTGACTTACGCTCATAAAAGAGTTAATACTGTGATATTCGACCTGAGCTCTGCTTTTGTGCCTTTTTAATGTAGTTTTAGCAACTTTGGAAAGGCGGAATACCTTAATTATCCTGAGTGATGTGAAGTGGTGTGAACTTGTGATTGCTCCCCTCCTTGTTTTCGAAGCTAATATGTGGGTGAATAAAGTTAAATACCGATTTCAAACTTCAGCTCCAGTGAATGCTAATTACAATACCACAGAAGAAGAGATCTACTGGCACCAAATAAAAGCACAAAGCAACAGATAAGATAGAGCAATTACAGCATCTAAAAGGTCGAATTGACAGAAAAACAGTCGATTCAAAAAGAATTTACTCCAAAACACAAACAAACAGCAGGCTGAGTGTGTTCAGAAGATGCCTATAACTTCTAAATTATACACATGACACATGATTTGGGTTCGGATATTCTGTGGTTTTTGGAATTGAATCACATTATTCAGGACTATAATACTGTGAGTCAGACAGTTCATGGTGTTTGGTGTTACCACAGCATTGGGCCATGTAACATTCTCGTGCACAGATTGTTAATCTCTGGATCTGAATAGAACACCCAGGCCTACAGGCACTAACATACCTCAATCTCCCCACACCCTCTTTTTCTGCTCACTTAGACAAATATTGGATTACTGCTGTATATCACGTTTAGTGTTCTATTTTCAGTGTGAGAAATGCTGCTAGATGACAGATTATGCAAAAATGTGATAACTGTCACCTTATACTTTACTTACGTACTTACTTACGCCTCTGTATTCCTTGTGGAGGATAAGCCATTGATGAGAAGTTTCCACCCTTTTTGTCCAGCCGTCAGTTCGTCCTTCTTTACCTCTTACTCTGTTCTCCTTCTCCATGTGTTTCTGGGTCTTCCTCTCCCCCTTCTGTCTTGTGTTTCATGTCTGTGCCTGCTCGGCTATTGCTGTTTGGCTTCGCCTTAAACCCATCCATCTCCACTTTCTCCCTTTCAGCTCTACTTCCATTGTCTGCAGTTTGGTGAGTTCCCACTGGTTGATTTTGTTGATTGTTTGGCCAGTAGATTCCCAGGACAGCGATCAGTAAATGGCTGCAACGTGTTGATGATGGTAGTGGTGGTCTTCCAGGTTTCTGATCCATACAGCAGTATGGTCTTAACATTGGAGTTTGTATTGAGTGAAATATTTTTTTTGTTTAAAATGTTTAATGCTGTTCTTGCTTTCCCAATTTACGTCCAGTTTCAGTGTCTCCCCAATGAAGTCGCTGGTTTCTCATGTTATCTGTGATGTACCTTTTCCTGAAATTTGCATTACTATGCACATCATCTATTTTGGATGTCAAGATTTCTGTAGATACTGTATATTAACGTGTAGAAAGCAACATATACGCATCATATAAAAAAGATACGGAACTGAATAATGAAGACATTGTTCTATATAAATGAATTTATTTTTAAATGGTGTCATTTGAGCCTGAACAGATTACTATGTTATACAAGAGGGAGAGGAGAGCGGTGACAAATCAATTGTTGAATATTAACCAGTCAGAGCCGAGCAGGGGTAGACTGGGACAAAAACACACACACACACACCTTCTTCATGTAAAGCTGCTTGTATCGGCATTAACGTAGGGTGGGTGAATGTGAAACATTTCACAGTAATCAACCATTTTTTTCCTTATGCTTCAAGTGAACAACCTTCACATTAGTGTTACATGCTAACAATGTTTGATGAACAAACAGAAATGAATGGCAGCATTCTGCAACAACCTGTGGACGGCGGGTTGGCAGGATGCTGCTGGGTTGATCTATTCTGAAATCTTGTCCTGCACAGAGGTAAAGACTGATGACGATCGAGCTGCAGGTGTTGGCTTTCCACGATCGTAGCAGAAATCCAACAACGTTGGTCACATGAAGTACGTCATGTACAAACACACATACACACCTTTCACACATATGGATTGAGTGTACCACACACGGTAATTCCCTCCTTCAATCTACCGTCCATTCAGTGTAACAGTGGTGCGCCAGTGTGTGGGGTTTATAATAATGGGTTGGTGGGTCGGTTGCTAGAGGGGGGTTGACAGAGCGCCTCACATGTATTAGCGTGGTACAAGCTCACTGATGAGGCCCGCTGAGAGACTAGCACACGGCCTCATCTCGCTGAACAGGCTCACTCTGTGCAATGGGACTTGATGAGAGAGGATATGATTCATGGTTCCCGTTTGCTTTCCAATGCAGTTCCCTCCATTTCTGCCCTTTGTCTGTCTTGCTTTCTCTCTGCTTGAGGCCGATGGTTCTGAGACTGGGGGCCCTGGTTTTTAAGTCGCACCAGATGGCAACAAATATTTCATTTTTCATTGGGGTTGAATATGAAACGGAGGAAAAATGGCAGAGGGATGTTTGACATGTGCTGTAATTGAAGCAGTTGCATAAACTGCTGCACATTAACTGATTAATTAGAGGCACAAGTGGGTGGTTTGTTTCAATGCATGTATGTTTTTTACTGACGATCACTACAATGACTGCGTTTACCAAATATTTATTGCACCAAATATTCAGTTTTTTGCCCTTATTTTGAAAAAGACATTAGTCCCAATAAGTCGTTCACATGGCTAATACATATCCATATTTCATTAATATTCCCGCTTACATGCAGCCGTGCATATTCCCATTAACGTAAGACCACCTTCTTGAAAATGTTGATGTTGCAATATTTGAGCATATCCAAAAACCTATTGATACCCGTCCTTCATAATGTTTAAAAGTAGGTGTGTTTCACCTTCTGAGCAGAAATGTGGGCTTTTCTTTTCGGCTTACATCTCTACTCCAGCTTTGCAAACTGTTGGCTAGTTTGTTTCTGTGCAACTTGAACCTGAATAATATCAGCATTTCCTACATGTCTTCATTATAAATAAGACCTAAATCAGAAAATCCAAACGGAATATGTTTACATGAGCCAAATTCAGAATACTGTCATATTCGGATAATGGCATATGAGTGTGCATGTAAACGTAGTCACTGACATGCAAATTTTACTCCAAATACATCATAATCCGTTTGGATATTCTGAATTAGACCTTATCCTGAGTATAACATTTTCATATTGAGACATGTGGGATATGACGATATTATTCAGGTTTCAGGTGCATCCTTTAGACAATTATACAGCACATTCGGAGTAAGCAACTCAATCGGGGTTTACAACACACAGCCCAGCGGCCTCTTGCCTGTTTACGGCCAGCTCTTTGTGTTATACACGAACAAACTAGCCAACAGTAGGAAGGAGGAGACACATCTTCTTTTAAACATTATAAAAGACTCATATATCAACAGATTTTTGGAAATGCTCAACTATAACGATGCCAACCTTTCAACCCTAGAACACTAACCTCGGGTGATTTTCACCCCCACGATTGTGTTCACGTGATTTTCATTGTGTTGCTGCTGTCTGAGTTGCGTGGGTCCTTGGGTAGCGTCAGTCTGCTCACTGAAGTCATTGAAGGTAGGCGTGTTTCCCTGCTCCCATCCCTGGTTTTTTAACCGACGTTAGTGATGGAGAGCAAAATACTTTTCACAGTTGTCAGTGATGCAGGGGGACTGTGCCTTCACCAGACAAGGCTCACATGTCCCAGGAACGGGTGGACCAAAGAACAAGTTCCTGTCCGTCTAAATTAAAACATCCTCGCTAAAGAAGTCCAAGGGTCAAATATTTCCGTCCTGTCTTCCTTTGAGCTACAGCCTCAGACACACACATGGAGACGTCAGGTCAAAAGTCACAGCTTTGAACCTTAGCTGCCGTCACCGGACAGAGCGGTGCTGACAGCTCATTCGTGGAGTCAGAGCTGTGCGTGAGAATGCTGCAGTGGCTAATTTGATTTATTAGTGCAGAGCTAGCATCCGCAACACATTTGTTATCCCGCCCTCCCTATAAAGAGCCATTCATTACACATTAATCAGTTGTTGATAACAGCCGCTGTACACCACTGGACAACAGCAAAACAGGGGATGGATGGTCCAGATCGGGTTTGCTGCCAGACTCTTGGGGGCCTGTGAAAGTTGATCACCCGAACACTCAGAGGCGGCTCCGCTGGGGCTTATACTGTAATGTGTAAGTCATAAACACAGGAACTACAGAAATGCATTAGTCAAGTAAGTGCTAATGGCTTAAGAAGCTTTCATCCATGGCCTTTGCAAAACAAAGTGTATTGGAAGTAATTTTGGCAGGTTGGGAATTTGTTCTAAATGTACTGTCGACATATGTTATGTTATATTTGGCATGCAATTATACAAACAGTGTATTCCAGCCGGGGTCACACAATATGGCTCAAGGTTGATCGCACTTCCCTTAAGACAAAATAAAGATGAACATATTGATAAAAAGACTACAGACATGCTAGGGGGTCTGTGAGGACGTAATGATCACTGGAGCTGGAGGAAAGCATACTGACATTGTAGCATGAATTTTATTTTAACTATGAGAATTGTGTCCTTTCTTCTATTTGCAATTAATATGCATTCAATCCAGTTCTATTATTTAAATTAAAATGATAATCTACTCTGGCTGTGGTCATTACAGTGAACAGTGTGATGAGAGGACACGTGAGCCCTTGTTGCTGTAGTTCATCTCCTTGGAGCAGAGGCTGCGTTTAGCATACCCTGCCTTATTAATGTATTTAAAAGACTGTGACAGCGGGAAGCTGTACTGCTCTCCCGTCTTGTCTGTTTAGACCTCCACCTTTATCCAGGCCCAGCTCCACTCACATCTCAGTCCTGCCCTGAAGCTCTTTGGCCGCATCATCTCATCAGTATCTGGGCCTCATGTTTCGTGGCCATGAAAGTTATTATGACCACGAAATCGCCTCATTCTACTTTGAGTTAAAAAAACAACCTGCAACCAGATCCGCCGGTGTTCCGGTTTAACGATAACGAGTGACCGTGTGAACTGAACCGGAACACGGGGGGGGCTGCATATTTCATCACGTTCCGTTTTTTCCTCCTAAATCGCGTTAATGACGAACGTTAACAGTCTAAAAAGTTAACACAGCAAGTCTGAACGGAATCGAAACATAACGGAGCGAAATGAAGACGCTGTAGACATCTTAACGCTGATTGGCCAAGACTCGACACATCAAAGACGTTTTATTGCGAAGATCACAACATCACCTTTTCTCCTCGTCTCACTCCAATCTGAGAAACGCTGGCTGGCCAGTTGACCCCCCCCAAAACAAAACAAAACCTCTACGGACCTACACGATTCACGTGGATGATATATTTTCATTCAAAACGGCGTATTTCGCCGAAAAGCTTGCAGGTATGTCTACATTGTCGCTGGGTCAGGTCCATGTCAGAAGATTACTTATGATCCAGAATGTGTTTTTTGAGTAATTTATGCAAATTAATCTTCCAGCTTGAATTAATTTGATTGGTCAAAGTTGTACACTTTGTATTGCAGCAAAATCAATTGGTTAGGCCAACAAAGGTTAAGGTTAGGACAAAAAGATTTGGTTAATGCTAAAGTAACAACGTAACATCAAGTGTAACATCATTACTAGTGTAATAAACAACTGCCCTAAGCAGACTTTCTTGTGTAACGTTAAGTCAACGTTTACTTTTGGTTTGACACAGGGCACGAACAGTGGGCTCACGTTCTGTGTTTGTTTAACCCCTCAGCCCTCAGTGGACTTTCTTTCTTATTGTACTCGTTAACTTTTATTTCACTTGCTCTGACCGACTGCAAAAGCGTCCACATTCAACGTATCCATGGTTTGCAGAAACGTACAATGCCATCATATTTTCCCGAGCGACTGGTCTGGTTTTGCAGAATGACCCGGATGACGGCCTTAGCAGGTCTGTGCATAGAAGGGTGATATGGGCAACTTCAGATCTTAAAGTGCTGAGCGGACCTGCGAATCAAGCAAGCTGATTGGTTGATCCATTCCTGTTTGGAGGTGTGATAAAAATGGTAAAGCATGTGAACATTAAACTCAACTTTGTATTGTTAGTATAAAAAGAAACATCTATGCAGACGTCTACGAACTACACCATTTCATCTTTGTGTCTTGCGGCCTGGAGACGCATGTTTAAGCCTTCATAGACATAATGCTGGGTTTGTACAGTCTGCAGTATGTGATCATCATTGTAAACAGTACAACGTTTTTTTGTAATTAAATGGATTGCACACATAAATTAAATCACCTTTTGACTGTCAGTTGCTGACGGCAAATTATTTCAAGCATTACCTTCATGTCAGAGTAGTAAATCAGTGTAAAGGGTTTGCACTCAGATCCTTCTATGATATACAGTACCAATACCCATCACATCAAACCAACATCATACCCAGTGCTGATGCAAACATTAAACATAGTTATGAGAGTGCAGGTCCATTAAGTAGAGAAACCGTGTGTTTCTCATTTTTGCTTTTGGTTCTTCCTTGATATATTTTCTTTGAAGCATTCATGTCACCCAGCTTGATGGGAAATGTGTCAAGCATGTGCTCAAAAGTGTGAAAATCCTCCAGAGGATGCTGAAGATGGATAATTATTCCCCCCTTCCCCTCTCTCACGAGCTCTCACATTATCAGGAGCATGGGACAGTGGTGAAGGTGCTGGGAGATTTTTCAGGGGGTCATTTAAAGTGCATGGCACATTTCCCGCCAGGCAAAGATCGAGGGGTTAACTTTTATCGAAGGGGGGCTGGAATTGTTTGGGGACTAATCTGTCACACCCTCAATAGGAAAGGCCATTCCAAAATGCCTTCACATTCCAGCTCTTTTCCGCTGGCTAGCTGTGGACGGCTAGCGGGTTAATCGGCTTTCATATCATGCCGGGGTTTGAGGAGGACATGAGTCCAAAATATTAAAAAGTGACATGCTTGAACCCGACTCCCAAAGGGTGTGCAGGGAGGTGCGAACATCAGCTGGTAGGATGTCTGCCAGCTGAACAGACCAAGCATAACATCAAGTTCGCCGAAAAGAGAAGGAAGCAGTGAGCGCTGACAAAAGGATCGCCAAAATCGGTCATCGAGAGGTTTTTGGGTCAATCTCAATTTAGTACTGTCAGATTTAGCTCAACATGTTTTGTCAACAACAATAATAAACAGCTTCTGGACTCATTTGATCAAGGTATTTTTCTGCCATCTGTATTCTTTCACATCTTTAGACAAAAAATATTATCCCATATTAATATTTTGCTTATGCAGGGTTCATCCAGAGTTTAAATTAAAGTGCACAATGAGATTAGGATTCCCATAAAAAAAAAAAAGAATCTGCACATATACTCGGCATGTTTCATAAGGTTCAGTGCGCTTGTTTGCCTCCAGTAAATATTGAATTCTCTCTCGCTCCAATTAAGAAATGTAAGAGGCAGTCCAGACAAATCACCACTCTCACTCTGCTCATATTTCTTTAGCTTGGAATGAAAAATTAAGAATAATCATAACAGTAATATAATGCACATTCACGTCATTAATGAGAACAAATAAAGCCATTCCTTTGTAATTTTGCTAATTTAAAGCATGAGGAAAGAAGAGATGATTCCCCCTCTATTGGTGACTAAACCTTTCTCAGTCATTCACTATTCATTGTTTGTAGGCTTGTGCCGACTGATGCACGTACACTGATCAAGATGTTTAACTCTGGTTTTCTCAGGATGTCTTGGATTCTGTAGTGTTATGCAGCTTTGCTGTATTGCTCCTGAATGACTTGTCCATGCTAAACATCAAAAACGTTTCTTACTAGCCGCAACAAAAGATGCTGACATTGGAGTCCTCCACCTACTCTCTCAATTTATCTCAATGTGATTAATTGTTTATCTTGATGTTGTTAGTATGGAACATTCAGTAGCTAGGATGCAAGTTGCATCCTGGGGGAAATCCTGAAGTAAAATCCAAGAGTCTATGTATCTTTATTGTATTATAACACATTGCCCAGAACCATAAGATTTTCTTTTCTTTTTCACATTTAATGTTTGAATTTAAATAATGTAATTGCTTATCTGCACGGCAAATCAATATGATTTTATAAAAAAAAATATATATATATATTTAGAAAGTGAGAATACAACCTTCAGGTGCCAATTTTTCATAACTTCCAACAGCCGCTTGCTGCCTGTTATTGAACCCTTCTTTCTCTCCACGGTGGCCCACATGAAGCCTGCAGCAGGTCAGGGCAGGTTGCATGTTCCTACCGCTCTGACAAATTGGTGAAAAATTTATGGCGGAGGGAAAACGGCTCAAGTGTGGCTGTGCGAGCTCTGCCGGAGAACTGGCCCCGTCTTGTCACTCACACTGTCCCACAGTAGGAGCACAGACAGCACAGGCTCAGATGGAGCCACAGGACGGCTTTTGAGTGCTCAGGATTCATTATTTAGAGCAGTAATGTAGTGAAGAGGAAATCCAGTTTGTTCCATCTCAAACGCTCATGAAATATAATTTTCTTTTGAGCCGAATGCTGTTTACATACTGGTGGTAGGCTTTAATGGCTATACTCTAAGAACCGCATCGGAACACATAAAATGTGTTGTTGTGATGTGATTTTTATGCCAGTGATGGAAATAAATGTGTTACATGATGAGTCAGAGCAAAGAATGACAGTTTTACAGAGTACACAGGATGCTGGTTGTGGCAGAGCAGTAACGACCGGATGCACTCACATGATGAAGTTATCATTACATCATATATATAATGGTCAAAATCAAAGGACGAATTCCATAATAGACATGTACGAAATATGTTCAGACATGTCCTGTGAGAAGACACACCTTCACCTTCACACAGAGCCTGTAGCTGCTATCCATCAGGTTGGGTTCAGCCCTCGGAACAAATTTCTCTGTCATCATTAATCTGGATTCTTTTCCCGAAGCTCTCCGACTTCACATGCGAGCCGTCGAGCTTGTTTCTCCTCCCACTAATCCCTCCATTCTAATGCTTGTCCACATCGGGCTGGGCCGCAGTAAACCGATGATTAATGATGTATTGATTGGACCGTTTTCGACCACCGAGCCAAGGTGCTGAGTTGACAGCACACTTGCTTATCTGAGCCACCCAGCTTGCCAGAGGAGAATGTTTCCTGTGAGGAAAATAGAAGCTTGGTACACGCTGAGAGCTGAGACTGAGCATTCAGAGGCAAAACAAAAACAAAAATCTGTGATGGTTTTTTTATCGTTTTTTGTCAAACTGACAATCCTTACATTAACCACTGTGCTTTACAAAACTATTTTATGTAGCCCTGAATTGTTCAATATTAAACAATACATAAGACATTATACCATTTAATAACCCACATGAAAAATAAAGCAACATATATAAATTAACTAATACATTATGAAATGTATGAAATCATTATTAAAACTTAATTATTTTTTAACAAAGCTAAACTTATTATGATGATACATTTTAATTTTATTTTTATTGACTTTTTTTTAAATGGTCTATTTCAAAAGTTGACTCTTGTTTCGTAGTAACATTTTGTCCAATGGCACTTTTATTTACAGAAGTGGTATTTAACTTAGGAGTATTACATCCTTGTTTTATAATAATTATAATTCCACTTCACTACATTTCAGAGGAAAATACTGTACATTTTATTCACTACATTTATTTATCTGCTTTATTTATTATACCTGAGACTTTACATTTTAACAGATGCTTATATTTTTACATTTTTACAAACAAAACATACAAAGAGCTTGTTAACGGTGATGTTTAGTGAACCAAACAGTATGTGGCAGTACAGCTGAAGGGATTAGCTGCTGATTGACAGAAACATTTTTTTAATGCAAAAACATGTCATGGTCCCACTTCATAAGAGGATTTTCTGTTTAACCTTTTAATTATTTAAATGTTGAGGTTTGGACTATTGGGACAAAACAGGCAATGTGCATGTGTAACTTTGGGTAATTGTGAGTGGAATATCTTTCTATATTCATAATTTTTACAAACCACAAAATCGATCAATTGAAGGAGGAAGTAATCAGCAAATCATTTTCCATAATCTATAATGAATAATAATCATTTGTCTTAGTAATAATAATATAGTGATATGATATACAACAGTATACAGTCACACCGAGCATTTTTAGGCATTGAGTACTTTTATTTTAAATACTACATTTAAAACTACATTTTCCTGGTTATATTTACATACTTTAAGTATAATTGTAATGCTGATCTTTTTCTGCATTAAACAAGGAAAAAGATCGGATTACTTCACCACTGCCTATATAATGAAAACGTAATAGTTTATTTACTGATGGGTCGTGAATTGAGATGTCAGACACTTACTTATCAGAATCATCTTGCAGCATCACTAACAGCTGCTGAGTCGAGCAACTGTGCATTATGCATCTATAAAATGTGGCGCTTTGCATTGTGGACTTCTTAGCAGAAAGTACATACATGTCGGCCTTGTTAATTGTCGCACTACATAGTGGGTACATTTATACTCCAATAAACTGGACAATAAATATGTTCAATTTAGCAAGTTAGGACACGTAGTATTTTTTTAAGTAGAGTTGTCACTAGTGCCCACCCCCTGCCCTTTCAGCCAATCGCATGCAACCTCAGCCTCGATATTGGCATGCTCCACAAATGTAGGACATTACAGTAAATGGTAAATGGACTGTACTTGTATAGCGCTTTTCTAGTCTTCCAACCACTCAAAGCTCTTTAAGTGATACTTACATCCTTTGCCAGTTCAAGTTACATCATCAAATAACAACTGATGAAAAGAAAAGTAATATTCAAATGTATTATAACTAATTCGGTTATGATGTATTTAACTTGATGCATGAGTATGATTTGTTTCTTAATAATGTCGTGTGATGTATTTCATGTTGAATATTGGGAGCTCCATGATATTTGGGGTTTTAGAATATCTCATAGGGCTTGTTCTTCCCACTCATCATCACACTGCATACGGCCATCATCCTCTTCTCTGCTGGCCTTTGCCATTTTGAAGAGCACATTTTAAGCAGAGGAGAGTAAATTACCTGTATGGAGATGACATTTCCATCTAATGTTCACTTTGAGGCGAAATTGGTATCTTCCCCCAACTGCGTATGGTGGAAAAAAAAGTTCTCTTTCCATTACATCTTCCCCCCTCCACCTTCCTCTCTCACTCTCACCCATTTTCTCTTTGTCTGAGTCACACTTCCTTTTCTCTCCCCACACTCTCCTTCTCTTTCAGGACCCACGTGTGCTTTTTTCAGCAGCAATCTATTACACCACCCCACATCTTCCTCCCTTGCTCTCCTGCCATCTGAACACACCACACTCTCTCTCGCTCCCCACCATGAATCTCTCACCGTCGCTCTTCTCCTTCACCTCCTCACCTCTTGACAAACACCTCTTCCTTGTGTCTTTCCACCTGCGATGCGCTTTTCCTTATCTCAGATTTCCTCTCTGATTGGCAGATAAGTGTCATTCTGGAGGGCCTCCACAAGTCGCTGCCTTCTCATTTCCTGGCTGAAATGGCTTTTCTGCCTATTTGCACTGTCACTGGTCATATAGAACAACCCCTGCATACAGCTTTGATTCCTATCTCCTCAGATACAGTGAAAGAGAAGGGGTGATTTTGAGAGTGAGGCAGTCACCTTTAAAAGCTGGTGTTTTCATGCACTCTCTTCCCTCCGGAAAAGTGTGATCTTTACTCTGGTTTTTGTAGTGAAAGGTCACAGACGTATTCTCTGAATGTGCTCAGCATTGTAGTGAAAGATACAATGTGAAAACTGTGACAAGTACGATTCTTCCTGCACGGCCAAATTAAGACCTGTTTTTGTGTCTGCATCATAGCCTGTATATAAGACGTGGACGTAGTCATCTTGACGTCACCCATTGGTTTGTGGACCATAAACTCATGTTTACAATGTTTACTGAGGTAATAAATCAAGAGAGAAATAGAGTGCTTTTCTTATAGACTTCTATCAAATCTGATATATTTTTGCAACCGGAGGAGTCTGGTCAGTGGAAAGAATGCAAGTTTAAGACACTTGCTACATACAGTGCTGTATAGATGCTACGTGCTGTTCAGCTGCTAACACACCACAGTACAAGAGTGTGCACTAGAAGCTAAATTGCGTCATCACTTCGCCTTAGAGGGGTTCACAGCATTTAGGACCAGATCCTGCAAGGAAACACATTTCCTGACTTCTTTGTGAGGAAAAGCTTCACAGACTAATACGAGTAGGATCCCAACGGATGCAACAGGTATCATATGTAAAGAATAAAGCTAGGCAGCTTCTTGAAAAGTGAGTAACAACTTGAGTTGTTACTCATCAGACTATTCCCGTCTCATGGTTGCATGCCTCCCCTCAACCAGTCAAGTTGCAGTTTAGATCTAATGTCTGTCCAAAATTTCATAACTTCATAATTTTACCCAATTAGACATTTGTGTAAAATTGTCATAATTAGCATAATAATTATTGTTGTATGGCCAAAAGCCTGTTTTTTAAGGTCACAGTGAGTTTTCACTTCATCCAGTGAGTCCAAGTGGACGTGTGTGCTAAATTCTCTCAAGGTGTTTCTGGGATTCTGTTTACAGAAAATGGGACGGACCGACTGACCGCTGTCGCCAAGATGGTGGCATGAAGTAATGACATTTTAAAACAAAGAGCAAAACTAGTTGTTTGCTACATTACTTTCCGTTACTTGACCCATAGGGCCTGCACACTAGCTGCCCTCT
Source organism: Pholis gunnellus (assembly GCF_910591455.1). Classification (NCBI taxonomy): domain Eukaryota; kingdom Metazoa; phylum Chordata; class Actinopteri; order Perciformes; family Pholidae; genus Pholis; species Pholis gunnellus. Next base: position 2,051,263 of record NC_136539.1, read on the forward strand.
CTGCCAAGCCAGAGCATGTTTATAGCTAGCTAGGAATGCCCAACAAAAGACAAAATAAAGTAAAATAAGGCAACTTAATGTATTATTTGTCAATGAACAGTATCTTTACTGGAATTACAAAGTATAATGTATTTACCAAAATCTTAATTGCAATTCCTTACACAATGGCTACACAGCAACTTTGACTATTGAGCTGCTGCAACAATTGAATTTCTCCAGTGTGGGATCAATAATGTTCTTATCTTCTCTTATCTTGTGCTCCAGTCCACTCAATGTGTTGTTGAGGTGTGGGCATCTGCAACCTACGGTCATAATTCCAGCTTCACTCAGTAATGTGTCACAGCCAATCATAAAAAAGACAAACCATTTACAATCCCAATTCACAACAGGCCTTATCCATAAATGGTAAGAAAAGATAATTTGTGCATAAATAAACATTCCTGACAATCTTTACTGCCATTTTGCAACTTATTATGTTAAATATGCAAACCAGCCATTTAGAAGATATATGTTTGATAAATCACAACTTTGTTTTATGCATGTGTTACTGAAAACATATGCACATGCTAAATACTTGTGAGGTGGAGTTAATTAAGAGGCTCACTCATTCTTTTAGTTTCCTGTCATCAGTTAAATCAGTTATGGGGCGACTGTGGCTCAGTAATAGAGTGGGTTGTCCTTCAATCAAGCTGTCTGATCCCCAACTCCACTAGTCCATGTCGATGTGTCCTTGGGCAAGACACTTAAAGTGAAAGTGAGTAAAACACTTTTGGAGAGCTTCTTTGCAAAGGGGAAAAGGCCACTAAGGAGACAGAAGAAGAGCCGACAACTTCCAAGAAAATGAAAGCTTCATTTAAGAGACAATATCAGGAGTCTAATTAAATATCAGGAGTAATTGAGTAATTGTCACGCGCCAAACCCGCTCTGCATAATATGTGGCGACAGAGGAAGATCAGCTGCTGGAGATTGTAAATGACGGTGGCCTTAAAGTATGTTTGAGACAACAACTCTGCTGGTGTTTTGGATTAAAATCAAGGCTCAATATCCTGAGATCACCACTAAAGCACTGAAAACCCTGCTTCCATTTCACACATCCTCTTTGTGAAGCGGGATGTTCTGCAGTGACAGCAATCAAAACTAAACGGAGTAGTCTGGACATGAGGAACACACTTCGGGTGTCATTGTCTCCCATCACCCCCAGATGGGACCGTCTCGTTGCAGAGAAACAAGCTCAGGGCTCCACTGATTCAGCGTTATTGTGAGTATATTTATTTATGCATTTTTTATTTGTTTTAATGCCGATCGTATCATTTTATTTCGTCGTTTTTATCCGCCACACGGTGAATGCCGGTCCGTGAAAATATTGTCTTACATGAAGCCGGTCAGTGGAGCAAAAAAGGTTGAGGACCTCTGGTTTAAAGGGAGTGGTGCAAGCAAGGGGGGATTACTAACCAGCAACGCAGGCAACTGCTGCAGGGACTCCAACACCGAGGGGCCTTTCTCTCCAAACATGAGTATCAGCCCCACTACACCATAATATCAGCTGAAATGCTAATGGCCATATGGTGAGTTCTGCATCCCAAGGCTCTGTCTCTGAGGGAGCCAGAGTCAACATCTAGTAACACAACCAACATTTTAACAACGTACTTCATCAAGCTGTTCACTCACAACCTTACGACCAACTTGAGGACAATGATCTCTTTCAGGTACGATGTGTCTCTTTCTGCCCTTTTGTTGTGCCGTGTGGTGCTGTAATTTCCACACAGCTTGGTCTCCTGCGGACCTTCATCATGGAACCAGAAGTGGTAACAAAAAGATTTATGATACAACTGAAAAGCCTCCGCAGCTTCGTGGAGCATGCTCAGCTCTTTCATTGAATTATTACCGTTCTGATTCAGACACATCAGACTAGTCACAATTAAAATACAGAGAATGACCCTCACAATACCTCTGACCAAATAAATCAGCGTAATAAAGATCATGATGTTTCCTGTGTGTATGTAAACATTAGATGTTTTTGAAGGGACTCAGAGGACATGTCACCTGCTGCCCTCCCTGCCCTCCATCCAAGGTTCTCCTTGTCCTCACCGTGCTCTGCCTCTGCCAAACTAAAGCCGTGAATCCTGTCAGCTTTCCAAATTGTACCGTTAAGCGCCCGCTACGCATTGTCACCTTGACACTAATGCCCGTTCAGAGCCCGGCTTTGGCCTGCCCCACCCTGGGTGTGCGTTAGCGAGGGGCGAGTAAGTCGTTGTCCATTCTGTGCGTCTACCGACCTGTCACATCCACTGAGAGGACGGGATGAGATAGATTCGGGGAAATGGGGAATATGAAAGTGAGAAGAAAGAGAAGAGGGGCTGAAAGATAAAAGCGAAATGAAAGACAGACAGCGTGATAGATGGGGAGTTAAACGAGAGATGAGAGGCCAAGGGGGAGAAAGAACAGAGTAGAGAGAGATTGTTGAAAGGGAGAAGAGAGACAAAAAGATCAAGACAGGCAAAGGGAAAGAGAAAGGACAGAGAGAGTAAAACGGGAAGGAAAGGGGGTGTTATCTGTCATTTAGTTGCAGACAAGGTCTGTGCTTTCTTCAAGCGCAGCAGCAATGTAATGGCTTGTTGGATGTTTGGTCTCTGTGTCCCAGAAGACTGCTGTTATAATGGGAGACAGGCAGGCTGGTATCTCTTGTGACCCAAAATGTAGGGATCCAGCAGAAGACGTACCAGCCTCAAGAGTCTGTGCCTCTTATGCATGTGCAGTATGTAGCTTGACTAGTGGTCATTTTCAAAGGTGGTTCTAATGCATTTCTTCTTCTTCGTCTTTCTTGCCTCACCAGATTTGTTGATTCTGTCATCTTTGTAGTTCTACCAATTCCCATTTGTGAAAGCAGTAAATTACCATTATCAAGACACTGACAAAAACATACTACAGTGGGCCACATGCACTTGATCAACAATTCCAGAACTCAACTGTAATTCCAGTAAGAACGCTCATTTCCAGTCTAAAGCTACAGGGAAGGGAAGTGGGAGGAGCTATTGGGGCTTCCAGGGTTCCACCGGTAAAGGTCACTTTTCTTCTTATGTCCAGTGTTTGGACACTGGCAGTGGGAGCAACTCAATGCTTGGATTGGCATAGGACATCCCAGTTGAATCATCCAACCCGTTCTCATTCCCAACTCGTCAAATACCGAAGCGTGGTGACTGGCCCGCTGCATTAGTGGCCCTCGGTGTCAGATACCGATTCACAGAGGCACCCTTTAGTATCTGAGTGCCTGTATGAGACACACCAGGCTTTCAACCCAACCACATTGGTATATGGCGGTCAGAGGAACAAAGTCTAAAGAGCGGAAATAGTCCAGTTAGGAGGGAAGTTCGTGTGGATGGTTTGGTCAAACAACCTTTGATTTGCACCCAGGAAGCCACTGTTCGTTTAAGTGTGAAACTAATTCAACTTTGACTTATTGACTTATACAGTGTGCTTGTTATGTAAGTTATGTACGAGCAAACTTATTTAACATGACAACAAACTTATTTTAACTACCATATTTGCCCAAACCTAATCAACTACTTTGGGTTTGTAGAGGTGAAGCTTAAAATGCAATTCAGTACAAACATCGCTAAACAATTACGTCACTGGTCATAATATTGTGGTATTTGCCGCTACTTCTGACTGTCTTCAGTAGTTCTCCATTAGTGCAGTCGATTGCTGGCTCATCCTGACCGTGGCCTATACATGCATTGTTTATTGTTTTCTCTCATTTTATTTTTCCACTTCATCCCAGAAACAGTGACGGCCCAGCGCAGCATCATTATGGATGCATCATTATGGATGCATCATTATGGATGTACCAGCAGGGGGCACTTAGATTCATTTGGACTTTAAAAATGAGTTGTGTCTCATAACTCAACAAATCAAAGAAACTGCACGATTTTAGAAGGTGCGAGGGACTTTCTCAATGGCCGACAAAGGACTATATTACAGTGTGATGATGTTTACCATCACAACCATCTGCTGCTTAACTTGGCAGGTAAGACATATACTTTAGACGACCACCCGCGGATCCGGAGCCGCATGCTTGCACCAAATTTGATCGCAATTCTTTTAAAAATTGTGACATTTCACTCACAGCCACAAATGTGAACCTCATGGCCAGCTCTAGAGCCATAACAGCATCACTTTCAAACGGGACTTCACAGAAACAAAGATGGAAGACTATTAAAAGAAAATCCAAGAAAATGGAAAAAATAAAATGTTCCTGGAACCAATGGTTTCATAAGTAAACTGGCTTCAAAGCCAGAGATCAGACAGCATTTGTCACAGACTGATATCAGTCGTCAAAATGAATGCCAGACTTTAAGAAATCAGTTTTTGCACTGAATTCAATATGGGAACAGCATAGATCTTACAGTAAAGAGTTGTCTTTCTTTGGGGGAGATCAACATTTGTTGTTTAGCGCAAAACTTGAGTGTTATGAACACCATTGTATCTGAGTTGATAGATAAGGTTACGTATTTTGCTGAATGTAACTGATACTTAGACTGACATCACTGAGCTGAGTCATGTTGTCTTAGTCTGGCCCCACAGAAGTTTAGCTGAACTAGCATTAGCACCAAAGATATAAGAATGACATGACACCACATGGCAATTGTTAGGTTCAGAACCTCTCAGAACTGTGGAAGGCCGCATGTTGAAAAGCAGCCCTCAGAGGAGAAGAGGCCCCCCCCTGCTCCCATTCTGATGGAGGACAGGAATCGGCAGCTCCAGATCAAAATCAACAAGATATTGAATAACTACAGAAGCCAAAACAACTGCAAACTGAAGTACACCATGAATGATAAAACAAACATAATATTCCATGAAATATGAGACCCCGTTCAGGCCACCCAGCAAACTGGTGTATTCACTGGATGGCCCCAAGGAAGTCTGAGTCTCTCCTGGGATTCACAGCACTTTGTCCCCCCAAAGTTACATTCATGAGCCTATCAATCAGCTCAGTGATTGGCTCATCCAATAAGCCCCTCCTGGGCCGATGACCCATTGTTCTGTTCTTCTCACCTAGGTCAGCCAGCTTCGTTCCAACCCCCGCTGGCAGACACCTCCTTACATTCTTGGGGCCAGTTCCTTTGTTTGATTCGCCAAACCCCCGCTTCCAGTACACTCCTCACTAGGGTTGGGTACCCAAACCCGGTGCCAATATGGCACCGGTACCTATACGACTGGTACCTACCGGACCGAAACGCAACGCAGATTTCGGTGCTTCCTTTCGGTGCCTGAGCCGATTGAAATACTTTTTTTAACACTACTCTGATGACTCCGTCCTGGCATCAGGTAACGATAGCTACCATTGTATAGCTACAGCAGCTAGCTAGCCATCAACCTTTTAATAGAGAAAATGCAAAAGGTAAACGGTCAAAAGTGTGTTTTTATTTTGAAAGTCCGTTGCTCACTGGCAGCGGTGGAGGAATGGAGACTACTGGACATCGCTGCGGTAAAGTCAGCAGACACTCAGGTCTCCGTGGTCAACTCAGCAGACACTTAGATGTTAGTGACCTATACGCTGAAATTCACGGTAAACGCATTCAAACGGCACAGATCGGGAGCGAGCGAAGGACTTTGAAAGTTAGCGGAAAGATTTAACGTGAGACAACATCCGGTTTCTTCAGAGAAACATCCGGTTTTCAGAATAAGATGCCAACAAAGTATGAATTAAATTGACATTAAGTATAAAACATGCTACCTGTATCTCGTGAGTTAAAGGGAAAATACACCTACATTGTGCGTAAGTGTGTCTTTATTCTTTGATCGCTGGGTAACCATCATCACCTCTGAGTTACAGCATTATATTGATGAACAGTAGAGCTGCATTCACATGCTCTGTCATGAAGACGACACACATTTAGATGAAACGTGCTGAAACATTGTATTCCTGTTGCACAGCAGTGGAACGTTTCACATGACGTCACACACTGAGCACAGATAGTGAAGAGATATAACTGCTACTGTGTAAAGGGAATACTGCTGTTAAAAAGAACCTTATTTGTTTAAAGTGTTTGCAAACCAAATGTTATTGCACTTTTGTTCATATAGCAGTACTTTTAAAATAAAAGTGCACAATACACTACCTTTGAATTAATTATTGAACTTTGCCATAACAATGAGATTAATCGCAAAAAAAACATGCGATTAAAAATTGTAATCGTTGCCCAGCACTAATATGTATAGTATACTTTAAACAGTTAAATATATTGTTAAATTTGAAGAAAAAAAATTTGACTTGGCAATAAAAAAAGTATCGGTTCAGGCACCAGTATCGTTTTAAAAGTATCGTTTTAGCACCGGTATCGGAAAAAACCCAAACGATACCCATCCCTACTCCTCACACCTTCCTCTTACAGCATGAAATTACCTCCGATGATGAAATGACTTCACTTCTTGGTTTAAACTAAAGTAAACACACTGTAACATATAACATCCAGCACTAGGAATGCTCTAAAACTTAAATTCCTCACACAGTCTCTGTTATGTGGAGACACCTCAATTCAGTCAAAAGTCAGAGGTGTGTGCCATACCTGAAAATGAGCTAAAAACAGAAATTGATGTAACACCCTCTACAGCTGCTGTTTCTTTGCACAGGCATGCCTTTTTGACAGTGCTGTCAGTCCATGTGTATTGGTTTTTGTCCAAGAAAAGATATGAACGCTTGAGGTTGAAGAATGAAGCCCTTATATGTTCAATATGGATAATTTAGTTTCTACGTATGAACATCTCTCTTTTTGAGTTTTTGTGAATACATATGGATTCGAGTACGTATTACAGGTGTATATATTTCATGGACCCAATCGAGCAGAGCAGATGGCCCTTGAATCATCCACTTAACTCTTCCCAGAATGCAGCAGGACCGGGTCTAACTTGTTTACGGCATCTGCCAGATGAAGGCCAGAGCAGACAGATGAGTGTCAGGGTTAAGGGTGTATTATCTCCCCTTCACCCAACACTCCCAACGCGCTCTACTGAACTGTCTACGACCTCATCTAGATTCGTGAGCCAGGAACCTCAGGCGCTGGTCCTGTAACGGTATGTCATAATAGATGGACCTTCAACTGAAGCTGTAAGGAAGGAACTGTTCTCAAACAACAGAGATGGAGACAATGCGAAAAAGCAAGAAGCTATATTGTAAACTAAGAGAGAGGGGTTATATTTCAATGCCTAAGATTTTGGAAGAAATTAGTTTTCTGCATGCAATATGTGCGATGTTAGGTGACTGGCAGTTGGAGCATTTCCAAGGCTTGAACAGGCTCAGAACTCTGGTTCTTTCTGCTTCTTTGATAGCATTCACATTTGGATTCCGGGTTATTATTTGATTAATTGAGCTATTGTGTGTGATTTGTTCCCAATTGTAAAGACAAAGGGTTCTGCAATGGCTACAGCTCTGATTAGTGTTTCTAACTGGCTTCTCCAGCGCCTGAGGGTCATGGGTATCATGGGTGAGTTGAAATAAATTAAAGCTGATGGCTATAACATAACACATTGTCCCCAAACATTGAGGATAACATTACAATGAAACGTTCAGATGGGAATTTACAGTGTGTGTGTGGGGATGTACATGTCAGATGACATTAGGATAACGTTCCAGAAGCGCAAAGATTCCAATTTCAGATTGGCATTTACCCTGGCTGGGATTCAGGATCAATTCTTCTTTCATCATTGACTTATGTGAGGGGGCCACAAAGTGTGGGAGTGTGTATGTTTTGGGGGAACACTATTAAACAAAAAAGTTAATTGCAATCATTTTAAACCATGTTAGACTTCTGCTTGTATGAGAATAATGAACATAAAGTGTAATATATAGGGGTGTAACTGTTCACAAAATTCTCGGTTCGGTTCAATATGACAGTGATCAGTTGATTATCAGCTAATATTGGTAACAAGAGCAACAAGTTAGCCATAGCTTGAATGCTGTCTCTCTGCCCTCACACACACTAGCAATGTAATTAGCATGTCAATGTGCCATCACAGTTGAGGTCTGCCTTCTTCGCTTCGTCTACAAAATATTAACAAAAAACGCAAAAAATATTTGGAATAATTAAATCAATTCAGAATCCGAGTGGACCTCCTCCCGTGGGTACAGCGAGTCATGTGTGTGCTACCTGCATCAAACTAAGTGTGTGTTGGACTTCATTCTTTGCAAAGGTAATGGATAAGATGAGGTGAATTGAATTAATTTGTGCATTTCATGAAACAATACCACATCATGCTGTACCAAATTAGTCATGCATACTCTATACATACTCTGACATACTCTATCAATCATGGCTATGGCCTGGTGGTTACATCGGGGAAAGCAAAGCATGACAAATGTAACCACTAGGGTATTTATTTGCTTGATAAAGAGAGGGAGGATAGCAAGATCTCCCCTCAAAAAACCCAGAGATGGCTTAAATGTATGTGAGTCTGTGTTTTGTTCTGGTCTTTGTATAAATAAATGAATCAGCCTCATATAGCCTGGCTGGGCAAGACAGAAAAAACTGCACACATTTACCCTGTTGGTTCTCATTCTCCACACGCCTTTGATATTGTTTCAACACTTAGCTAAGACAAAAAAAAAGGATGAGGTATTTGAGTAAGGGAACTCAAACTGCTTTCATCTGCACACAAAGGCACCCGTAGTTGGATCCCTGCATGTGCAGTGAAGTGCACCTGCTTTGTGTTGTTGTATTTCCTTCCTGAGGACTCTGAATTCACCACTAAAACTCTCCATCTGTTCATCATTTCTCATATGTACTGCGTGGTCAGACACACTGTGTATACTGTACCAGCTGCCAGCGCTGGGATGAAGCACATGATATGGGTTTCAGATATGTTGTTGAGAGAAAAGTGAAGTGAAGGTGAAGTCTGACTAATTAAAAAAAATGATGAGGAACTCCTCTTGTTTCCATTATGTTCTGTTATTTTTCCTCTTCATCACTTCTCTACACATTCCTCCCTTTTTTCCCAGCTTGCACCAACAGCCCATCGTCTCTATTTGTATCCCTTTGGGTGAGCCTACGTCCACTTGTGTCTCTCCATTGACTTTGTGTACAGTCTAGCCTTTAATTATCTCAGCCAAAAAATAAAAAATAACCAAAACTTGCAATCAGAGTCCAGTATTGATAAAACCCTTCTCCCAGATACTGTACGATTGTCTATCACCAAGCTAACTACCAGCAGTGCTATACTCACTGGATAATAACAGTGAAAAAGACATTTGGAGAAAGACAGTCAGACACAGCACATCCATGAATCAATCCTCCAATTTTAGTGGGAATGACGTCAGTTTTGGACGATATTCGAGGACATTTGTTAGAGTAGTTTTGTTTGCTCCAAGGATGTCCAGTTTGAGGGCTTTCAAAGAGAGAAAAGCAATAACAGAGACAGACTCCCTCTTGTCTTTGTCACTTAGTTAAAGCACACTGCAAACAGTCTGACACTTTTAATTGTTTTATGCCTTTGCATTTCCTTATTTTGAGTGCACTGCAGAGACACTTTGTAATGTTTAAAACCCTTCAGTCCCCCTTGATATGTCGGCCTGCATATGGAAAGATTGCATCAATGGGCCATTCAATTATAACACTATTACAATGTAGAGACTTCACTAAAATAAGTTGTTGAGACTATTTATTTTCCATTTCAATATCAAGAGATATTTCTTTTTATTATACAAACATTTACCCCTGTAGTAAAATATGGCCAACATAACTCATGTGTAATAGTGTGAGTTAATAGATCCCTGTTTTAACACGATTATAATTATGGGGAGAAAGTCACTTACAATTCAAGGTTGTATTCATTGTGCAAATAGTCACATTCCAATATAAAATGTGGGAGCTTAGTTTAATAAAAGTAAGTGGGTTTTTTTAGAGTCATTTTATTGGAGTCACTACACTTGATGCAAATTTGTAAGATCATACTGTGTTTAAAAAAAACGTTTAGCAGGCATAATATTAACCATGCTCACCATATTAGTTTAGTGTGTTTAGCAGGTAACATTTGCTAATCAGCACTAAACACAAAGTAGAGCTGAAAAATGCAGCAAAATGGGATTGTCAAGCAGACAGACTGACCAACACTGTCATAAAAACCTGTCATAAATGTTGCACCTGACAAACTGAACTATTTGTATTACAGTCTACATCGTCCAACTTAACTGAATGCAAACATGTCTATAACTTATATATGTTATAGACATGTAAGTAAGTACGATATGAGTTATATAACTCAGTATAACTTGCGATGCGTGGACGCCGAGGGCAGTTATGCGCTGCAGTCTCCCCATGAGCCTGGCTGCTGTTGGCAGATGTAACGCCCGTTGTGAGGCCAGATTGAGCGTGTGAGCGAAACACTTCACATGCAGGAATCCCGCTAACTGAACGGCAACGCCCACGTTAGAAGCGTTGTCGGTTACAACCACCAGGTCTTTGTCGGCAATCCCCCATTCTTATGCTGCATTTTACAGGTCTGTCATGTTTGCCCCGGTGTGGCTTAGTGTCCTGCTCTAGTTAGTGTCCTGCTCTAGTTTGGAGAATGTGAGACAGTCGCCAGTCCTCTGTGAGATAATGTGCTGTTATAGTCACATAGGAATCCACTGCGCTTGACGTCAACGCATCGCTAGTTAATGCAACTCTTACTGCTGTACTCAAAGATTCCTCCACTTTAAGCTTCACTTCTCTGTAGAGCTTGGGCATGGCTGTGTCTGTGAAAAAACGCAGCGACGGCCTTCCTTGTTAAAAAACAACAACTTCTGATTCAAACGCGGACGGCGCATTTCTGATTTCTTTCTCCGATATCTCTATCTTTGTTTTGACCAACTTCCTACCAATCCCACTGACCCGGGACCTCTGCTGACCTCACCAGAAAACAACTCACCACCATCTAGTGGTCTGAAAAAGCAATTGATTTTATTTTTCTAGTACCAAAAAGTTTATAGTTTATATAATAAAAGATCGATTCTTGGCTTCCGTGTATCGATACAATATTGCCACGCAAAATATCGCGATACTATACTGAATCGATTTTTCCCCCACCCCTACTAGTCGCATGTCAATGTGTCCTTGAGCAAGACACTTAACCCCAAAATTGCTCCCGTAGCTGTGCCTACGGTGTATAGATAGATACTGAATTGTAAGTCGCTTTGGATAAAAGCGTCTGCTAAATGACTGTAATGTAATGTAAATTCACTCAAGTACATTACTCTACTATATCTTTACATAGACAGTTGTTTAATGCTCTTTTAATGCTCTGAATATCGAATTTAGCACCTGAAAGCTAAAATTACAGAAATTGATTTGATGACTAATTTAGAGCTATCTTTTATAATAACCAATCATTGTTCATTTACATTTAAATATCCCTTCATGCTTGCATGCAATTGCAATTTCTGAAGAAAATACATTATTATATTTAAAGTTATCAAATCAAAGAGTAGAAGAATAGAGGAGCATAACGCTGGTCTCATAGAGGAAATCTTCAGAGAAGATCAGCTGGGAGACTGTGTCATAAGCTGAAGGTTTATTGAAGCTTGAATTCAAGGAGAACTGAGATAGAGGAACTCTAAAGGTCCCAGCTTTCCGTGGACTATTTAACCTGTGTTGGACATACAGAAGTAGGAAGTACCAAATATGGTCTTCCTCTGCCAAACTATGTATGTGTGCAGATGTCATTGGATCATATATAAAAATAAATATCTAATCAGTCACGTTGCAGAGGCTCCAGTTCACAGGTAGCAATTCTGTCAGGAAGACAGTCAGTAGCTTCTATGAGCGTCTGAGGCAAAGAGCATCGTATCTAACGTGTGGGTGTATGTTACTTTCAAAGGTCTCTGGAGTGTGTGTGTGTGTGTGATGCTTAACCCCCACGTCCTCATGTCCTTGCCACAGTGGAGAGAAGGAGTTGGCAACACAGAATGTCATTAGTTTTGCAAGTGTTTTGTAACAAACCAAAGTAGTAAAGTTTGACCTGATTAAAGTCAGGTGATCACCAAAGTCATTACAGCACATCCTGAGGACATGAATGAGTGCAGCAAATCACATGGCAGTCCATCCAATAGTTGTTAAGATATTCATTTTGACGCAACGCTGTGGACCGACAGAGCAACATTGTCATCCCTAGAACACTTTCCCTAGCAGAGCTAAAGACTTGGCCCGTGGTTGACCTTAATATCCGACCTCTGCACGACACCATACTTGTGGTGTAAGTGTTTTGTTTCTATCTGTATTTCTTGTCTCTAAATTAATGTGTTCACAGGAATGTTTTTACACACAGTCAGAAAGAGACAGATGCCACCAAGACAGCATAATGTCCCGCATATGGTTCACCAGTGCAGACATGAAAAAGAGGGGAGGAAGTGGAGGTCAGTGTGCAGTCTGTTACTTGGGCCTAATTAGTTGCCTCACAGAGCACTCAAAAACGGAGAGACGTAAGGAGCAGCGGAGGGGGAGTAAAGCAGACATCTAGAGTAGGATTCTTAGGCTAATTTACAACTGTGCTTCTCACAATGACACAGCTAATAAACTACTTTTTACTGCCGCTATCCTCGCTAAGCATTTGGAAATGTGCGGCTGAGGCAGTTTTGTGGCCAAAGCAGTAGGGCAGTTAGGGAAGACATGTGCAGAGCTGACACCAGTAGCCAGGAGAAAAACAGCCCAACATTTAGATCACATCTTTGTCGGTGTTGCGTTAAATGTGAAGTTGTAAAAATCTCCTCCAACCAGAAGAACAGGGATACATAAAAAGCTAGAGTGAGTGAACACGGAGAGATAAAAATGGAGAGAAAATAAATCAGGTCTGCCCGGTCATGTATGGTGTAACGTGAAAGGAGCTAAATCAGCAGCATTACTCCCTCGCGGCAAAGATGGAGGTGCTGTGAAGAACGCTGTAGCCTACGTCTGAGACAAATTTGGCCTTGTACTGGGAGCAATACCTCCTGTTCTGCATGGGTTGGCCAAATCGCACACGTAGGTATCACCCATAAATATGCACACAAATGTAAGCATTGGTGCACATGCATTAAATAATCAAAGACAAATACAGCCGTGTACAAGTTAATGCATGCATTTCTTTTTTTTATCAGAGCAGCTTTCTTCATTATTTAGTCAAACAGGTTGGAACTTTAATGGCGTGACAAATAGATTCACATCATGAAACAAGTGCAAAGAGAAATGTGTGAAAAAGAACTTCCTGAAAATGGTCTCAATGGAAATGCAGTATTTTTTGTAAATTAGTTGTGTGAGTTTTATGGCTTGTCGTTCTTATAAATCATCATTCAGACAGTAATCTATAATTAAAGCCATTTCTTCTAAATATTGGACACATTCTAAATAAAATAATTCATGGGGACAGAAATATTAAAGGAATCAGTTCTTCTCTGTAAGGATCATTAAAAAGCAGTGGCGGGCCGTGCATTTTATACCTGGGCCTTCAGTGCTGTCCTTCTATAATTGAACCACCTCCTAATAACCTCATTATGACGCCACAGCTACGGTTTTTGGTTTCTCGGGGTGTAACAATACATGTATTCGTATTAAACCGTTCGGTACGAGGTTTACAAACTGAACAATACGTTTGAATAATCCCAGTGAGCACCAACCCGGATTTCAACGTTGATTTCTGGTTGACGTCTAGGACCTATTTTCACCTCTTTTCAACCAGCTAAAATGACATCAACGTGTCACAAAACACCAATTTGTTTTCAAATATTGATGGTTTGTTCAGTTGTAGGTTGAAAGAGACACGATATTGGTTACTTTGAACATATTTCTCCAAAGTCATATTACACTGGCCGGTGAAATGTGGTCTACACTAAGACGTGATTTCAACGCATTTAATGTTTCATTTAAAACGTCATCAATATGAAACTATAGACTGTGTGCTGTCAACAAGAAGCTCCCAGGAGCTTGTAATGAGAGCAGAGCACATTCTGTCTGTACGTTCATGTAAAATACGTGTCTGTGTTTACTGCTGGAACACGCATGCGCAGGGACTTAGGCTCAGAGATCTTCTCTAACTTTGAAACAAGCTCTGTGTCTGGAAACACGGCATGGGACTTGAGGAGCGAAGTGCTGCCGGAATAAACATAAGGCTTCACGTTAACGACATTCTCTGTAAGTACGTGAACTACTGAACTCCAATATTGCAAACCAAAATATGTAGCATTAGTACCATGTTGTGTTCACGATGTGGGCGAGGCTGCTAGCTTGTAGCGTTCACATATTAGCTGGTAGCGTTAGCTTGTGGCTACAGCAGCATGGACGAACAGTAAACATAAACGTGTGTTAGTTAATGTTGAACTGGTCTAAAAGTGAATATGTTTTTTCTAATACTTGTTTTATTTACAGATGTCCACCTTGAAAATATGACAGACCTTCTGAAACCGGCTCCTAGGTGGCTTTGACAACGACTTTTAAAGAAGAAAAGGGAGATTATGGTTTTATATAAAGAACATTGTTTGTTATATTTATATTGTTGCTCAATAAATACAAATTAATTGTTGCTTTGTTTCGCTTGGTCTTCTTTGTCCTGTAAGTGGAAACTGTTGATGTGTTACTATGATTAAGTATTTAGTTGCTACTGTGAGCATTTTGACGTTTAAAACACAGTCACGTTGAAAAGACGTTTAAAACTGGTTCAAAAGTGAAAGTTTTTTCACCGACTATTTATAGACGTTGATTAAATGTTCACGTTTAGACCAGATTTTAACAGGATGTGCATTATTGGCTTTCAACTGAGAAATGTGGATGTGGTTTCTTAGTAAGCCTCTAAAATTATGATATATTATTATTAGCACAATGTAGAGGATGAAAAATTGTAGTCTTGCAAATCACGTTCAACCTGGCAACCCACCTAACGTCACGGACAACATGCTGTATGACACGCCCACCACGGAAAAAACATTGTAGGCCTGGAGACACTCTCTGCTCAATTAGCTTAGCAGGAAAACAACAGCAGCACACATGCTGAAAACTCCCCGCAGCATTTAGCTGTTCCCTACTGATTCAAACAGGGCTAAAGCAAATTCTTGCTTTGTAAAAGAAAACTGATACATGAATACACACATGACGATGATGCTTCGTCATTAACGGACAATGCATATAGTCAAAATCAACGTAATTAACACAATGACAAGAACAAACTCGCAAGGCGTGGCGGCCATTTTGCCTCATTCGGCATGAACAATAAAGTTGTTATAACTCCAAGGTACATTATTAAATCTACAAAAAATGACATATGCATGATGCTACTTCATTTTCAATAACTCATAGCGCCACCTACTGGCAATAGGAAATGTCACATTTTATACTTTTATTTACTCTTTTTAACAAAAGTCTCAAATTTGAATATGCTTCATCATGGATATTATGAGTTTTCGTTGATCGCTGTTGCCGTGGCAATGCATCATTCGCCATGAAAGTGGCTGACATAGAAGCTGATGGCTCAGTGGCTTGGGATGCTCAAAAAGTCATGGAACTTTGTACATGTCATAAGTGATGGAAAGTGATGTTGTAAATTGTCTCCATAGCCCCTCCTACAATATGTCAATAGAGCAGCCCCAGTGCTGCATTTCAGGTACATGTATGAAACTTGGTATGCACATGTATCCCATAGAGACTTAAAAAAAAGTCTCTTGGGATCATGCTCCAAACCATAGCGCAAGTCGGACATTTCAATATTTGTGTAATTTATCCATAGATTTTGACCTATTTCTAGTCGCTATACTTTAACGAACTCCTCCTAGGGACTTTGTCAGATCCACTTCAAATTTTGTCAGTACAATCTCAAGACCATTGTGATTAAAAGTTATCAAAAGCTTTTTGTTATGTAATGGCTTAGCCGTAGCGGGCGACTACTTTACGTGATTCCCCATCAAAAAACTGATGCAACTCAGCTGGACTTGTTCCAAACGTTCCCAAACTTCCCATGCTTGATAACACTCATGGCCTGAGGATGTCTACAACCTAATTTTCACTAATACTCACAGCGCCACCTGCTGGCGAAAGGAAATCTGCGTTTTCTGACAAACAGTATCCGATTTACATGACTTTTACACAATGTGGTTTACACTTGATATGGAGCAACATAATACATGTGTGCGCGCATTCTGTAGCACCTCACATCGAATACAGAAATCGGTCACGCGGTCCATGTGGAAAAAAAACGTTGGACTAGCGGATGCGTTTTCCGACAGTCGCGGACGTTCTCGGCACCCCCGACGTGTGGAAGGATGCGAGGGCCCGTTCATCACTGCGTTCAGCTTTAATTAGTCATATTATTATTTGAACAAAAAAAAAGAGGCCATGATGTAAATACGAAACTGAGTCAGTGAGTTATATTGCCCCAGAAAGGAGAGAGAGAGCGATAAAGAAATATAGAATCCTACAAATTGAAGTGACATAAACCCTGCACTGCAGAACTAGGCTGGTAAATGCACACTGTACTGTAGGTCAGACCGCTGGAGTCGGGAGAGTCAGCGCTGTGCTGACGGACTGTTCAGCGAGGTGAATGCTTGCTGAGGACTGCTTGGCCAAGGTGGATCTGATATAAATAGCGACATGAAACATCCCTGCATTTCCCCCTTAACCTCACATGAAGAAGCATATTTCCCATTCCAATATTATTCTACCACCATGTAAAATGAATAAGTCATGAACAGAGAAAGTCTGTGCTGATGTCAACAAGCAGAGAAAATTCCCACATGTCAAACAGTCCGATTGCTAATGGATTCGGCTGTCACGTGTTCCTTCAGTATCACTTACAGAACAGTACGGTGTACCTTTTTAGTCGGTTACATAAGAAATGCCTACTAACTTTTAGGCAGCGCAGGAATGAACGCACTTTGCTTCACAGAAAATCTGTTGCAGACAGTCAGGTGAGATTCAGAATATGGTTCCCCTGCTGTGTGTACATATCCCCCTGTTGTAAAGTCTAGCACAGAAAGTCAAACAGAAGATATGCAAATGTAAAAGCTGCCAATCGTCATCTGCTAATACCAGTTTCCTCTCTGCGTCTGTCACGAGCCGCAGGGGGAATCATTTCACTTGATTACTATACTGTGTCACATGTCGTCATTAAGCCAAATCAAGAGACGCAGAAAAGAGAAATCAATAGGGAGGTGGTGGGGGAGCTAAGATTCGGGGAAGGAGAGGGAGAAAAACTGCAAGAGCGATCAGTATAGAGAAAGAACTGTGTTTATGTGTGTGATCAACAGGAAGAAAAAAAGAATTTCTGAAAAGTTTATTGAGGCAGATTTTTATGACAAGATGTGTTGGTTTTGACGGCAGGGATCAAAGGGAGCTATGTGTCAGTGGGACAGACAGCACATTTTTCAAGGCCTGTCAGCTCGGCAGCATTTTAAGTCAGAGTTATTTAGTTTGCTTGGACGGACACGGCTCTAAAGAAGAGTGGAGGAAGAGACAGCACGGGCACAACCGGCATGTGGATTGAATGGCACCGAATTACAGCGGGCACTGAAGATTTATGCTGCCATTTGTGGGATGTCAAAGGCTTAGAGGAGCCAGCTGTCGCTCAATCACGCAATCCTTTTGTGGATTATTTGAAGTTGTCTGTCATACTGTTTTTTAAGATAAAGTGAATAAGATCAGCTAATAACAGCCAGTGGACATCCACAGATCCAGAGCTGTCTGTTAAGCCTTCAAAAACGCACCTCCCACAGGCGGCGGCGGCGGGAGATCGTTGTTTACATGATCCTGTTTAAAACAATTTCTAAAATAACAGCCATCATAGCTGAAGCATTCATTCTTTTTGCAACAGAAAGGTTTTTGCATCTTCATGCTGTACGCTCACGATGATACATTATCATGATCAGAAAGCTAAGGCTTCTGTCTTTCTCATCATTATGTTACACTCTTGTGATGACCTAATTACATTATGTTACATGGAACATTACGAAAGTATCAAAAACTCAAAAAACAGGTTATGTGGATTGTTCAACCAGCTAATAAAGTGTTGAGAAATATTCCATTCATGTTTCTACATTTAGAAATATTTTTTATCAATATATTTTGGATGTTTATTCAGTATATGATACTTGTATTCATTATTTTCTAGCCGTGCTAACGGCGCAGATCTGGGAAATAGCAATGTCAGTTGATGCACCAAATTTTGTCAAGACTGAAACATCCAAACAACTACTAGATAGGCTGCTGTGAAATTTGGTACAAATACAAATTCATGGTTCCCAGGATGAATCCTAAAAACGTTTGATGATCCTCTGACTTTTCCTTTCTGACTAATAACACATTTTTTCATAACAATTGGCTCTGAGCCAGCTGACCCACTGTGCATGTGTAAACCATAGCAGAGGTGGATGAGAAAACTGTGGACAGAGCAGAATAAAATATTGCTTTTCTGCATGTTGACATTAAGTTTGTGCTATTTTAACAGGTGTATTGACATGTTATTGATTTTATACTGAAGAAGGTTGTATTGCACTTACCTACAGTAACAACTGTAGTTGTCTGTGATCTGCGGTTTGCTGACTTCACTGCCTGTGTATGTGGAGAGCTCCGACACAGAGCAGGCGAGAGGCTTTAGCCTGATAATAAATACTATGGTCTGCATCCCTGGAGGCCGTTCAACCATTAAGCCATTTGGTAGTATAAATGGAGCGGATGAAGAGGATTGGGACGACGATGGGGACTGCTGCCAGAATCTGCGTAGATTTGGCAACAGAAAATGTCCCAATGGCAGAAATGCCTTTCTTGTAGTTTGTATGGTAATAACGTGAAAATATCCTGTTATGACGTGAAAAACATAACGATAAACTAGCCGCGTTATAATGTGGCTTCTCTTTTTCTGCAACACGCTGATGTTTGTTTCATGTATTAACCGTAGGAAGGCGCTGTCTGATGGCGAGGTAAAGTGGCTGTGGAAAAAATGGATCTTAGTCAACTAAAATAGGTCCCAGCTAAAAAAAACAATAACCAATATGGCCACCAGATTCTTTTAAAAAAAAACTGTTATTTTACCTCCCAGAACACGAGAGTTGCTGGTCTGCCACTGAATTAGTATTTTGCGATTCAAACGAATGACAGCAGAACATTGCTTCTGTGTCGGTACTGTCTGCTTTTCCAAACTGGGAAGATGCTGGCCATAAACACACTGACTATAAAGATGTATATATATATATATATATACTGTATATGTAGCAGCGCCATCATGTCAGGTCATGTGGGAAAAAGTTGTAAGAAAGGGTCACAAAACACGCATACTTACAACAGAAAATGTAGTGTTTGGACTTGAATACATAAGGAACACAACTGGAACACTACAAAATGATTTTAGAGACAACATGTGGGCAAAGTGGGTTTGTGTTTTTCCTGTGTGTTTGACTCAGAGGTATAATTAAAAAAATAAAAAGAACTCCCTCAACCTGACAGTGACACACCTATACTACTGCACTTATTGAATAACACACATCCACGGGGCCACCGACAGCCTTGGTTCCACACTGCCACACTCAGTCAGTGCCATGTGAGACCCTGTTCACATTGAGCATGATGATATGCATTGTGTGACTGCCTTGCTTTTTGCCTCATTTCCTCCCCTAACAGCCTCCCCCTGCTGTGCTGCACAGACCCCATGCTAGCAGGCACCATCGTACTGGCTAAACTACCATATAACAGCAGCAACCAAGTGCTTTTAAGAAATTGTAATTTTCTAAACTCCAGCATTGTGTGTATGGATGTGTTTGTGACAGAGAACCAGACAAAAAGAAAGTGCTGTGTGTCTGTGTATATATATATATTATATATATGTGTGTGTGTGTGTGTGTGTGTGTACAAATAACCAGTTATTGAACTTCAGCACAGTGATGCTTTGAGCTACATGCTATTGCAAATTGCATCAGGCGAAAACATCAGATCTGTGTGGAGACTTGAGGAGGCTGTAACCTTCCTACGGTAAACTGAAACCGTGATATCGCTCTCTTCAAAGCCACTGAACTCCATTCCCAGAAACAGTGGTTTTACCTCGCAAAACACTTGGGAATACATACAACCCCACTTCAAAGAAACATAAACTAACACTTTCAGTTATTTCTAAACTTAGCATGGCTAAGGTTGACTCAGCTAGTGCTTTGTCCAGCCTTGAGCCGGGAACCATAACCTATGGCTAAAATGCATGTGGCAATAAGTGGCCTTTGCTGTTTTTCTTTTAACACTCTTACAGATAACAGTGTTATTTATTCTGAGACTGACTTGTTGACAGTGTAGTCTCTGAGTTTCCATTGTCGAGGTTTGATATGTTGCATAAAGCCTTGAGTGACGGTCAAGCCTTCATCGGACAGTGTTATTGTGCGATAAACCTCACATAGCAGGGCATCAAAAGGCCAGCGATTTGAGGCAGGAAGTGAGAGGAGGGCGGCCTTCAGCGCCGCTGTATCGATGGGGTAATGGAGAATGAAATTACGTCTGTCCGAGGTCATCACAGATGGAATGAGTGCAGATAAAAGAACCAATTCTGAGGGCAGCCATGTGAAGAGACGAGGCTGGTTCACTCAAATTCATGTTTACCACACTGTGAAAACATTGTTCTTAAATACTCGTTTAATAACACCAGTGAAAGAAAATCTGCCCAATGTTATGTTGCAAACTAATATCAATATGGTGAAGATCAAACTCCATTGTCTGTCTATTCAAACGGCACTCTTGTCGGTTGTTATTTTACGAGGAGACAAGCATTGGAAAGGGCAGATAATATTATTTTGTTCTTTGAAACTATGATGGAATATAATTCTTAATATAGACCTATGGGAAAATGAGGGTGGTGATCAGCAATTGTAATAGAATTCAGCAATGAAAGAGACACATAGATTATTGTTAAAAAATAATAATAACTGATAAAATTCAAAGAACTGAAACTGAGAAAAAAAAGAGAGTTGTATCGGCCCAAAAGGCACGTTGGGTCACCGGGAAAATGTGGCCAGTCCACCGCCGCTCTGAAACTAGACTAGAGAAGGCAGGCCTTATTTACCATATACCGTCCTTATCTTAATATGCAAATCCTTGTCAAAGTGTAACAATATGTGACTGGGGTCCTCATACAGAGACAGAGGCTTTGAAATGTGCGACGTAGAGTGGAGAGAAGAAGGAAAAGCAACATAATGGAATTGTCGGCCAATGTTGTAAATGCGGATCCTACCGTCTACATCCGAAAGATTGTCTCTTTTTTAAATAATAGGACATAATGTTTTATAGTAGTAGTAATAATAGAAGTAACAATCAGCAATACATGTGAACAGTTGAACTATTGGATGTCTGTTGGCTGTTGCATTGATTGTTTACTGCACCGATGTGTTCTATTCTCATGAAGATGAAATTTACTCTGACATTTTTCCTGAAATTACTCATGAAAAGCAAAAGAGAATATGAGGCGGGATAAAGAATCAACCCCTTGTGGGCAGAAATTACAGAAGTACACGAAAAGAAAGAAGATGTGAGCTAAAGGGAAACAGTAATAATCATTTCCGTGCCTACAAATGTGCTTGTTACAATCTGTAAAAATCACCCACTGTGTATGAATCAATCAGCATTCCCCATAAAGATTGTCAGTGCATTGATGTCCCCCCACCTGCCACCCATGACACTATACATACCTCATTATCGCTCCAATTTGGCTGCCATATACTCTCTATTTTTGCAATAGTCCCCAGTCAGTTCATTCAAAGTCAATCTCTGCTTTCTGTCATTTCCATGTTAGTCCCCACCGCTAGCCTTACCAATAAATTAGACTTGTTTTCAGTGAAAAGCCTACGCCTGGTAAATACTGCTCTCAACCCGAGAGACAAAGAGAGTATCTACAGAAGGAATATATGAGCATCGATCGGCCCTCGTGGCCACGTCTGGTCTCCACAATAGCACACTATTGATGTGCTGGAATTGCTTTTGAAGGCAGACAGATTGATATAATTGTGTGGTTTGGACACTTAAGGGCTGGACTGCCAGAGCTGAAGTCTGATTCACTGACCTTGGGTCAATCTAGCCATCTGCATCGGCCCTCCTTGGTGTTTGTGCTGAGGCCACTGAACAGGCAGAAAAGCAGAGTCCTCTGAGGGGGGCTAAGTCCTTCTCTGAAACTGCCACAAAAAGGAAATGGACCCTTATTGCTCTCATGGTTGATGTTTTACTGCAGACAAGTTAATGCCATTGATGTTGTGCTTTCTGTAACCTGTAAGAACACGCTTTGAGTTTCTGTTTACCAGCAGTGACCGGCTGTCTGAACACAAGAACTGTGTACGTGTAACCTCTCTCATTTCCATACAGTTTCCTTCTGTATGGAAATTCTTCTTAATTTCAAAGCAGATCTATTTACCATAGATTTTATTGACATGTATTGCTTTCAGGTTAATTGTAATTTTTTTAACATATTGAAACTTATTTTTGTACTTTTGGCCATTGTCTGTAATAATCTGTAATATTTGTAGAGCCACCCATTTAGAATCTAGTCCTTTGCTGCAGTTTTAGTTACTACGGCTACTAGAAGTTGCCGTCGTCTTCAGCGGCGTGAGCATTCATTTGGAGATGTGTTTCTGGCTGCCTGATGGATACAAATCTAGAATTCACTCTTCCATCACCAATATTAAACCGATTATTATTATTTTTTACAGGATAAGTTTGTTGTGGTGAATCAGTTTGTTAGCGAAAGGGTCTTGACAATCATTACATTTCATAATCATAACAAATGACATGCACAAAACTAGAGATGCTCTGATACCAGATTTTTCTTCCCATTACCGATTATGATGCTTAAACTAGCGTTTCATCTTGGATTATGGTCATTGCCACCTGATTTCTGCAAGAAACTAACAAAATGTCTAAAGTAATAGAGTGCTCCCTACGTGGGGGTCATATTTTTGTTGGCCAACCCTGAAAGTTGTCATTGCACTGGTTCCCTCGACAAACAGCCAGTGGGACTTCTCCATTGGAATTGGCAAACAAAAGTTTATGATACTTTGTTCACCAAGATGATCTGATTCTTTTGATTGGCAGAAGTAAAAAGCTAACGTTAGCTGTAAATGAACTACACCACAGTCACATGAGCGCGAGTATACACGAGGCTGTGGAGGCGGACCAGTTGCTGTGTTAGCAACCGGCCCTTTTTTAAGACACTTAAAAGCTTCAAAATTCTCGGGAGGTGTATTCACTGATGTATTTTATACCGTAAAACAAGACGCTCAAATCTCTTCGACTTGTGTTAACTACAGACCTTATTTCAGATATTTAACCAAAAACACACAGAAAAAAACCCATTGACTTCGAGATGAGGGAACAGGAAGTGCAAACACGCTAACTCCTTTCCTGGTTGAAGGACTCATTCCTGAACCACTCTATAGGAGTTATTGGCATTGAGTAAGACTGTTTTTAGCCAGACACCAAACTATGGTTTATCATAACACCTGCTTTGCTGCACTGTGCGTTGGGCTCTGTCGTGTCGACTGAGTTGCATCTCAAAGATGAAACGTGTCAAAGTAGCAAAGACTTGAGGCTGACAACAGGGACACAGCCTCACTGCTCATGTCAAGTGCAGTTGTTTGCCTCTGAGTGATGGCTGCTGTCTTTGTTGCTCTCAGCAACTTTCAACGTTTGTTGTTTCACTTTCCTTTGCTTTCATTTTCAGCCAAGTCTATCGTCTTAAAATGAAGAAGAAAAAAAAAATCACATCAGACAAGAAATAATATCTCAAGCGGCAAACAGTCGTAGTAGGTGGTCCATTGTTTTTTTTCCCTTCCAAAATGAAAGGACAGAATGAAAGCACTGACCTTATACGCGGTCCTCGGTGGAAGAGCTCATGAGATCGCTCTCAGCTTCAGGCATTTTACTTTGTCTCTGTGTATTGCTCAGCTTTTATTTTACTTTATTTACCCGTTATTCTTTTGATCTCTCCACATCTATGTCTCTCTGTCTACACAGGGCGCCGCTTCGCCCAGCGTAGAGCCGCCCGTGGCTTGATCCAGTTCTGGATTACATTTAGTTCCTCAGGGCTGGCTTTACTAGTGTGATCTGTATACCTTTAATTCTTCTTCAAACATCTTAAACGAAATACAATGTTTTCTTTCCGTCAAGGTGTTCTTGTTAAAGATGTTTCATTTTTTAGGACACCTGATGTCTATTTTTTCCTTACATCATAGAATCTATTTTACGTTGCATTATCGGATGTCTTCCAAAGCTGGAAGCACTGGTGTGCTGTGACTTTTTTTTAAAAGTGTATGAGGAAATACCTGAGCAATAGTCACATGTTTGGGGTTGCAAGCTGCTATTAATATCAAGAGCAGAGTCTCCTTGAGACAAAGTTTGCACTTGAAGTATAGGAAAGATGTCTTCCTGCAGAGTTTTCTTGTCTCCTGAGCCCGACGAAGCGAAAGATGGCTTTTATTTGACGTTGGGAAAATATCAATTTGAACGTGTATGCATTCTTAGACAGGAGGCAAAGACAACATAAATAACATCTGCTCCAGAAGGGATGCCTGTGTTTTCATACCGAGACATGTCTGCGTCTGGCTGCAGTTAAATTCACAAAAGGTTTCCTAGCTAACAGAAGATGTGTTCCTGTCTGTGCTATGCTGCTGCATACTTTATTGCATGTGTATGTTGTGTGTGCGTCTGTGATAAAAGCGTTTACTGGTAAGTTCTCTGTCCATCACATACACTCACAGAAATATTTAGGCCTAATAATTAAGATTTATGTATTTTAATTGCATATAAAATTTCCATCCATTTGGATTACATAGTTTTAACATAAATAAACTAATAAACTTAATGTGATGTATATTTGCTAGTCAAAGATAAATGAAACACGTAAAATGTATGTAATAATACTAATAAACGCAATGTGTTTTGAATATACAATAAATATTTAGGCCTAATAATTAAGATTTATGTATTTTAATTGCATATAAAATTTCCATCCATTTGGATTACATAGTTTTAACATAAATAAACTAATAAACTTAATGTGATGTATATTTGCTAGTCAAAGATAAATGAAACACGTAAAATGTATGTAATACTAATAAACGCAATGTGTTTTGAATATACAATAAATAAGTTAATTAATTTACCATAGATAAATCCAATTTGCTTGATATTATATCAGGTTTATTTTTTCAAATTTGTATCTAAACATTTCAAATGTGTTTCCATTCTCCCCACTCACAATATCTAATACATAAAAAAAAAAAACATGTTACTACACTCACAGAAATATTTAGGCCTAATAATTAAGATTTATGTATTTTAATTGCATATAAAATTTCCATCCATTTGGATTACATAGTTTTAACATAAATAAACTAATAAACTTAATGTGATGTATATTTGCTAGTCAAAGATAAATGAAACACGTAAAATGTATGTAATAATACTAATAAACGCAATGTGTTTTGAATATACAATAAATATTTAGGCCTAATAATTAAGATTTATGTATTTTAATTGCATATAAAATTTCCATCCATTTGGATTACATAGTTTTAACATAAATAAACTAATAAACTTAATGTGATGTATATTTGCTAGTCAAAGATAAATGAAACACGTAAAATGTATGTAATACTAATAAATGCAATGTGTTTTGAATATACAATAAATAAGTTAATTAATTTACCATAGATAAATCCAATTTGCTTGATATTATATCAGGTTTATTTTTTCAAATTTGTATCTAAACATTTCAAATGTGTTTCCATTCTCCCCACTCACAATATCTAATACATAAAAAAAAAAACATGTTACTATGTACAGTTGTGTTTAAAATAATAGCAGTGTTTAAAAAAAGAGAGTAAAGCCCCAAATCCTTATAATAGCTGCATTCTATTCCAAATCAAAACATGAAGAAACATTTCTGAAATGTATTACTTCACAGAAAGTGAAGAAAAAAGAATATTAGGCTGTTCCAAAAAAATAGCAGTGTCTGTTGCATGGAGTCAACCAACTTCTGGCACAATGTTTCTTCACGTTTTGATTTGGAATAGACTGTGCAGTGTTCCCATGGGAATAAAAGCTATTATAAGAATTTTGGGCTTTACTCTCTTTTTTAAACACACTACTATTATTTTAAACACAACTGTATTTGTGTGTGCCAAGTGTGGGCATTGCAAAAACTTCAATAACTTGTAATTTTAAAATTGTAAAGATTTGTAAACAGTCCTAGCAGCAAAAACAGACTCCTTTCAGAACTTTGCTGAACAGCCATGGTAAAATGTTAGTATACTGTGATGTGTACTGTAATGCGTACATTTTACAAATGTTGACCAACCTAACAGACTCCTTTCAGAACTTTGCTGAACAGCCATGGTAAAATGTTAGTGTACTAACGCGTACATTTTATAAATGTTGGCCAACCTAACAATCGAAAAGGAGTACTTTGCAACAAAACAGTCCAAACTGAAAAACAGTTTCCTGAGGGAAATATCAGTTTACTGGAGCATCCTAATTTTCAGTCCTTGCACTTTCGGTGAGAGTTTGTTGGAGTCCAGTTCCATCAGGATTTTCTGGAACACTTCGAAAGTGCACTTGAGGTCCTTTGGGTAGCTTAGGTTAAGCGCATATATCAGTCCGAACAGCATCACACAGCCAAGGGTGACACAAGGCAGGTTTTCCAGAAGTTGCACGCCTTCTAGTACAACCCCAACATCTGCAGGCTCTTCTTCAGGACCGGCACCCTCCCTCCGAATGACGTATATTCCCATTGTTGTTTGTAAAATCCTCGACACAGCCTCTGTAGGTTCTCCATCCTGGAGGATAAACAAAGAGAACAATGTTGGTACATGTAAAATAATAGATCGTTTTTTTTAAACTTTCCAAAAAAATAAATGAACAGGAAGACCAGAAAACTGACCATCCATTTCTGTCTAACCAACCAGTTTTGAAAAAAAAAAAATAAAAAAAAATCACTCATCAGTTTAGAAAAATGACCAGCCAGCCCTTATGCATAGGTGGGACAGTTTTCATAAAATGACCTCAACTGATCATCGATGCCTAGTAAGTTTGCCTCTTTAGTAGGCTACTTTTGTAAACCTGCAAGCCATCAAACCAATCTACATGGATTGTAATCCTTCAAGAGTTACAAATACTCCTCCACAGTCAACTGTTAATTACTTTCACTATAATCATAATTAAAAATAAGTCCAATTGAATTTAAATAGGTTTGACTGATTTTGAACTCAAAACTAGCAAAGGTGAAGAAGAAAATCCAGCTATAATAGGACACAAACATGCTTTAAATAAGGTGCAAGCACTGAAAGTTATGTTCGAGTGGTTGTGATTAACTGGCCTGATACCTGATATCTAAGTGAATGAACTGCTGGAAATTTCAATATTTGAGTGAAATTTGTGCACATCAAGTTAAAAGTGTTTCTCAGTTGTTTTTTGCTGTAGAATGTTTCTTTCACATTGCTGCAGTAAGTAATTAAAGTGGTTGTTGGGGTTCTTATCCATGGTATGAGTGTAATAAATCCACCAATGTGGCTCGTCAACCTCTTGCCTGTCACAACAACTTCACCGGGATTGCTCTCATCCGAAATGAATTAAGTGCTGGAAGAATGTTTTGAAGGATTCTCGACACACTGTCACTGAATCATTAGACGTCCTTTACAGCTCCCTTCCAAAAATGGTGGAAGTACTTTTGTTTTAGAACTGCCACTGTATCACCATGCAGCGACACTATGGTGTCATATTCATTCATCTAACAGGTGTATTACCAAATCTACAGTACTCATTTCAGCTGCATGGTTACACAGTGGCAGTTTTAGGAAAGAAAGTAGTCTCGCCATTTTGGAAGCAAGAGGGCTTGGAAAGAGTTTTGTTGTGCATTCTTAAAAATATTTTCATTTGCTTTGAGTTGCAACTGAAAATTGTTTGCCGGTCCAGATCCACTTCATTCATTTTGGAGAAACACACTCCCACATAATCGTTTACAATCATGAGCTGACTGGTCGAACTTGGGAGGATCTATTACACTCACATGGAGCAGTAAATGTAACTATATGGACAAGAATCCAAACTTTCACTTTATAATGTTTAAGTGTACTGTAGGTGTTACGGTTTTAATTTGTCAGAAGTAACTCATTACTTCCCTGTCTACACCGAATATGAGATCAGCATAATGGTGTGGAGTGTTTCATGATTATGTTCCATAATTTCCATACTTTGTACTGCTTACCATTTCATACTTTACCAGGGTAATTTACAGCTGGCAAGTTTCTTATTTGGCTCGTAAAATTAAATCATACTCCACACTGATAGCTGTATAGTTTAACCTTAAGAGTGCAGACTACACACACGTGGACAGAGCTAGATGGCGATGTCTGAGACAATTAACGTTAACTATCAATGTATATTCACAACCAATTTATAATGTAACACTAGGTTGACATACACTTACCACGTATTCTTTGACGAGTGTCTCCATGTCTTCATTGAGGTAGACACTTAGGCTCCTCAGGATACAGTCGCGCTTGACGTTGATGTCTTCATTCTGAAACAAGCATACCAACAAGATCCCCCCACAATAAATTACATTAGCCAGTGTATTGTTTTTACAGTGTAAGTAATGCTTAATTTTACCTTTTAATATACTGTATTAAGTAGTATTTAAAGACTACAGCAGCCAGGGCTGTACTTTCCGCAACACCCCCCCCCCCCCCAAAAAAGGAAAGAAAACAACAAATACACACTTACTTGAGATGTCAGTGCTATTATAGTGCGGATTTTCTTTCCTGCAGATCCACCTTTGGCACGGAAAACCTTCAACAGGTCATCGGTGTATCTGTCCAGTTGTCCAATGAATTTTGACATCAGAGGAACAGTTGTTATACGCATGAACTCCAAGTTGACCTGAAAGAGAGGAGAAAAGACAGTATCAAACATCTTGTCAAAAGTATATCCTGAGCAAGATTTGCATCTACATTTGAAACAAATGGGTTACTACACTTACTTCACCAACTTCAAACAGTGCTGGCCATCTGTTTCGGACCTCTGTAACCATTGGCTCCTGAAGAACTTCTTGTCGTCTGTACGAGAAGGTACGCTGCATCTTTTCCTTGATCACTGCCTCATTATTCTTTTTTTTTACCTCAAGCAATAGAGCAACCCTTTCCACCTCTAAGCTTTCTGTGGTTTCACCTCTTGGATGGCTTGGACAGAAATTAACCTCTGCCTTCCGGGGCTTCTTTATGTTTGCAGCTGGTTTCCCCTGACCTTTCCGTTTGTTCTTAAGTGAGTTGACAATGACTTCTGGGTGTCCAGCTCGGCCAAGCTTGGTGCGGAAGTTCATCATCTTGATCTTAATGTAGTGTTTCCATCCACAATATCCAGTGAGAGTTCCTTTCTCACGCAAACATGGGTGGGTCTTTACCAAGGCCTCAGCAACTTCTTTAAACTGATCGTCTCTTGGATATGCTGTGTACTTGATAATTTCTTCTGCAAGGCCTTCAAGAACATCAGATCTGACTTTCGGGGTAAGAGATAGGAGAGCTCCATTTGCACTGAAATTATCATTTCCCTTCTGGAGAAGAATCTCGGCACAATATGAAAAGCGTGGCACGACAAAGGCTTCAGGCCAAGAGCAGGACCGGGACTCAGGAGATGACAATATGATGGTATCATTGCTGCTATGGGAGTCAATGGATACTGAATCATTTGGTTCTTCCGATGTGGAGTTGGTAGACATATTGGACGGACTCACTGGGACTGTGGAGCACGTATCTTTGGGGTAGGGTGGTGATGAAGAGATTACAGAGCTGGTAGCCTCACAAAATAAGTACACCACTTTCAAAGTACTTCGATCTTGAATGTCTGAAATCGACAAGAGGTTCATGAATTCATTCCCAAAGTCTATATCTTTGTACTGAAGCCTGAACTGCTCCATCACTCCAAAGAAAGTCTTAATTTCAAGAGCCAATTCATCCACAGATGTCGGCATCCCTGATTGAATGATTATTTTCCTTGCATCGTTTTCACCTCCAAAAAGGACTCTGAAGCTAACTGGTCCTGCCATCCTGCTTTGTCAAGCTAGAGTGCAGACACAAACACAAAGAAGACAGGTATTAGTCTTGATAACATGATTGTTATGTTCTCATCACCAGTAAGT
This sequence comes from Pholis gunnellus, assembly GCF_910591455.1. Taxonomy (NCBI): domain Eukaryota; kingdom Metazoa; phylum Chordata; class Actinopteri; order Perciformes; family Pholidae; genus Pholis; species Pholis gunnellus. Next base: position 2,081,395 of record NC_136539.1, read on the forward strand.
GTTATAAAATAGAGAAGGGCCAATTTGGCCTGTTGGTGGTGCTAAAGGAAAGGTCACATGGTCACATAGATTCATCTCGGTGACATGAATAATGTCACCAAATTGAATGGCGATGCACCAAATACATTTTGAGATTTGCCATTCTGGGCCTGATAAAAGACTGACCAACTGATATGGTGACGTGTCGGTTCAGCAGTACAAAATATAAACATTTGAATTTTTCTTTTATGGAACATAAAATTAAAATCAACAGATTGTATATTCAATATTGTATATATTGCAAAACCATGTCTACTTTTGGAGAGCCTTCACAATAAAAACAGAAGTGTTGAAAGCTACTCAATACGTATGAAACGTATCTAAGTCAAACCTTTGATGATGATGTCTCTCTTTAGGGTTACCATACGCTTGGATCCAACTGTGTAGGCCACAAGTGGATAGCAATCAGTCAGCTCCTCAAGCTGAACCAGGGCAACCTCTCTACCCGGTGACGAAGTCAACTCAAAGGCTCTAAAATGATCTCTATACCAAGCACAAAATAAACGAACAATGAAACTCAACTTATCTCTTATTATGCACATTTGTAGAATCTCTGCAAATTCTGGCATTCCAGCAGTTGAACCACATGCAACTAGCATTCCATTTCTGTAATTAATTCCTGTATTGGTGACATTTTTTGCAAGATGAACTTGACTGATATCTGGATACCTCTTCCTTAGAGCCAACACAACTTCCTCATTTAGAACATCAACCTGGACTGTGGAGACATTTGTAACTTCCAAATCGGATGTACCGAGACTGGATGAATGTATGTGATAACTGATCAATTGCTGATGTTTGGCTGCCAGTGAGAGTGCAATATTCCTGAAATTATTTGTGCGTCGGGCAACTTGTTTGAAAAAGCTATGTTTAGCTTCAAATCTCATCGTCCACACTCCTACGAGAGGCCCAAAGCACCTAATCAAGTGCGGGTAATGCTCAAGATAGTGGTGTTTAGGTAAAAGCTTTACGCTTGGGTTAAGCTCAAGTAGTCTCTGTCTGTGCTCAGACACTTTGACATCAAGATAGGCAATTGTCTCATCAGAGTGAACTGGTGCCACAACTAATTGTACAATTTCCTTCAGGTCCAATATCACTTGCCAAGCAAGCTCACCCTCTGGTATTAAGTCTCCTACTAGAAATGGAAGCAATCGTATTAAGTTCCAATTTTCATGAGCGTTACCACCTATTGTCTTCTTATTTGAATAGCTCTGTGGTATGATGTGAGATCGATTTCTTTTGTCACTCCACTTGTAAGGAAATTTGAGGATTAGAGTGTTAAGATATTCAAGACTGAAATACTTCTTAGAGATCAGAAAACTCAAACACAATGCCAGTTCAGATGGGACAATACCCTCAAATAAATCGTGCACTATATCTGGGGGATAGCCTGTGCTAACATGAAAATGCTGAAGATGGTCAGTTAAAATACACACTCTCTTCACTCCAAAGCAATTTGTTCCAGTTTCCTGTGCAGACTTTACATGTGCTTTATGTATTTCTTTGGTACGAAGCAAAAAAGCACCTGACTGAACCTCTTTTGATTGAATATCTACTTTGTGAGCAGTACAAAATCGACAAACATAATGTCCTGAGAAGCTCTCAACAAAACCAGCCAATCCGTGGGCTCCCAAATTGTCAGCTATAACACTGTGGACTGTTCCTTTGACAAACTTTCCAAGTTTTGAGATGAACACACCATGCTCTTCTAAAGTACGAAGGTCTTGTAAAAGTGGCTCTAATACTTTACCATAGCCATATACTTTTACATCATCACTCTTGCACAAAACAGTCAAATAAATTGAAGAGAGTGCTGAATGAGAGCCTGGTGGCAAGTTATTGAGAATCCAGTATACACTACACAATTTATGCTTCTTTCGTGATGTGCCCAGGGGATTACAAAGTTCAAAATCATCAATGTATAAGCTTAAACAAATTTTCAACTCATCACCTGACAGGAAAGTGTTTTCCTTGAAGTACACACCGTCCCTTAAAGAGCAATAATGCTGGTTGTCAAGGTGCTCTGTATTACTTCCCTGTGTTCTGTGGCTATTGATGACACTATTTAACACTGGCGTACAGCCAAGTAACTGCTGCAAAGACTGCAATATTGGGATATATTGAAAGGTCCTGCTCTTTTTTTGGTCCAGAATAAACTCCACTGGCTCAATAACATTTAACAATTCCTTAAAGTAATCCTTCCTCTTATAAGCTGTAGCAAGGGGGCCACCTTTCCCTATTGCCTTCACCAATGGATTAGATTTACACAGTACATCAGCTAGTTCCTTAATAATTAAGCTATCAACTTCTAAGTTTTTCTTTTTGAAGAATTCAGAAAGACTGCTACAAGTTACAGGCACAGACACAGTACTTAGCAGGTAGTGTAGTTCATCAAGCAATTCATCGATTGCTGTAGATGGAACATAAAAAATGCTTTCCAACTTCAATAAAATTGAAGCAAACTTTTTTTCTACTACTTTTGGAAGGTCTTCTGAAGTGTCAACATCACTATCTGCATCTGATAGAGTAGAGAAATCTATTTCTTCAGAAGCTGAGGGCCCATCATCTACAGGACTAACGGATTCATTAGACTGAGCAGTGACTTTAACAACACCTGCCTTAAAATCTTTTAGAGTGTGGGGATTATGCTTCCGATTTTTATGAGAGTTAAATGTACCATATACGTTTGTTTCAAACGTACATCCTTCAAACATACAAGTTATGGTTTCATACTGCTTAAGATGTTGATTTACATGACTGAAGTACTCCTTTTCAGTTGAAAGTTCCTTACATCCACATGTCTGACATGAGAACGTAGTTAACTGAACATGTGCTGTTGCTAGCTTCCTGTGCACTTGATATGTGTGACTCAAAAGGTTCTTCCAACTTGTGAATGTACATGGACAATCTGCATATATACATGGATACCGGCATTTGCGGCCACAGTGAATATGTTTCAGCCTAAAATGTTTTAGTAACTCATACCTGGTAGATAATGAGATGTTACAAACTTTACATGGCCACATTCACATTTCTGTAAAAAAAGACAAAGAACAGATTATTAGTTGTGGGGTATTAACAAGTGCTGTCTTTCAGCTGGATTGTTAAACATTAAAACTACAGTCAGCTACTTTTTTTAAAATGCAAATATGATTTACAGCATATTACCTACAAAATCATATTATAGCTGAATACCTCAGACAAAGGGTCATGTAACTTAGTTACAGATTTTTATGTTGATTTATCTGAACTTCAAATTGAGTTTCATTGTTCGTCATCTGATGTATTGAATTTCCAGTATATTATGAATCAATGTCTTTGTAGCCTAGATACTTACAAAATCTAAGCAGTTGCCCCGACACACAGCGTGATAGAAGGATTTTTCAAAGAATTAGGCATCTGTAAAAGACAAATAGTTCTAGTTAGAAACAAATTGCATTTCAGATCTAAATTGTATCATTGTGTGACATTATTTTGCTTATGAAATCATCAAGACAGTATTCAATTCAATTCAATTTATTTTATTTTTGTATAGCCCAAAATCACAAATCAGCCTAAGAGGAATTTACAATCTGTACACATGTGACATCCTCTGTCCTGGAACCCTCACATCAGAACAGGAAAAACTCCCCCAAAAACCCCTTTTAACAATTTCAATTTCTACAGATTTTTTTTAACAGTACTCAACCTTTAGACCAAGATTATGTCCAGTATATACACTGACTATGCTTAAGATCAAGCAAAATATTTATAGTTGATGTTCCAATTAACCTTGGAAAATAAAGTCTGCAGCGCGCTTTAATGTAGTTTACATTTGCAAACTGTTGACATTGTTTTTCAACTACAGTTGCCCATTGTGTTTTTTCATAATTCAAAAAATAGTGCCTAATTACACAGTAGCCCTGCTCTAAATTGTAAGCCAATGATCTCCATACAATATATTTTACAATCAATGAGATACTTTTCTGCACTTAAACAAATACCAAATGCACACAGTTTTGAAATCACTGATATATTAAGAAATATGAATCTCAAGATAAACCACAATGTCTCACTATAACCAGTTCCCTTAATCTGGGTAAAGTACAGGAAGCAGCATTTTACCTCATTCACAACCCTATTAACAGTTTGCAATCTGTCCTCCTGGCTCTGCCTCCTCTCCTCCGCTAAAAAGCAGCTCAGCTCTGCTCTACTGTGCGTGTGCGTACTTGCTAGAAAAAGACGGTTAACGCCATCGTCTGTTCATCAAATTGTAACTAATGAACCCGCAAGCACTTTATATTAGGTGGCACTGCAATAAAATGGGCTAAAAATATTTGTAATGATGGTAACTAAAAGCAAAATCTAGAAGTTACGTCCCGTCAGAAAGAGTAATATAACGTTACAGTTATTACTTACCCTTACGTTACACACGTTAAAACCTGTCACCAACTGACCGTTATTAAACACTAAAAACCTCAACCTGAGCTAAAGCCAGACAAGATGTACAGCAGGAGACATAAAACAAGTTATCACTCTAATATCAGTCTACAAGTTAGCTCCGTTACCAATTTCGGCGACACACAAAGTATTTCTTTGTCTCCATTTCAGAGTAACTGTGGGCTGTAATTGGTGTTAACCTAACAGTTAGCCGTTAACATTTAACGTTAAGTGTCCGTTTTAATAAAGTGCCTTTTAACGTTATAGCCCCGTTTGCGCAAAAGTCCGTCACCTAATTTTAATTACGGACTCGTTTTAATTAGTAATAAGTCGGAAAGAAATGCTAATTAGCTAAAGTTAGTTGATATTTATTACAACACGTGCAAGTAAGCTAGCTAGCTGACGGGACTAAAATGTTTGCAACGTTAGAATTAATGGATTTGACAGTCAATGTATCAATAATGGTGTGACACAATATCAACTGCACTCATAAAACATGTACATACACTGATAACGGGCAGATTGTATCAGATGAGAGCAGATGTAATTTACCTGTTACAATCCAGGCTGCAGGTTGCTCTGAGGTAAGATGGCCGACAGAAGTCCTGAGTCACTTCCGCTTCTGAATCATTCCATTTCCCGAAATGTATACATAAACCAATCTCATACATTTTAACTTGCTTGTTTCCCAGCAAAGCATATTCAAACCATATACATACGTTTTAACTGTTTCAATTTAATTGTTTTCACAATTAACTGATTTATGCTGATTTTAAGGAATTTGAATAGTTATATTTAAAAAATAGAAGTATTTAAATAAAATGAAATGGTTGCAAATACTTAATGATAAACTATGCCATGATTCATTTTTCTGAGTGTAGGACACAGGAGAGTCCATGACATGCCGTGTAGTTTTGACCTTGAGCATCCTTGTCTTTCACAGACAGCAGGCCTATGCTGTATGCGTTCACTGTGTAACTGCATGAGTGTGTGGAAATCTAAATGAGCGCACGGTTTTCTTACCACACGTTAGGCGTTGGACGGCAGAAATGAGTCCATTGTAAAAACAGAGGTCTGTTCAAAATCCATGGTTTCGCCATATGCTCCTCAACCAATCACAGAGCACAGACCTTCCAACTTTCTGCACCTAAAATCATCATTTGCTTCACTTTGACTATATGGTTAATTGATTTGTGTTGTTTCAAAAACACCCTGATGGTGTGCTAACACTAAACATGAAGTGAACATTACACATGACAAATGCGAATCCTCCATATTCCACCATTGGTCTCCCAATCCAATACTGGATCTACTTTAGTTTTCTACCCAGAGGTTGCTTGGATAAAGAGTGCTTCCATGGCAACGCAGTGCCACTGGCCATTCGGTCTCCAGATGTCTTTGAAATGGACCGTGTGCATCCGCTTCAAACAGCACATCACATGGTGAGCCCTCTGAAGTATCCCTGGTCTTACCTCATCCTTTCATCTCTGGCTAAATAAGCCTTTCCTTTTACCAAACCGGAAGAGCAAAAGAAGAGGGAAATAATAATCAGGGGATGGACATTCGGATGAAATGGTGTTCAGTTAAAAATAAATATAAAGTTGTTTTCTCTTTGATTGCCTCGTGAATTTTCTCTGACAGTCTGAGGCATTGCTCAAGGCTGAAGGTAAGAGTCCATGTCCAAATAAATGAAGGGCTTTTAATTGCTAAATACAAGTGTGTCCTTTGCTAGACTATTTCACAGTCAGAGAGGCCTATGGGACTGAGATGGCGGAGGGCAGCTCATCCTGAATGAGCGGATAAATTGCAAAGCACATTACATCCAGTCCGCCTCATTTGACTTTCAGCTTTGTACATGGCTCACAGGTTATGGTAATGGTAATGGACGCCGGGGCTCATGAGCATTTGCGGCTCTGCATTCATAATGGGAGCCCAATGCAGTCAGCAGTGGTGGGCACTCCACAAAGGCAGCTAGTTATTTCCCCTCCTGTTAACACTGTCAACATGTTGCTTCACGGGTAGCGCGGCTTTTTGTCATTATTCTCGGGCCTTAACAGAAGCTCTCAGGCTTCTTCCCCACCTTTGCCTGATGCAAAGGCTGTTAAATTAAAAAAACGCAGCTAGGAACAGTTCAGGGTGCCTTATTATCAGCCGCCAGCTGGCTCCACGGAGTGCCCACTTCACCTCGTAACACAGGCCTCATTCAGGTACAAATGTCCTGTAATGTGCCCTCCCTTCCTCCACACACACATACTTCCAACCATCTGCTCTCAATTGTGCTGATTTGTATCTTTTTAACAAGGAGGCTTAACCGGTAGTTTGACTCACATGCATGGATAACAAGAGCAGAGGAAATGAGGTGTGTGTGTGTGAGAGTGTGTGTTATACAGAAGGAAGTATTTCCAAAGGATGTCAGTCAGTTGCAAACTTTTGAAGAAATGCCACCTGCTTGCAGAGAGATTTGTCCCTAATTCATGTTGTTGTAAGGGCAACATGGAAGTCAGGAAAGTAGAGAAATGACTCATTAAGTGGTATATCTGAGTCTGAAAAAATGGAAGAAGCGTTTTATAGTGTCCCACTTTTCCATTTATAAATCAGTGCACAGATGGTCTATGAACAGTTTTACACTGTATTTACTGGGCAGACCAATTCGTCATTTAAAATACTTTAAAATTGTCTAGAATAGCTATGAAGACTACTTTTCAATTTAAAGTGATGGAAACCAAATAATGCCATAATTAGTGTTGTTTGAAGCTAAAGCTTGTACCAATAACATGAACATGTTATTAGTGCCACACATCAACTAAAAGATGAGGAGAAAAACTTTAACAAACGAGGTAAAAACGTTTCTCTAACCCAGTGCCCCCCCCCCCCCCCCCCCTTTAGACACAGCCAGAAGATATTAAACAAAACAAATGTAAAAGCTTTAAGTACTGAGTTACTTATTTATTTTATTTGAACAAATTGCATTGTTAAGATAAGCCTCTTGAGATGCATCATTTCATTTTCAAGGGTTGTGATGAGAGAAAACACAAATAAATCAAATCAAATAACTAACTAACAAATACACTTGAATCATAGTTAGGATGGTAACTCAAAGTACAAAATGCAAAATACATTTTGAATCTGCATTGACTTTTTGTACCCGGGCGGATGTACGTACTCGAGAACGATATCTCAGCGGCGCCTGGAGGGAATTTCTTCAAATTTGGCACAAACGTCCACTTGGACTCATGGTTGAGCTGATTATAATTTGCTGGTCAAAAGTCACTGTCACCTCAAAGAACACATTTCTGGCCATAACTCAAGAATTCTTTCTAATTAAGACTGATTAAGAATTTTATACAAATGTGTAATAGGATGTAACGACAAAGAAATGAACAGAAATGGATGTAAACTCCAACTTGACTGGTTGACAGAGGCAAACAATGGCACAGCAGTAATATTATCAGAGTTGTGCTTGCATTTGCTAAAAATCTCTTTTGGCTTGTCACTATGATTGTCTACTTTTACATGTGAAAGTCATCAATTGATCTATTGATCGCATTATGATGTCACCCCCCTGAGGTCATACTGCCCCAAACTGAAGCCTCAACCCTTGTTAAATGAAGCCACTCGGGCGCTCAGGCAAAAGTGCAGGAGGGCTGAGAGAAAAGAGAAAGACATTTCCTTTGAAATCTTAAGGAACTCACTCACTAACTACCAGAATGCAGGTAAGTCAGCTAGAAATAGCTACTTATCTGATTTAATTGCAAATCACTGCCACAGGCCAAAAATTCTCTTCAACATCATTAACTCTGTTATCAACCCCCCGATCCCGACGTGTTTAAGTATGTCTCCGACACAGTGCGACACCTTTCTTAGGTTCTTCCAGGACAAAATCTCAAAACGTAGGTCTGGTGTTACATCCCACTACATTGATCCAACGAGTTTTCTCACTTCTTCTGCTGTGTTGGACCACTTTAAGCTCGTTTCCCTCACAGCTCTCACTAAAATTGTTGATCAACTATAAACTACAATGTTCCACTCTGACATCATCCCCTCAGGTCTCTTAAAGCAGGTTTTTGTTGAAATTGGACCATATATACTGTCAATTATAAAAAGTTGTCTTACTGCCCTACAATGTTTTAAGTCCTGACCGACAGATCATTCTCTGTCAACATGGGCAACTGCTCCTCTCAACCGGCACCCCTGACCTGTGGGGTACCACAGGGGTCCATTGTGGGTCCACTACTGTTTTCACTCTACATGCTCCCTCTTGGATCCATTTTCTAGAAACTTCTTATCACCTCTATGCCGACGACATTCAAATATACCTTCCCCTCAAATCTGGAACTGCCTCTATAAATTCATTAATGTGCTGCCTGGCTGATGTCAAAAGCTGGCTCTCGCTACATTTTATATGCCTCAATGAAGGTAAAACAGAGATCATGCAAATCAATCCCTCTTGCCTTTCAGCTGCTATACCGGACACTCCCTCATTGTGTCTTGGCCGCATGACAACCCACTGCAAATTCCATGTCAAAAATCTGGGTGTGATTTTAGACTCATCTTTTATATTGGACCTCCAAGTTGCATCCGTGGTCAAAGTCAGCTTCTTTCAGCTAAGACTCTTAGCTTTCTATCATCAAAAGACCTGGAGAAAGCTATTCATGCTCCTATCACCTCCAGACTGGACTATTGTAATTCTTTGTATGCTGGAATCGGCAAAAAACTTCTATCACGCCTTCAGTTGGTGCAGATCTTAAAATCCCTTCATTGACTACCAGTCGAGTACAGAATTCATTTTAAAATGTTGTTATTTGTTTTTAAGTGTTTAAATGGCACCGCCCCAGTCTATCGGTCTGACCTGCTGCAGCCCACCTCACTCACTAAGATCTCTCGGCCAACAGCTTTTAGCTTGTTCCGAAAACAAAAATGACAACCCGGGCCTTCTCTGTTGCTGCCCCTAAGCTCTGGAACAACCTTCCCCTTCATATTAGGTTGTCATCCACCTTACCAATGTTTTAAAAACCTATTTCTTTTCCCTGGCCTATCACCTTTTATCTTAACTTTTGTTTGATTTGTGTCAGTTTGTCTTAATTTTAATGTCACTCACTGTTATTTATCCAGTCTTTGATTGTATGACTGCTTATCTACTGTATGTGCAGCACTTTAGGCAACCTTTGTTGTATTTTAAAATGTGCTATACAAATACATGTTGATTGATTGATATGGAGACTTTAGCTTCTACATCTTCAAATGTATATTGTAGAAATTGCTTTTTATGTTTTTCCAATAATGAGATCATATTTCTTCTTAGTGGCAGTGTGGGCTCCATGTTAGCTCAGACAGCTTGACGTTGTAGCAGCGGTTAACAATAAAGAGCCGGGCTTAGCGATATGGATCAATAAAGAGGCATATGCCTGCCAATAATAGAACTTCACAAGCTGCTATGAGAAACACTGTAAACATTGTAGTGGTAGTGTAATCCTAGATAAGTAGCAACACTTTCCCTGAAATACACAGTTTTGAACAGAAAAGCTTGCAGTGACCGTAGTTTACCTTTTGCTATGTGGAGGTTGAAAGAGCGCTCTGAATCAATGGGACTAGGGTCATCTTGTGTTGTCGAGGATCTTTTGGTTCGCTGCAAAGAGGCATACTATAAGATTTTGTACTGAAAGTTCTAGGTCTATCAGAGATGGGTTGCATTTTGAGAATAATGGACAGTTACAAGCATCTTAATAGTTCACAAAAAGTCACAGAGCCTTGATAAAGGTGTCACATTTTATGTTGTTTATGTTTATATTGCATATACTTGGACATGTATGTGTTTAGAATGTATTTATTTATCTATTTGTTTTATTTGATCTTTTATTTGAATCTCCCCCTCCCACTTTATTTTACTTATTCATTTGTTCGTCAATGTTACATTGTATTCCAATGTTTTACATTGGTATTGTTCCTGGATTTGATGTCTGTGCATGGATGTGTTTAAAAAAGCTTCTAGGTCTATAAGACCTCACAGATAGAGAGAAAGATAAAGTGTTCTCTGTGTGCATTCAAGCAGCTGGGTTTGTGCTTGTTCATGTAAAAGCACCATGCATGGTTATTGGGAGGACTTCGCCCCTTTACTTTCCGTATAGAGCACATTGTAACTGCAGCACTATGCTTATAGCTCTTTAAATGTGATTGATTTTTATGCTTACTTTTTCTTAGCTTTAGTCTAATTGAAATTGCTTGTTAACATGTGTGTCTATATATCTCTTCCATTAAAATGCTGCTGCAATATGATTCAGTAAATATGTGAACAAGCGCATTAAGACTACTCACTAATGGGCACAGAGAATTACAAGCTTTGAAATAGCTGGGTATACTCGCACTCCTAATGCATTTTAATAAGGCCTATTATAGAATAAGGCTCTTGCAGGACAGTGTTGGGGTGAAGATGTCAGATCTGGAGCTGTCTATGAAAGACATTATTATAGTCACATATAATCATCATGGGCAGGGTGGTCGTGATCACAGGAAATAAAACAATTGCTTAAATCAAAGCTTTCTAGAATGGATGGCCATAATGAGTCTTTAATTGAAAGCTTCAATGTGAAGCTTGTGCTTCATCACTATTAGAATTCTCGCTCTCTACATCTCTACATCGTTGACCTTGAGATGTCAACATCCATAAAGTATCCAGACATGCGGAAAAAAGCAAATGATGCAATCACAAGAAATCTACAATTTAAAAAAGCTGTGATAACAGACATTTATCTGAACTTGTTTTCGTGCATATGTTTATCACTGTTTTAGCTTTCCACTTTTCTTTTTAATTCAGTGACTGTTTAAAAATATAATTTTAAATTGGTGACATTTCTCAGATGTCTGCTATATACTCTGTAGGGCCATCAGGGACCCCAGCAGTCAGACTTTATGAAATACATAGATGGTGATGCCCAATAGATCAGTGATTGGTGTTGATGTTTGTATAATGATGTGTTCAATGACTTTGTGAAAGGTGTGTCTGGTAGTGATGATCCCCTCGGCTTCAGAGCTTTCAAGGTTTATTGTGGAGCTGTCAGAGAGCGATTTGGTTTCACGGCTCTCATAGCTAGTTACGTTCTTTGAGGTAAGTTATGCTACAATGCTACTTGTTTCGGTAAAGAAAAGGAAAAGATTGTTGCAAGGGTTACAATTATTACATTTCTTTCAGAAAAAAAACATTCTTTCATAACTGGCATTAGCAAAGTAGGGAAGTTACAAAACAAAACAGAAAGCTAAGTCAACTTGGACTCGGTTTCACACGGGACATGAACAGCCTCCTGAGTTCCATTTCTGTTAGTTTGACTCATCCAACATTCATTCCAAGAGAAATATTTTGCGCTTCATACTCGGTGCGTCTGTATCAGATGCTGAGGGCCACCGATCAAGCTTTCATATTGATGCATTGGGGGTTGAATGATATTTAATTACGGCAAAAAGGGATTCTTTTCAATAATTTCCAGGATTTTCTTTCACATATTTGTTAGAGTCTGGGGGACCCCAACTATGGGGGTAAAGGTAATGACAACAAAACATGACGAGTACTTTGGATTCACATTCCAAGGAGTAAGGCAGTGATTTTGGAAGTGGAGACACAAAGGGGAGATTTTATCCTTTCTATTTTCTATTATCATGCTCTTGTATTCTGTTAGGTAGGACTCAGTGAGAGCCATCATCTCTTTGTTTCTGGACACATATTAGGTATTTCTACCAATAATTGTTTTTCAATCTCTTTGCATCTGCAGTTTATTTTAATGTGGTCAAAACTAAAGTGTGTGAGAGGTTTAGCGGTCAGTTGCAGTGAAGAGAGTCTGAGAGAGGAGTATATTTGGTCGGTTCACTGCTTGAATGGAGAAGAAAAATTAAAAGGCATGTTGAAAGCAAGATCAGCATAATGTGCCAGGTTTGTGTTTGTGTGTTGTAATTCTCATGGATTCAAAGGCGTCTAATTCTACAGGGGTAAGTAGAGCGTCTAGCTTTGTTTCTGCCACATGGCTGTAGCAGCTTCATCTGACCTTTGACCTGGACAAACAGAGTGCAGCTGAGGCCATTCAGCAGAGTTTGTGGCTCAAACGTGTTCAGATTAAATGGCTGTCAGAAAGACCCCCCCCCCCCTCCCCCATCTCCTCACCCTACTGCCCCAAAATGCTCTCATCAAGACAAACTGCTGCATTGATGTACTGTTTTTTTAAATGCATGGAGGCGTAGTGACTGTTAGTGGTGAGCTAACTCACTAGCCAGCTGGGCTAGCAAAAGGCAGTCACAATAGCTCCTGAACATTGTTGTCTCTGTACATGTACACCGTTGAATCTATCACATTCATAAAAAGTTATTTGGGAAGGAGTTTTGCGAACTGATCGTTTGCGAACTTCGCTAATGGGATTATAAGATCACACAGTTTATTCAAAAGACCTATTTGTTCTATGACTTGTCTCAACTGTCTGTACCCCATTACTCTTTAGTTTTTAATCCGAGAGGAGGTTATATAGTGAATGATGCAGGACAGCTAACAAGCTAAGCCACAATAGTTTAATATTAACAGCACTTTATTTTCCACTAATCATGGTGATTCCATTGGAATGTATTGGATTCAATGCAAAATGTTGTTGTTTTAAAAGGTGTTGCAACCAGGCCTTTAGTCTTGGGGCCCTACTTATTCATCTCTTTTTTAAGTGATGGGTAGCAGCCTGGTCTTCCAGAAATAGCATTCGCATACAACAAGACTGCATTGTCATTATTATTTCAAGGGGACATATTTACTCACGGTTTGCGTTTGTTTTCGATGTAATTGAGAATGCAGTTTTGAAACAGGAAAAGCGACAAGCAGAAAACACTATAACGTTGTCATGCACTTATGTAGTTATGTGGCAGACGAATGCAGCTCAGAGGTAGAGCTGGTGGTTTGCTCCTCCAGTCTGCATGTCAGTGTCCTTCAGTAAGATGATGAACCACAAATTGCTCCCGAAGGCTGTGCCATGGGTGTATAAATGTGAATTAGTTGAGGACCCTGATGGGCAGGTGGCACCTTGCATGGTAGACTGCTTTCAGTGTACGTATGAATTGGTTAATTATGATGACATGTAGTGTATGCTGATACGTAGTGCTTTGAGTGGTCGAAAGACTATACGCAGGTCCATACCATTGGTTCAGAAATGTCGAGATTCAACGTGGTTTGCAGAAATGTTAAATGCAAACATTTTACTCTGGGTTCTGGTTTGGGTATAGCAGTGGTTGATCTGACCAAACAAGTACTGACACTGAGTACAACCGGTTAATGTTTGAAGTGTGTGTGCATTATAGACACGATATTAGAACAAAACCTTGTATTGTAAGTGTTGCAGTAAAGAAAATAAACTCTTTTCTGCAGAGTTGATCATGTCTTTTTGTCTCTAATATTTGAAAGACTTACGATGGCAATGTCTACATTAGGATGCAAGATAGATCACTGTGGAGCTGCAGGCTGTAACATGAAGCTTGTTGCATGCTAATATCATTTGCAATGGATACTGGATCTTCAGACACCTCTCCACTTATTATCTATTAAAGTTTGTGCTCATATGCTGACTGATTGGGACATTTGTGCTTTCCAGTCGAGGTATTTTTATTCTTTTATTTGTATTTCTTCATCTCTATGAACAAACACACACACACACACACACACTACCCAACAACCACACACACAAATTCTCACAACCACTCAAAACACGCAAAGAAATGGCAATTATAATTTAGTTATTCACCCAGCCCCCTCCCTCTCCTTCCTTTCGTGAGTGGCAGTAATCTATCCATCACACATCTATCAGGCGCCTGAGTGTTTCTGAGGAAGCCGTCAAAATCTGTGTCTCTGTGGGATGTCATCTGTGCATCAATAACGCTCACGCCAATGGTGCTGTTGATGCACATTCTACCTTAAAGCAAGCAGAGGCTGTCTGCTTTTTTGTCATGGGAACCCTGCCACCTTTTTACATGGAATTCAATCTAAAGCTGCTTCATTGCCCTAATCGCCACCAACCAAGATGAAGTCTGTGGAAAACGTGACATGTTACTGTTAACATGAGGACAGCACTGCCATCTTATACCCCTGGGGGGATTGGAATCACAAAGACATTATTACAGAGCAAATGGGCTGCTTATAGTGTGTGTGTGAGTGTGTGTGTGAGAGAGAGATGAGAGAGATGTGATTTTCTTGGCACTGAAGAAATTGAAAAAGGATGGTTGGAAACATGCTCACCTTGTTATGTGTGTGCATACAGGGTTGATGAAAGGTGTGTACCTTGGATATGCAGATGATTAAGTGATGAAACACCACATGAGATGATTTGATAGAAATGTAACATGGAGACACAACCAGAGGAACACATATCACATTGTACAGCACATAGACAGTAGTTTTCCACTTTCATTCTCAAAATTGCACCTGTTTCACAAAGTCAAATTCCCCATTTAAGAATGTGTTATTTTTTACCTTATGTGCAGCATTACAACGCTAAACATATCTTCTTTGTCTACTCATTCATAGGATTCTTTAAAGAAAGTCATGCTAATGTAACCCATTGGAAAATAGTTAATATAATATTTAGGATTATCTCCCTTCACTGAACATTATGTTAATTGGAAAACGACCACATCTTTTATTTCATCCCCCTTTATTTTAGTCAGTGTTTAATTTATTATTTAGTTTTAGCTCAGAGGTCTAATTTTACAGTGTAGGTGTTCTATTGGTTCAAGACTGAATAGGTGATTGCCATCGGTGCAAAGTGGCGCAAGTCCCGCCTCCTTCGCTCAGACTAGAGAGACGCAGTCTGATCTGACGGAAAGCGAAGTACGGAGAAACGTCAGACACTGAACTGAACTGTACTTGTTACTTGTGTTTTATGTTTAAACAAATGAAGTAAGTCATAGTTCAGTCAGATATTGAAGGACCCTGAGAACCCTCGACCCTCGTTTTATTCTTTATTTTCTCGGTGAGTTACGAACTATCTAAGCATTTGCCGCGCACGGCCATTAGCCGTATGCTACTAGCTCTGACTTAGCCTAGCCATCGTGGTACGTTAGCCACTGAGTTGTAGCACGAAGTTATATTAAATTGATATTGCTCTAGCGATAGAAGGGAATGAGAGTATTTGTGTGTAATATGAGTATGTATATGTGTGTGTGTTAATTACATTGTGTGAACAGAGAGAGGAATTATATTACTGAATTTCATATTCTTTGGACCTAGCCTCAATTTGTATATCACTGTGCTGCGCTGTGCAGTAAGCACAAGGTGTCAGTATTGTGACAGGGAAATTTATGTTCACATTATCTTGCTAACATTATTTAAACGTAGTGAGTAATTCATGTTTAAACTGTGAATCCTACATTTATGGGTTCAGCATTAAACAGTTGTATTGTATGTTGATATTGAAAAGCTAAAAACTGAACAGTTAGAAGAGTTGAATGGATTGCATATGCTATAAAAGCCTGTTATGTTATACAGGCTAGGTTTTTTGGATACCCCTGAATCCTGGATTGGATTTTGGACTCATTGGATTGGATTTTCTCCCTGACGAGGGAGATGGCGGGCCACTCATGTGAACTGGATTAAGGATCCTAGGAATTCTTCACCTGCCCTGCTATCAGTGTGGTAGGACTGAGTGGAGAGGCCTCAGAGAATAATTGAACTGAACATTCTTTTTCCTCTTTTTTTTGGGAGGAGAAACATTTTATTTTATTTTATTTAGGTTGCACCCAGTTTAAAAAAGACATTTCGAACAGAAAAAGGTTGAATGCCGGCATTACTAAAATTGTTCTATTAAATGTATGTTATTACAATCATCTTGCTCTAAACTTAACCTTGTGTCCTGTTTACTCATTGTGGCCTATTATTGTTCATTACCTCTCCTTTACGAATCTAGATACTGGTCCAGTGAGCACTTACCCCACAGGTGGGCTACACTAACACAAGATATTCAGACATTTCCCTTTAATTCACAGATGTGTGTTTGTGTATTTGTCACACCAGCTTGTTGTGTGTATTGCGGATGACTGATGGAGGTGTCTATAAATTAACTCAAGTGATTGTGTTCCATCTGCCCATGGATGATAGAAAAGACCTGATGACTGTATCAAGAGTTGAATTCTACTTAAAGTGCTAGTGATTACTGTGACATGTTTATGAAGGCAAATCACTGTCAAAATCCGAGAGAGCAAATGAGATCCATGCGCGTGCGAAAATCAAATAGCAGTGCGCGTAGTTTACTTTGACAAGCACTTTTACGCTCCGCGAGCAAAATTCCATCTCGCGCGAGCAAAAGTCGCCCGCGAAGCATAAACCTGCTCACTCGCGAGTCTTTTACCTGCTCGCTCGTGAGTAGTTTATCTTTTTGACAGTAAGTGGGCGGACGCAGTCGCCATTGTATCTCTACATCTAATTGGTTACAATCTTCATCTTTGGATAAACCGGATATCACTATAGATGTGACTGAAAACAAAATGGACGTGAAAGATTCCATCGTTGCTAGGTTACATCTCAGCGCATCATTAATATACGATGATAATTTAAACATAAACAACGCCTCAGATGGTCAAGAACAGTGTTTTCTCAACTTCCTCCTGACGATTTGTTGCAAAGTTTTGCTTCTACAGACGATTTGGTACATCAACAACTACAGACTCACAGAGACTGAAGTAAGAAACACAACTGACACTATGGAAAACGTGAGATTTAAACACTTTGAGTGGTTTTTATGTGTCTGTCTCATTCACTCACTCTGTCCCCCCCCTCCCCTCCCATTTCAAAATAAAAGCCCCACAGAGTGAATCCTAACTGGAATACTTGTGATGAAGCCTGCCATTTAATAACCTTTGTGTTTTTGTCAAACATTATGAATATGTCTCCTCTCCCCCTCTCACCCACCCAGTCCCACCCTTTCAAAATAAAAGCCCCATAGATTAACTGTATCGTTCGGTTCGTACAGAAACGCTCCCATCATTTCCAAAGGCTTCTCAAACAAAGATGTATATGTCCAGTACAGAAATGACGGGAGACAGTTGTGGAGTATGAATCTAAAATGCAGAAAAGAGAGAAGCACTATCTCAATTGAACCTGAACGACACTACCGGTAACATTGGCGTGTGTGTATATTGCGATGTCTTCGGGCAGTAGAAGCCACACTGTCAACATTTCTTGCGAAATTTTCTAGTTATATTTATAGCCGTGGATATGAGACTCTACTCTGGAGTGAAAAACCAGGCTGTACTTACATGCTTAATGCTATTGAGCCACGTGTTGCTACTCATTCACAAGCCCATTTCTCCAGACCATAATTCCTGCTTTGTTAAAGAAAACAAAAACCCAAACAGAGAATCAAATGTCCGAAGCACCTGCTGTTGCTCTGACAACAGACAGCCAGACGTCACAGATTACACAAAGCTAGCTGACTGTAACGACACATTACCTCACTACTGAATGGAGATGAAGAGCCATGTTCTTCAGACACGCCCTTTTAGACCTTTAGACCTTTTAGACATTTAGACCTTTTAGACATTTAGACCTACAATAGGCCAAGAAAACGGATATTTGCATACAGAAAGAGAAAGAAAGGGAAACGTTATGCTTTAATTTGAAGACTTATGTCCAGGCACCATGAGGGTGAATTTAAATGAATGGTTTTAACACTGCTGGGCTGCAGTATGCTGTATGAGTGACCTTTCTTTGGACTAGAAATATCACAAGCATTTTAGCTCTAAGGATCCAGAACACACCATTGGTTACTAATGATGTTAGATTGAAGCATATTATATTGCTGTCCTCAACAGAAGGTTAAAACATATCAAAGTGACTGTGAGATCTTAACGTTCTAGCATTGACTTGCATAAACACACACAGCCAGTTGCACACAGATATACTGTATAATATCAAGTTGTACAGTAATGTCTGAATTGCTTTTCAGACATTGGGAAAAAAAAGATTGCATTTTTTTGCAACCCCTCCTGAGATCTGAAGTGATACTGTAGACAGAAACTGTGTAGAAAGAAAGGGGGAGGGAAAACAACAAAAAGAGCAGACTCTTCCATCACCTAAACATCTCTGCAGCCTCACTTTCACCATCAGCACCACTCCCCCTCCATTCTAGCAGAAACAAACAGAGCAAAGAAGCAATTTCAAATGTAATTCTGCAACAACACCAATAAACCTCGACATTTTTTCCCCCAGAGACATGTGTGTGCATCCTGCAGGCAGAGCAGGAACTGAGTGGTTGTATTACTTAGAAGTGCAAAATGCTGTGTTGACTTTGCTTTACTCTATATGAACCTTAAGACATGGTGACCCCCATTTTAAATAGGTTTGCTTTTGGTGACTGCAGTTCAACTGCAGTATAGGCACAGCTGTATCATTCACAGAAGCTGCTGTATGAGCAACAAAGCATTTGGGCAAAATAATCTAAAGAGTAAACATAGGAACTTCAGAAATCCTTGAAACTAAGGAAGTAAGGACTCATGGTTAATTAGAAATCCACTCACCGAAAACAGTATGTGCACTGTCAATGCTTTCAGTCGTAGGAGAAGACGCATAGCATCCATTTTTATTTAACTGTGGGCCTCGACCCAGGAATCGATCGTTGGCCTGTTTCTGGAGACAACACTGGATAACATATTTTCCCAACGAGCTTCTCACTCTGAGCAATGTGGTGCTACACGAACACACAATGTTCTGCCAAATTGAAACCGTTACAGATTTCTGTCTGTGCTATTTTCTATGCGCTTCTCTTGCTGGTTTCAAGCGGATGGCGCTCAGTTGAAAAAAAACTGGTGTCACGTACTTCAGTGTACCAATTAGAATTTGGCAACATTAGAATCTGATGACAGCTGTGGGGCTGTTTGCTCAAACTGCCAGGGTGATGCCATTGTCAGCCAAACCACGACAACACTGTCGTGATTAATAAGATTAGAAATGATGCCAAATCAGAAGCCAATTTGACAAAATCACTGTTTTTGTGGAAAGTTTACTGGTGTTTTTACAGAATAACCCGTATTTGGTTTGGTTTGGCACCCATCGCCTCTTCACAGGGCTATGGACTTTGCTCAGGAGTCTAGTGGAGCCAGCTAGACATGTGAACAGCCAACACTGTTCAAACTTTGGCAGAAAATTGTGTTTTCATGAAGGATCCCATCACTTTAATTTAAATAATTTCTCAGGGCCTTTAAGTGAATTGCTGAAGCCTAATGTAACATCTGGTTCCCAAAGGGGCAGGCTTTTTAACCTGACTAGAGATTTAGAAGTGCTGGAACTTCCTCTCTAAGCAGCTTGTGTAATTCGACTGTGGGTATATTTGTAGATTTCTATGCAAACAAGCTGCTCTGAGCTTTACTGGAATCTCAATGACTCACCTTCAGATAGAGTGTCAGAGGTGTTATTCTACTACTTAATTCTTTGTGTGAACAGCAGCAGATAAACAGCTGCAAGGGATGTTCTGGGACTAAGTGATTATAACCAGTTTGGAGCTCTCTGTCTTCAACTCTCTCTCTTGGCCGTATATCTTTTTGTCTTCAGTCAGCCTGCCTTTCATCCTCTCTGTCTGTAGCGTTTTCTGATTAAGACAAGTGGGATATACCGATATTATTCGGGTTTTAGGATCATTCTTTGGAAAATTATACAGCACATTCAGAATATGCCTCTCAATCAAAAATGAGAATATCCATCCTTTCAGGCTTCAAGTAATATGTTTGTTCGCACCATGTCAGCGTCCTGTGAGGGCTACTGGCAGATTTGGGCGTGTGCTGCCCTTTTCCAAACAGTTTCCAATGATGGCTTCTCAGATGTTTCTGAGTAACACACTATCAGGTATCAGGTTAGAGAAACACCTCTACTTTTTAAACGTTATGAAAGACTTGGATATCACCAGGTGTTTGGATAGCCCCGTGCAAATATCACAAAGCCGTGAGGGGCATTCTACATTACTCTGACTATGCTCTGCTGCAAATAAACAGGAATATTAGTAATATATTCATTCATTAGTCATTAGCTTAGTAGGATTATTGTCTTTTTCAGAATAGGGGCAGAAACCAGATTGTTTTGTAATTGATAATATAGAATGTAAACGTTAAACCTCTTGACCTTTATTTATTTTACTCAGAGTATCTTTTTGTTCTCCTGGGATAGATATGGATGTTTTGACAGTTTGAGGGTGTGAAAAAAATGAATAGTCTGGCTTCTGTTAACATACAGAAATGTGGCGAGGATAGATTATCACCGCGTCTATAAAACCTGTGATTACCCTCATAAGAGATGGTTGCCGTTTGTGGGCAGATATAATGCAAGTAAGCACAATAACAGAAATAAAAGCCATTTAGTTGTAGAGTCATCAACAGAGAATAGTTATGATGCTTTTCTTGTGTGTGTCAGGGAAAAAGGATGCTGCTCTGCTGACAGACTGAATGAAATTACTAAATGCAACCTGAGCTCAGGGGGCCTTTGGTTGAACAGCAAATCATTTATTACAAACGGTAATCTCTGGAAACATATCATTTACAATAAAATAAATTGGGCCTTTGCTCCACTATTGGCAAGCCCATGTTTAGATTTGGTTTAGCGGTTATGGAACCAAAAAACGCTTATGACAGCAGAAGTGCCACTGTTGGCGTGTTTCTCTCCATGCAGAGGAGGAGCTGACACGGAGACATCATTTCTTTGTGTTAGTGTGCCCACGTATGTGCTCACGCTTGAGTGAGTACATATGAGTCTGTGTGTCGATGAAAAGTCATTTTTCTTTGCAGATGCTGTAACTCAGGTTAGTGTTTGAGGAGCGGGGCGTTTCTCTCGTGTTCTTTTCTTTCTTTGGTGGACCATCCTTGGAGATCTGAAGCCCTGGCGCAGTGTGAAGCCCATTCGGTCTCCCTGGCCGACTGAACAGCCTGCTGTGAGAGAAAGTGTGGCTCTCTGGTTGATGTATATGAACTTTCTGAACTCAACTTGACATCTCAGCTATCTTTGTGCACCAGGCCTTTCACACAGATACAAATGGATTTTAAAGCCCCTAAAAACCTGGTTTGAAAACTTAAGAGTACTGCAACGATTCAGCATGCACTCCAGCATTGTCAGACGCACACTGTAAATGTATTCTAATTTTAACGCCAAATAATATGTTGGAGATTTGGGTGTGTTTTGCTTGAAGGCAAAACGTTCTTACTCACAGCTCGTCAAATACCGCCGCTTGGTCAGTGGCCCTACGCTTCAAAATATGGCACAATACTTACACCTCTAGCATCATTTTTAAATGTGTCAGGGACACTATGCACTTGTTAAATGCATAGTGTCTTTTCAAAATAAACTTCAGTCTATACAGGAAGTAAAGCTGCCTGCCAGAAAACTCGGAGGTTGGCATTTTCCCAGTTGAACTTTCCAACTTCCGACCTCCAAGTGTTCCAGGTGCTCGATGCCAAATGTGAACAAAAACAATGACAGACCGTGTGTAAACGTCCTGTGAATGTTTGACCCATCCACCAACCCACCCTAAGCAGATTATCATGCACTTTATACTTCGTCAGTTGCTCTGATTGTCTAGTAAAGAGGCAGGTGGGTTCAGTGGTGTTGATATAGACAATGCAGGCAGTGTGTTGCACTGAGGCCTGAGGAGTGGGAGGACCTGTACAGAGAGGTGGCCCTCCAACAATGTGCTGGGCGGAGAATGGCCCTTGAATGACTGGCAACTCAGAAATACGCCTGTGTTCAGAAAAGAAATTCCATTCAATTTAAAGTGGTGCCATTTGCTCTAAACCCATCTGCATCATGGTTTTCTTCTTTTTTGGACATATAATAGTCAGTAGCAATCCATAATATTACAATTACAATAAAACCCTCTAACCCCTAACAGGACCCAATTTGGTCCTAGAGGGGGGGCGACAGACTTCAGTTCAAAGGTCACAACCTCGGCTGTGTGAATCAAAGAGTCGTCAGCTGTGTTTCTGTAGATGAGAGAACAGTCTTCCGTACTCCACCGCGGCGGGGAGGATCTTATTTTGTTTGCTTTCTCTCTTCTTTTACTAACCCACACACACATATAGCGTTAAGCTAATGTAGCTCCGGGGTTGAGCTAACTGCTTCAGGCACATGTAAATAGCTCGATCTCTCTTTTGTCTATCGCCATGTTAGAGTGCCGCGCCATTTTGTAGTCTCGCGAGGTGGTCACGCGCAAACTCCATTTTAGTAGTTCGGCCCATCTTCAACGTGTAGTTCTATGTGATGTAGCTACGTTTAGATTGCATCACACATAGTCTGAGCCGTTGTCTCGCCTCTCCCCCACACACGCATGCATGCACACACACACACGCACACACAATCTCCCTCTTACTACAGTTTGTTGATTTTGGATTGCGTGCTCATGAATGTATAGTATTTGTTGTTAGTTTTAGATATTAGTTGACTAGATCATTATTATTGGAACTTAATAAACTCTGTTATACTTTAAAGAGCAGCTGTCTCTGGTTACTTTGTGCATGTATTGTGATTATAGCTGGATATGTGGTCTGTGCTCGTACTCAACACCTTCACTTTCACTCTGAATGTGGAATAGTACATTAACTATTGACATTGTGAGTGAACACTAATTATGAGACTTAGTTTATAGTTTGGTTATTGGTCCCTGTTCGCAGGGTGGTGCCCCGTTATTATTAACAATCGTTAATCATTTTACTGACATTAATAATTCTATTGATGTTAATAATTTAGTTTTATATATGCTGATAACTCAAACACGCTCCTTTTCGTTGCAACATTGGTCAGTCCATCCAAATTACGCCTGTTTGGAAATTTGCTGCGTTGTTTTAGAGACGCTGACAGGGTGCCTTGAACCAGCCCAGCCGCCGCTTGAGTAGCCTGAACTTCAGTGTGTACAGTCTGCTGGTAAAACCATACTTAATTGTCACTCAGGAGGTAGTACGCCATACATACTCATTGAATATAATATATCAAAATGTACGCAGACAAGGAACCGTCAATGTGATTGAAAAGCCCTCGGGCAGCTCTACTTCTTTTTCCTCTCATGTTAGACTGAGGACAGACTGAATACAAGTTGTATTACAAGACAAGCTAATGTCCCCTGGCAGGTGACACCATTCTCTAGCTCTGACATATTGGCCCTTTAAACAGCCTTTGAATCCTAGACTCTCACTCAAGCAAAGAGCACACTCTGCAGCTTGACCCAGCCTTACGTAGCTACTAGTCCATGCTAAGGCTAACCTATATTGGCTGTTCTCCACTGGCTCGATAAGCCATTTCATCCACTCAGTATTCCAGTCTTCACCCCCTGCTTATCTCCACTAGCCTTATAAATAGCCACTTTGCTGCTGTTGTTTTTTCTTTGACAGGTCTAAAGAAAGGCGGAGCAGGCAGGTGTCCATGTCCATTTAGGGCACACTGTGGGAGTGCAGATCAGCTGTTTCTTTGTGTTTCACCAGATAAGATTTATTACACTGAACCACGCGTGCGCACACCGAACCGGAAATTTACCGGGAAGAAAGAATGAATTAATGGCAGGCCCACACTTTGAAAATACATCAGTTTAACTGAGTGGACTATTCTCCAGAAAAAAAGGGAGACAACAAGAGAGGAGGAAGAGTTAGAGAAGAAGAGAGAGATAGAGAAGAAAGAAAGTGAAGGAAAAAGCGACAAAGGGAAAGAACATTAGATGGATTGTATTGTATGTTTTTATCAGTTCTCCCTGAAGAAATAGTGTTTCCACTGAATGAATATCTACAGAAACAATGAAGAGATTGTTCAATGAATAGGACAGATGTTATATAAAGTTCACACTTTTCTTCTGATTAATCAAGTCAAATCAAATGTGGAAATAATGCAATTATATGCACTCACAGTTTTTGTTGGGAAAGGCGCTCTCTCTGCTGTCATGGTGTCGTCCTGGCCCCAGCAGGTGGCCGTTATCTGTGAACAAGCTCTGATAAACCCACCTTACGCTACCTGCTCAGCACCAGACAGCAGACAGACTCAATGAGAGACCAGCTGGTGGACAGAGTGGAGCATTTAGCAGCTAAACAGTCAGATATTTCAGTTAGGAGCTGGTGGAGACCAAAAACAGAGCAACGATGAGAGAGAATAATAGACTTATATTCAACAAGCGGACAGAAACACGACTCCAAATGAATGTTAATGGTGCTACCTAATGAGTAAATAAGCAGCTGTTTGCTTACACATTCACCATATCAACTTATTATGTCATAAACAATGTTCTCTTTGCAACTTGTTGCTGCTACTAAAGTGGATACGATTAGGTGCGAGGCCACCTGGCCTTTATTTTTATTTATTTTTCCTCATATCTCCATATTTTCGTCATTTTTTTCATAAATCAATGCTATTGGTCAGCATTTACTTCTGTCAGTGGGTTTAACAAATATTTAACGAATGAAAAGTATTAAAGAATACATCTTGTAATTTCATCAGATCCTCAAACTGTCTGCAAAACTTGATACCTCCAACCCGCCTCCTTCTTGAATGAAGTGTCATTCACAGCAAAACTGAAGGTAAACAGTGGCGAGGTGATTTTCAGTGGGTGTAAAGGGTGGAGAGGAGAGGAGTGGCTTCGATCAGCTCTGGTGGCTGACTCACAGCCAGAGCACGGCTGCCCAACAGTTCCAACCTTCAGCTCGTCATGAGTAGAGCTTTGGCTTAGTCATTAGCTCGATATATCTGCGATAAACCATTTTAGTGACTGAAAGTGACATTGCAGGTACAAGCCGCTGAATTGAGTTGCCTTTGCAAGAGTCTCAGGGCTCACCTCTGAAGACAACATCCCTGTGGGAGACCACCTCACTCATTTGCATTGAAAGGAGCCAGTGAAGGAGGTTTGGGCATCTGATCAGGATGCCCCCCGTTTGCCTCTCTGTAAAGGTACTCCAGGTACGTCCAGCTGGGAGGAGACCCCGGAGCAGACCCAGGACACACTGGAGGGATCATATATCCCATCTGACCCTGGAACGCCTCCCAATCTCCCTGGAGGAGCTTAGGAGGAAGTAGCTGGGGAAAACAGTGTCTGGGCTATTTATACTGTGACAGATAAGCAGCAGAAAAATAGATGGATGGACTGTTATTATACGAGTGAAACAAAGGATGTATAAATGGACACATCCATCTTCTTCCTTGAGTAAAAAATCCCTTTTCCACTTCTTTTTTCGATTCACACCCTCAACCTCCGAACTGCACACCCTGAGGTGTAAATAAAATACTTTACCCCCCTCCCCTGGCACAAAAGCCTCTGACTTGATGGATTGGTGGAATTGAGAGGAATCTAATGTGGCACAATACACACACACACACACACACACACACACACACACCTGGACGCTCGAATCAGGTCTGAAAATCGGAGCCTCCTGCTCGAGTGTTGCTCTGTGCTCTCAAGGTCACAGTGTGTTGTATCAGTGACAGAATCAGGAATTCTCAGCCTTTCCTGACTAGTCCAGGCCTTGGGGATATTTCTTCCACCAACAGAGTCAAGGTCTGTGTGCTTGCATGTGTGTGTGTGTGTGTTTGTGTGTGTGTGTGTTAATACACTGGAGTTTGTGCTGACATGTGCAAGGACGCCTTCAAGCACATGCACTCATGTAGGAATCCATATAGAGATTAGGCGACATTCATTTGCCCACATGGGAACGCTGTTTAAACCTGATGCACATTTGCAGGCGAGAAACCCCCCCACACACACATATGGAACACTCAGCCTGCAAAGCATAGAATATTCTCCTTGATACCACGATGAAGCTAATATAACGGGACACCTCCGGAGCAGCACAGCCTCACAGTGAGTAGTAAGCTGAGGTAAGAACCTCTCTCCAAGTCTTTCTATTTTTTTGTTTTTTCAGTTCCTATTCTCCCTTCGTGCCTTTGTACCTGTCTCTCATCTTCTTTGTCGCCTTTCCTCTCCCTCTCTTTCCATTCTCCTCTAGTGGCGTCAGCTAGGAATTATTCTGACCGGGACGTCATCGCTGACAAATATGCCTCCATCCCACAGGGCCCCAATCTACCAATCCTTTCAATAGAGGTGCCCTTCATCCAAGTGGGAGAATTTAGCATCTCGCTCTCTCTCCACACACACATACACACGTGAAATTCAACATTCAAGCCGCAGTGACAGATTCACAGTAAGAGTTGAGTTATTACATGTTTCAGACCTTTGTCTCCTTGTCAGCTGAAATGATTCATGCCTCTGGGTGCTCCTGTTCACCGGCTGGGCTATTCTTTTTTCCTACCCTCAGTTTGTCTCCTTCTTACTGTTAAATGCTTATTCATGGATGTACACACAGATGTGCACTCTGGACTGTCACATCTCCACCTTTGAAAATGTGAAAGGGCCGTGAATCACTGCCTTGAAAGGGAACTCAAAGATTGGTGAATAGAAAGGTCAGAGTTTACGAGTCGGCTCAGTAGCTGTAATGCATTCAGCGCTTAGAGTTCAACACAAGACGAAAAGCAGAATCATAAATCGTCAGGTTGGCTTGAGTTCATGCAGTTATGTACTGATGCAAACAAGCAAGAGTCTGATGGCCAGCAGCTCTGTGAGGCTGTAATGCTTGTTGTAAAGAATGACAAATTATAGGATGGACAAAAATGGATGAAAGGATTCGGCGATAGACCCGTTGAAGATGATGTTGTGGCAGTTTTACGCAGGGTCGCTACAGTGACCCGCTGAGAATCCTGTCTAGACTGAAGGGAGGGGGGGGGGGGTAGTATCTCCAGTAGAACACCAATAGAGAAAAGGACCTGCAACCAACAGTGAGTTGAGTCGGGTCCCAGCCAAACCATGCAGTGGAAATAAGATATTAGTTCAGTTAGCGTGGTAATTAGCACCAAACCAAAAAAATATCCTCATTTGCATAATCAACCTCCCTAAAATAGCCATACAAGGCTGCCTGTTCTGCTCATTTGCAATCCCATCTAGTGCCAGTTCCAATTTTGGCCTGACTGTAGCTATAGTACCACTGTCTCTTCTAAAGTGAGCTAAATATAGCTTTGTGTGGCCCAGCAGCAGCAACGAGCCTCTGACGGTTTTGCATCTGTGAGCGAAGTTGGTCTGTCTTCCTTTTCCTCTTGGTTGGTTTTGTAACAGAACAGCTCTTGGGATTTTTAATGCAACAATGTACAGGAATATAATTGCATAGATACCAGATCGGCTCACTCCTCCCTCCCTCCACCACCCAACCCTCACCCCCTATAACCCACCGTCAAACCCACACACATCCAACCCAAACACACATCCAACCCAAACACACATCCAACCCAAACACACATCATACCCAAACACTCATCCAACCCAAACACTCATCCAACCCAAACACTCGTCCAACCCAAACACACGTCCAATCCAAACACACGTCCAACCCAAACACACATCCAACCCAAACACACATCCAACCCAAACACACATCCAACCCAAACACACATCCAACCCAAACACACATCCAACCCAAACACACATCCAACCCAAACACACATCCAACCCAAACACTCATCCAACCCAAACACACGTCCAATCCAAACACACGTCCAACCCAAACACACATCCAATCCAAACACTCATCCAACCTAAACACACATCCAACCCAAACACACATCCAACCCAAACACTCATCCAACCCAAACACACATCCAACCCAAAAACACGTCCAACCCAAACACACATCCAACCCAAACACTCATCCAACTCAAACACTCATCCAACCCAAACACACATCCAACCCAAACACACATCCAACCTAAACACTCATCCAACCCAAACACACATCCAACCCAAACACACATCCAACCCAAACACACATCCAACCCAAACACACATCCAACCCAAACACTCATCCAACCCAAACCATTCCTTCTGGTCCAACCTCTAATTTCTTCGGAGCATGGACTTAGTCAAAGAAAGAGAATGAATAACCCTTGTGTATCAATTGAGTTGAAACTATAAAACAAACATGTCTGATGTAATGACTTGTATTTTATTTGAAGGAATTACTACCACCTCATGTTACGTTATGGTATTACGTGTTTTCGCTCACACTGTTCAAATACTGCCGCCTAGTGTTAGGAGTAGATACTGCCGTGTTCACCTACTATGCGTGGCACATGTGACAGGAAGTAACGGATTCCTTTTCCTGGTTTGTTGACAACATGACTCCGTTGTATTCAAGTGATTGTGCAATAGTATCCTCATTCATCCTGCATTTTCTGACCCTCTGAGTGGCAATGCCAGTGAGTATGATTTACTTTTATAGCTTTAGGTATTTCTGAGGGTTTATTTTGTTAGTTAGTTCTAATTAGAAAATAGTTTGATGACATGTGCAACATGTAAATGATGAAGATATGTAGATGGCACAGCAATGTACGTTTCCAGTATTGTTATACACAGTATTTAAGTTTGATCAAAACTAATATGTGATTGTATGTTTGTTTTGTAGTTTCACACTTCTTCATATTAAACCTGTCCATATACAACACGCTGGTCTGTTCCTTGGAGGAAGAGTATGATGAAGAGTTTAGCTGACTGCAAAGCCCAATACACGACACAGAGTCAACATTGTGTCGGAGCAGAACATCTGACTTTAATATGAAAGTTATAAACTGCACTGCTACTATCGGTGGTGCAATAGTACAACAGAAGGTCCTAGAGGCAAACAAGTGTTCATTTGTTGCAGAAATGTGTCAGTTGCTTGTATAAAAACATAAAAAAAACAATTATTTAACTAATGTAACTGAAATTTTTGGACATTTTTTAGCATAGACCATAATGTGTTAGGTTGTGCCCAGCTCTCCCCTACCTCTACTAGTTTTACACCCTGGGCAGAACTGGGAGTCTTTGTGTGCCGCCTGTCAGGTTATAGTTTATTTTATGAATAAGATTGTATTATGTCATTTTAGTGTTAAAAGAGAAATACTGTACCAAGGCACCGTGCTTCTCATTCCACTCTTTTTAAAATCACACTCAAGGTCCTCTTCCCACTTGTGTTCCACTCTTATTTCTTTCCTATATGATTGAATAAATTCCTGCGTAAGAATAAGATATAAAACCTCATGTATTCATCAAGAGGCAATTCTTCTATTGGCTGTATATGGTTACCTTGTTCCGAGATGTTAAAGTTTCGTAACCTGGACGTATTTAAATAAGTGATTGTGGGGTAACCTGTACTGTGAGGAGGACTCTTACAAGCAGATTCCCAAAAGTTGTGATACCTGTTGTAAACTGTAGTTGTGCGATTCCATCTCTAAGGGCTTTAGGTAGAGAGGGATTTATTAAAAAGGGGATTTGTCGTAAATAGATTGAATACAATCCATTTTCTTCCTAACTTGTAGCCAAATCTTATTTGTATGGACAGTGATTGGGTTTGTTATTATTACCAGGAAAGAATTTTAAGAGCTGCCCGTCTTCATTTTCTATTAGACGCGAGTGAATTCTTTTTTTTGTAAAAACTAACTGACTGGCGGCATCTTGGCGAAAGTTATCCAATTTAATCACATTTGCTTGCTGGATTGCTCACTATGCGATGTCAGTCAGAAGCGTTTCAAAGACTCCTAGAGATGTGGTCGAGGAAGGGAACGTGTCAAGACATGGGAGCCGTGAGAACAGGCCAGAGACAGGAAATAATTGGTGCTACACCTGTCTTACTTTTGATTGTTAATGTGACCCAATAAAGTGCAGAACAATTCTTCATCCTACTAAAAAAAAAAATTACTTTAAATATCCTCCTTTAATATACTTTACTGATAACTGGGGGACTGCTAGGTGAAAATGTCTAGTGTGCCTATACACACTGAGTTCATCAAGAAGAATACATGAGTGAATAACACAAGCTGTGCTTCGTTTTACCGTCGCTTCACCTTTTATCTGCCTCCGTCTCTTTTTCCTCCTCTACAGCGTACGTCTTCCCTCCGTGCTGTCAATCACAGCCACGCTTCATCTCTTCACCGTATTGCTTCAGCACATCGCCCACATTTCCATATCTGATCGGCTCAGTATCCCCCCCTCCTCACCCACCTTATCTCTGTCCATTCTGCTGCGTACAGATGTGTCAGACCTGTGTTAAATAAGCCCCTCTGGCTCTGGCGCTGGAAGAATAGATGTAATCCGTCTGTGTTTGAATACGGCTTACAAAGTCAAAGCTTCCCTACACACCTGCCTCCCAGATAGCCACGTGCAAACAGCTCGGGCCATGTTTGTTAAGAGAGCCGGCCGCGCTTATCTCCTCGCACACAAAGTGGACATGTGGCAATCGAACGCCGCAGCCCACGGGGAAGGCATCAAGGTTGGTTGTAATTGTGAATAAAAAAAGCTCACACAAAAGGTAACGTGCAAATTGGATCTCATTACCATATTCATACTTTTATGGTTCTAAGACTAAACAGATTTCCCTTCCGCACTTGTTTATTGCCTGCTGTACATACAAGTGCCACTAAGGAAGATACATGTTGTCATCCACGCTGTCTGTCAGTCCGTCTGTCTGTCTGGTGTTTTCTTTTCTCCTTCATTTTTCCAAAATTCAGCTGTTTGTTTTTGCCGAGAAACTGATGGACCTGCAATTAGCTCATTTTTGTTTCATTGCAAAACCAAAATGGGACATAAAGTTTTATTAATTTGTACTTTCTATCCAAATGTTTAGTTGATAGTTCTATTCACCGAGCAGTCGTGACCCTGGACAAACAAGATGAAATAATGATGACAACAAGAAACCAATAAAGACGAGGAGAAGAAGAAAAAGCAAAGTTCAGCTTGAGTGCTGATCTCTGACTCTCAACCGTTATCCCTCAAACAGGAGCTTTATTTCTTACCGTGCATTTCCCATGATACTTTAGGAGATGTTTTTTATAGTTTGGGCAAGTAGGGCTTCCTAGAAATGCACCAAATGAAATTCTCATTTTCTCTAAGATATTTGTGCTGACCTGGAGGTCTTTCGATTAGTGTGTGCATTCCCCTGAGCGCTCCTCTCGAGCACATTTCCTAAGTCCCGCTGCCCTTTTCTTTTTATAATCCACATTTACTCTGCACTCACAGAAATATTAATATTTGATAGGGACCAGTTGGAGAAATGCAAGGATGGACTCCACACGTGCAATAGTGGAAAAGCTCTCCTCCTGATCTCACTCTAGAAGAAATTGGACTTGGTTCACAAGGGTCTTTGAGTGCCGAGCCACACAAGAACACTATCTATTAAAGGAAATAGACGTACAGAGGACAGGACATCAACAATACTTATCCACTCATTGAAATGACCTCTGTTTTTCAGTAGCTCTGTTGAGTCTAAGGAAAGGTTAGGAAAGAAAGATTCATAACTTACACTCATTCAAGCTGTGAATCTTTAATTATAATATCTATGTAAGTGGAGGCTGCAATCAAGTGCACAGTCACCAGGGAGGAGTATGCACTCTTTAATGCACCACCATGCTCACCATGATGACAGGCAAAGTGTTCAACATTACCTCGTTGTTTGTATGATGTCTTTTTTGGCATGTTCTCCTACAAATGTCCGACAACATGAGCGATCAGTGCGTCACCAGCCCCTGCAGCGCAGAACCTGTTCAGGACACAAAACTACTCGGTTAGGGGTTGTTTAGGAAATGATTGTTGTTTGGGTTCAAATGAGTATGTTTGTTACGTAACTGAACATGTTATGTAATAAGTAAGTAAGTTACTTAGTTAAGTAACAGAAGCAAGGTAAAATAGGGCAACGTTGACTTTTGGTTTCACACGGGACACGAACAGCATGAAGTCCCCCGTATGTGGACTTTGTCTCTTTATACCACGTCAGCTGACTACCTTACAGCCCTGCATGTTCTGGCTCAGGATTACATTATTATTATATATGAACTATAGTGCATCATTTTTCAAGGATAAACAGGAACACTGTATGAGAACAACCTGATGTGTTTCACATGATAAAACATCGAATGGAGAGTGGAGGAACTACATATATAACTGTATGGGTTTAAAGTCTGTGAATTGTCCGTTTCAGTAACTGTCTCAGCTCTTTGACATGTTGAAGATAGTCTCTCTGGAGTCCACAAGCCTAACTACTGCGTACTTGAAGGTGTCTGTTTCCTTCAGATATAAGGGGTCAGAATATAGAGAGGTTTGGTGTATGATAGTTCTACTGAAGTGGAGATTTCTGGCTCTGAGCCTGCGAAAATATTCATTTAAAAAAGCGTCATTTAAAGATATGTTTTGTAAGACTCACTACAGACTAAAGAACCTACAGGTGAATAGGGTACATTATTTAACTAATAGATATTACCATGAAACTTCCCCAGTTAATTGATGAAAAAAAAATAACCGGCTGTTGTGTATTATTGTGGTACTCAATTTAGAAGCTGTATCTACATCTTTTACAGCTACAGCAGTAGTGTTTCCGAGCACCAGAGTCCCTTTAGAAAACCTCTCATTTTACTGCAGCAGGGTCTGGGTGTCTGCCCCCCACAGTTCTGGTTCTCCCGTTCCTCCTTTCCCCCCAGCAGGCAGAGCAATACGGCCTGGGCCTCCAGCAGCGGGATGCCTGTGTTGACTCCTAGCGGGGACCCCCACTGCTCCCGGCCAGAGGACGAGCAACTGCTTCCGGGCGGTGACTTCTCCTCCTCCCTTCGACTGGCAGCGATGCCGGATCTGGGTCTGTCCATGGTGGGGCTGGTCAGAGGACCCCGCTGGACTCTGAGCTAAAGGAGTTTCTGGTGAACCTGCATAATTTGGCTGATTTCCGTGGGACCGATGACAATCATTCTAAATAACTAAATAGAAATAGTCAATATTCTTGCTGTTGATCTCGTTCACTTATGTAGGTCATATAGAGGCATCAGTATTACAATTGAAACCATTTCAGAACCAGTTAAAAGATCCTTAAATATTTTGCATTGTCTGAACTATTGCTGAAGAAAGACCAAAGTCGCCTCGTCTCTCTCTCCCTGGCTGTACTATCTCTTCACATGTGTCCGAACATCATTTTTCACTTTTGTTGGCTTTACAGTTGGCAGTAAAATGTTCATATTGAATGTGCCTTCAAAGCATTCTCTGATGAGTAGAAGGCAACAAGCACATCATTTTGTCTCCTTTGTCATGCAGGGAATTAATTCCTGAACTCACTTATCACCTCTGCATTGACTTATTAAAAAGTGGTGACTTTGGATGTTTTCTTTCAATTCTAAACCCTCTTTTACAAAGTTAGGAAAAGTGTTGTATTTTCCATTAGATGAATCACAGAGTTGGTCAATGTCTCAATTTCTTTTTTCTCAATTTGGATTATTTTGATTGATCCGAGCCGTTAAGTGGGAGGTTCTTTTCTGTGTGATCATGGACATACATCCACAATCAAAAAGGAAAAATGAGTGATCTCAATCTGAGTATACAATGCAGATTAGCTGGATATAAACGTAATATGTAGGAGACAAAGAGTTTAACAACACAGCATGAATATTATTAGTCACATTAGTACTACTATTACTGATACCATTAATACTTATATAACCATTATTATTCTACTGTATCCACTGCTGCTGTTATTATTGGTAGATGTAATGTTTCCGTCATTATTCTGCTCACTACTCTCATTATATGAATCATTTATGTCATATGCATTGAATGTGTTGTAAATCTGTTATGTTGTTCATTCTGTACACATGACATCGATCACACTTCTGTCCGTCCTGTTGCTCTCCCTAAAGTTTCTCCCTCCCATCCACAGAGGACGTCGCATGTGTACAGGTTGTTAAGCCCTCTGAGGCAATTTGTGATTTGGTATTTTGGGCTGTACAAACAAATTGAACTGAATTGAATTGAATGTCATCCCTAACACAGATGGAGAGAGATTACACCACTTGTATTACAGTCCTGACTACAATCTCTGGGATGTGCCAATGTTAGCAGAATGCTAAAGAATTAAAGTACCAGAAAATACAGTTAATTCCTCTAAAAATGGATATTTATCACAATCTGATTGTGTGAAAACAGATTATCCTCAGTAAGACTTTAAACATATCACTGTAATAGCAACATCACAGTGTTGGCTGTGTATCTCTGCTTGTTGTGCACACATTGTGTGAAATTCAGCAGTGTTTCCCTTTAAGTCACGCTGTTGATGTCATGTTGAAGTGGGCCCTACTATAACAGGGAAAAACCTGCCAAGTCATTTTAGAAAGGCACAGCTTTGAAAAGATTAAGAGGATAAAGGCGGAACATGGTTTTGTCCAAACAGCAGAGCTCCAAATGGACAACCCTGTTCTAACAGTGTTTGGAAAGTGTCCCTTAGGCCAAAATCCTCCCTGCTGAGTCTCGTCTTTCAAACAAGACACACAAGAGTTTTTTTTACATTTCCTCAGACTCCAGCTCAGAGCTACCGTGCTTTTGTTGTTGATCTGACTGAAAATGCAGCACCTTGCATCTGTTGTTTGTCACCTTGCACTTAAAACCACAGCCAGACACATCCAGACTTCACCATGCGGCTCTGGGGCTGATTTTCAAAGGCCTTCAAGGTCTTCTGGACAAAGCATGGAGGTAAAGATTCACTCAGAGCATTTAGTGACTCTGCTGCTTCATCATCCTGAGTTCTGTGCTGTGAATATGATGAACACATATGAGCTTCATGCACTATTCATTTTAGCACAGATGTGCCTGCACTTAACATGGCAGGAGCTTCATGGAATCCATCACCATAGTGACATGGCAGACGTTTGCCTGGTGTTGTTGCCATGACAACCTTTCAGACACAGAACATTTATTTATATGCCAAGAGAGACGAAAAAAGGCCTCCACAGGACTACTGACTCTATCAGTGAGCTCTACTGTACACGTCCAAACGCACATGATCAACGCAGCACTACACACAAGATGAATTCAACACATACTTTTCATAGCACTCCAGCTTCATTAGATCACCTCCTCCCTTCCTTCTCTTCCTCTTTCTGTACCTAACGACTCCTATCTGCTTCCATCCGCTGCAGCTAATTGAAGCGTTTGCGTTAAAAAGACCTGGGGAAGGTTCTGGGGGCCCCTCTTTAATGAAGTCTGATCTCATTAAAAGATACAGCTGCCAATGCGAACGCCGAGGAAAACACGCCGGGACAAAGGAGGAGAGGCCAGCGAGAGCATCGGCAGGTTGTTCTCCACATAATGAAAACGCCGCCATTAACAATGCGCCAATCGCGAGATTAACATGCGTGGAATGGGCATGCCCATTCGAATCTGCATTCTTGAGGGGTCGCTCAGAGGCGCGCTCAAGATGGCCGCCGTCGAAGCTTTGATGATGTATTGATGTGAACGGGCGAGGCATGATGTGTGTGTAACAAGCCTACTGAATCTAAAGTGACTGTTGGGTTAGCATGGGCCTGATATCTGCTGGTGATGGAGAACATGACCAACTCACTCTTTTCTAAATGTTCCCACTGTCGGTAATTAAGGAGCGCTGATAGCAGTAAACCAGGAGCAGCAGCAAGTGTTCTGTTGGCTTTTTTTGCCCTAAACTTTACCACTCAGGCTACATACAGGCTGCCATTCCCTTGTCATTGGGATTGTACATTGAAGTGGATGTGTCGCATGACGTCACCTATTGGTTTGTGAACTTCTGTTTTGAAGCCTCGAGTTCAGCATTTTGGCCGTCGCCATCTTGACGTTTTGCAACCAGTGAACATGAGTGATCATATTTGAACTGAAAGGAGTGATGTAGAGACGCCGTATATGGCCATGGTAGCCACCTGTCAATTACAAGGTAGCCCTGCCCGAAAGCATACTCTGCTTTTTGATCTATTTGACTCTAAATGAACCATAATTTACTAAATGAACATCATGCTGTATTGAAGAAGACTTGAAACTAGAGATTGAGACCATAAACTCATGTTTACTGAGGTAATAAATCAAGAGAGAAGTAGAGTCATTTTCTCATAGACTTCTTTACAACCAGAGCTCTTTTGGGGAGTCGCCCCATCATGGCCAGTAAGAATGCAAGTTTTAAGACACTTTCACTCTGGCTTCTCTTCACTCAGAACAGGAAGTTGCTGCATGGACTGCATTGACTTACCGGCATCGCATCATCACCGGCCACACACCCTTCTGGGGGATTGAAAACAGAGGCATCTGATTTGTTTTAGAGACATGTCTAATGAGCGTACTGCAGCAGCTTCCCACTCAAGCTAATGTTAGCTAACCAACAGTAGTAACTGTCAGTTTTACCATGCACTGACAGTGAATATAAACAGATCTTATGTGAAATCCTTGGTTATTAATATGGTTGTTTCTAGTTTCCTAGACAGTACAGTCATACAGTAAAGCAGCATTACACTGTCTTCTCCAACTACATCTCAGCCAATAGATGAAACAGTGAGTTATTAACATGATGGTTATTTACAGACAACACTTATCCTAACAATGGTGATTAAATAAAGACATGTATAGATGTCCAGATAAGCCATATTCAGCCACTGTGTTGGGTTGATCCACTTGGATTGCTGACCCATCAAACTTTATAAAGCGAATGCTTTTGTTCAGACAAAGTCCCAAAATACCCAAAAATATCCGGCCACTGTGCTGGGTCATAGATCGATATTAGACATGACACTAAATCAAACGTTTGTTGAACAAGAAACAAATGCATACAAACACGTCAAAATTGAATTGAACTCTATAGGATGTTTGTGTTTTCTTTTTGTGTTGTTTTTTTTCCAAAGAAGTATGACAGACATACTGCATATACCAAATAGTGCATCATATTCTTAATGAATCAAGGTACATCAGGTCACTCTCGGACTGCAGGTTGAAGCTGGATCTGGATATGTTCGCAGCTGGTCTGTTGCTGCTGGAGTCTGATCTGATTTCATTCATTTATCTCTGTAAGGCTTCGTTGCGTCCTAAAGACACTTTTGGTGTTTTTTTGATTCACACAACACCCAGCATCCCAACAGGAAGCGTTACCCGAGTAACATTTGCTAATATATCCTTCCATCACATTCTTTTTGAAGATGTCAGCTTCTTCAAGCTTCACTGACTGACACCCAGAAACTATGATACACACTGTGGCAAACGGAACCAGCGTCACTATGTTTCTTTTTCTCAAGCTTTTCTGACCTAGCAACAGTAACTGAGGGGGGCGGGATCTGTCAATTGCATATTAAAATGTTGTCCATCCATCCATTTTCCTCCGCTTATCCGGGGTCGGGTTGCGGTGGCAGCAGGCCAAGCAGGCTGACCCAGACTTCCCTCTCGCCCGCAACATTTTCCAGCTCATACTGGGGGATCCCGAGGCTTTCCCAGGCCAGCTGGGAGATATAATCAGCGTCTTCTGGGTCTTCCCTGGGGTCTCCTCCCAGTTGGACGTGCCCAGAAAACCTCCAATGGGAGGCGTCCAGGAGGCATCCTGATTAGATGCCCGAACCACCTCAGCTGACTCCTTTCGATGCGAAGGAGTAGCGGCTCGACTCCAAGTTCCCTCCTGATGTCCGAGCTCCTTACCCTATCTCTAAGGCTGAGCCCGGCCACCCTACGGAGGAAACTCATTTCGGCCGCTTGTACCCGCGACCTTGTCCTTTCGGTCACGACCCAGAGTTCGTGACCATAGGTGAGGGTAGGAACGTAGACCGACCAGTAAATTGAGAGCTTTGCCTTCCGGCTCAGCTCTCTCTTCACCAAGACGGTCCGGTGCAGCGCCTGCTTTACTGCTGCAGCCGCACCGATCCGCCTGTCGATCTCCCGCTCCATCTTACCCTCACTCGTGAACAAGACCCCGAGATACTTGAACTCCTTCACTTGAGGTAGGCACTCTGTCCCCACCTGGAGGGAGCAATCCACCGGTTTCCGGCAGAGCACCATGGCCTCGGATTTGGAGGTGCTGACTCTCATCCCTGCCGCTTCACACTCGGGCTGCAAACCGCCCCAATGAATGCTGGAGGTCACGATCCGAGGAGGCCAACAGGACCACATCGTCTGCATATAGCAGAGAGGTGATCCCGAGACCCCCAAACCTGACGTTCTCCACCCCCCGGCTACGCCTAGAAATCCTGTCCATGAAAGTCACGAACAGGACCGGTGACAAAGGGGCAGCCCTGGTGGAGGCCAACACCCACCGGGAACGTGTCTGACTTATTGCCGAGAATGCAATTAAATGTTGTTTAATGGTATAAATGAAATGAGTACATTGACTCAAGTACTGCAGTTAAACACAATTTGGAGGTATTTGCACATCATTTTACACATCATACTTCAGAGGGACATATTGTCCTTTTCACTATACATCTTAATGCGTTAGTTACAATCACTTTGTCATTTTGTATACAAAAAATATGACGAGGAATTTGAACATGAAGCATTGTTGTAGCTTAAACAACTTTAAATTATTTTACATATTTGGTGATAATACCTTCGTAGTTTTACTTAAATCAAACTTTGAATGCAGAACTTTCACTTTAAAGCCTATTTTTATATTGTCATTTCAAGTTTAATTCAAGTAGAGGATCTGTGTATATATATATATATTTTTATTGCATGAACATAACTCTCACGTTCACAGATCAAGAAATGTGTTAGCAAAGAGTGATCTCGCCGTACCTCTCAGACGCTTGGCGTTGGCCCCAAGGTGTACCAATAAACATGAATTTAGAAAGAAAGCTGTCTTCTAGAGTACGTGCAGTCTGGGCAACATACAGAGTTTATCTGGTGGAGACGTGTTCAGCAACATTTGTTCAGGGTCAGTGTGAAGTTAATTATGCATGTCAAAGACAATCTGAGACATTATCCCCAATAGCATCCCAACAGTACAATAAGCAGGACTCTAAAGTCAGCGTGTGAACTCAATCATCAAATCAACCAGGACGGATGGAGGGAAAAGAGAATGAAAGAACGAATAAGACAGAAAAAGAGGAAGAAACACTGACATATCCACATTATCCAATCAGCCTGGACCCAAGTGAAGGTTTCCGTCTGGTGGCAAAGTGGCCATGTGTTTTCAATCCTCCCTCCATGACAACGCCTGTCACCACCAACACTACCTCCCTATCCTTGTTTGACCAAACACTCGCACATTCCATCCTTCACATGTCAACGGGCTGACACTTGATCCTAATTGGCCACTACTGCAGCTAGGGGTGTCTAGTCTCTCAGGCAGAAGTGTTTAAATTCTGGCTGTGGAACCTGAGCTCGTCCAACGGGGTCATTTCTCCCTGGGTGGGGAATCAAACCCCGACAAACACAAACAAGAGTTCCAGTTATGGCGCAGGCCGTCAGGCACCGTGGCCCTATGTCGGACCCATCAAACAGCATCCCTGCTCCAGTTGAACCGGACCCCATTCCTGACAGGTCACGGGAGAAGATCACTCCACTTCATCAAAGTCACCGTTTCATTCCAGCCTTTCAACAGATGGAGTGGACGGGGGCTGCTGTGTGTTCCCACATCAATGCTCACACTCACAGGACAAAGCTGTGTAGATACTAACAGGCTTACCTTATTCCTGATAAGCTGTTGCTAGTGATGATGACTGGCCTGGGATATACAAGAGAGGCCCTGGCTCTTTGGCTAGAAGGTGTTAAAAACAGGGGTGCAAAATCATCAAGGGGAAAAAAGGTGACAGAGAGGCAAACATCCCAGGGGGGTCAGGGGGCATGCCCCCACGGGGAGATTTTCTTTTTAATAACACTATTAAAATACAGTCTTTTGGTGTATTCTTCTTTGTACAAAACGTGTTTTTAAATCACAGATAATCTTCACTTGTTCTGCCTAAAAGAGACAAACACATTTATTGAAGTGAAAAGCAAGCATTTGAGTCTCAGAGTGTCATAAACTATACAGAACAGTAAAATATGGCACGCATATACCTTCACTTATCTCATTGAAATACTCCAGACAGAGCACCATGTGACAGTGTATGGTCCGAGGGCCCCCTCTACACATTAGGTTGCAGGCAGGGTTCACCCTGGACAGGTTGCCATACTATGGCAGGGCTGACACATACGGAAAGACAACCATTCACACTCACATTCAACACCACACCATAAAGATGTGGGATGGAACCCGGGCCCCTCTTTCTGCGAAGTGACAGTGCTAGCCACAGCACCAGCATAAGTACATACATACATACATACATACATACATACATACATACATACATACGTTGATATTGAAATGTCATTATATGTCGGGTCTATCTCAAATACCGTGCATGTTAACTACATGTTAACTACAAAACAGTCCATTCCTGTAAAGACTATACAGCATCCTTTGAATTATCAGCAAGTTCCAGTTAAACTGGCCTTTTCAGTTGCATTGTTTCTTTAAAGCAGAATAACAACATCATACACAACAATGGCGTTCAGTAGCCTGAACATAATTCCCAATGTGATAGGAGCTCTTTGTTAAAGACCAGAGAAGAATAGTAAGTGGTACAGCAGGAAGTGCTACTGACCTTGTGGTGGCCTACGATAATATGGAAGCAAATTGTCACGTATTTCAGTCGGCAGCTTGTAATTTACAACTCACTGAAAAACAGGTTGGATATGGACATAAACACAGGTTGT
This sequence comes from Pholis gunnellus, assembly GCF_910591455.1. Classification (NCBI taxonomy): domain Eukaryota; kingdom Metazoa; phylum Chordata; class Actinopteri; order Perciformes; family Pholidae; genus Pholis; species Pholis gunnellus. The sequence continues at coordinate 2,122,380 of NC_136539.1, forward strand.
GTGTTGTGTCATTAAGGACGAGATGCCTCGCAGCATCCATGGAGCGGCTCAGTCAGTACCAAGGAGCAAACACACTGTTATCATCAGGCAAATTGTCTGAATAATTTGACTTTGTGTCTGTCAGTATAATGAAAGTCTATCCAAAGTGCTGTCGGACGGGACTAAAATACAGTCTTCCTCTGTTTTGATTTCATTGAGGACAGATGTTGCCTTTCACCACCCAGCTTTGTATTCAAACAGTGATACAATATTACATATACTCTATCATTATTATTTTATTATATTTTAAAACACCAAAGTCACACAACAACACAAACAAGCTAACCAATGGAGGCAGCAGTAGACCAGCAGCTCCTGTGCTCAGAGAGGTAAAAATACTGTTGTTGTCGAAGGAGCCTGGTGGCTTTTAAGAGAGAACAGATAACAGCTTCAGTTCCTCGTCAGAAAGTGCTGTCTGGCAGCAAGGTAAAGCTGTGCAAATATTCTAAATATAGCGTAAACAGATATAGTTGTATAGGTGTCTAAAATAGGTTTTGCCACTCTACATTGTTTTGCTCCTGTGCTCCTGTCTGTTTAACTCCATTTACTGCAGCTAATACACTGACCAAGAATAACAACCCCACATCAAAACAGCCAAACTGTCCACTCAACAATAGTCAATTCAAATAAGACTGAAGCAACTGTCCCACAGGTTCTGTAGGTCAAACAGTGTGTGAGATATGAGGGGTCTCGTGGGATCTTGACACTTGAGACTCCCTGAAAGCCTCTACAGCTACATTGTAGGAGTCTCAGGAAAAAAAATCACTGCACTTGCAATTGTCACTAAAATTGTCTTTAAAAAGTCCAGCAGTATGCACTATTCAAACTGCAAAATATTTGAATTGCAATATGCATTGCAAAACATTTATCCACAAATATTAACACAGAAAATAATTGTTGTGGTGTTAAATGACCTGCTCTCTACAAAGGAGAATATCATGAGAGTTGTCAGAGTAACTAACGCAAAAATGTTTATAGGTGACTTATTACGATGTTATCATTGTCAAAGTTGGTTCGAAGACTGAATACGCTCACATTATGTTTATCTATATTAGATAATCCTAATTCAAGCTTCACTGACTAGCTTTTCCGTGAGCTTTCACATTACAGAGTTACAACACATTAAATAGCCTTTGAGTATGTGACAAAGTGTGGTCTAGATGGCCTTGGCTTCAATCCATGAAATCTTGTATATTGAGTCTGTGTAAGACCTCAGCATAACACTGGAGCACTAGGCAGGGCATTGCACCGAGTATTTTTGCACACTGAGTTCAAACACCATATCACTTACCTCTTCCTGCCAGAGGAGGTAACTATATATCCAGAAAAGTAATGCATTTTTGGACAAAAACATTGGAGTGTATTGGTTTACTGTCTGTCTGCTTTTGACAGAAAGCGAGACCTGATCGAGCAAGCAAGAGACACTGTGGCGGACACGTGGAGCGACGTTTCCATGGCTAAGTATGGCTAAACCTCGACGTCTTGTTCTGGACAACGCAAGGTATCTCTCACATCTGATGGCCTGTTAGCTGGTGCAGCCAGAGGGCTCAGTGGTAATTAAATCCCCTGCATCTAAACACAAATCATTTTACCAGTACTACCTATGCTGTGACAACATGCTATACACTAATTTCCCAAAGGATAACAGGCCTTCCACAATAATTTCATACAAGGCTGAACACCCATTTAATGATGACTTGTCAGAAATCATAGCTTCAGTGTTTGCTGGTCAGACGATACCCACATAAAATCTGTGCTCATAACTTTTTGTTGGTTGTTGGTGTTATGTCAAAGCTTCTAGGAAGAACTTTCATTTTGCTTCAATTCTGGCGGTCCCTGTGGACAAAACTGGTAGTGTTTCTGACCACCAGAGTCCATTTAGAAACCTCTCATTTGACTGCAGCAGGTTCTGACAGTCTGCCACATGCACTCCTGGTTTTGGTTCTCCTGTACCACCCTTCCCTCCAGCGGGGCCCAGTAATACATCCTGCGCCTCCAGCGGGGGGGGTGTCTTTGTTGGCACCCAGGGAGCTGCTGGAACCTTTGACCTGGAGTCCAAGGTACTGGATCTGTACTTGGTGGGATGGTAGTTGCTGGAGGCCCGCTAGAGTCTGAGCTGAAGGAGTTCTGGCTTTCATCTGATTTCGCGGGTGGATAACTGTAAGAATTGCCAATATTCTTGCTGATGATCTTGTTACTTAGGTTATCTAGAGGCATCAAATTGAAAATGTTTCATAAGCAGTGACAAGGAACTTTACAGGCAATAATACACATGTGTCTTTTGCTGCTAAAAACTAGCCTGTAGCATCTCCTTGGAGCCAAAAGTTCAATTAAGCTAAATTCTATAGCAGTATACAAACCAGAACACTGACTCACCTGCTCTTTTCAGATGAGAATATCACGACAGTTGTCAGAATAACTTACACTAAAATGTGTGTAGGTTAATTATTACAATATCGTCAAGATCAAAGTTAGTCTGAAGACCGAAAACACTGACATTATGTTAATCCAAATGAAACAATCTTAACCCGAGGTTCACTTATCAGCTTTTTCAAGAGCTTGCTCAGTTGTCATGGACATGGCTGAGTTGTTACCACATGACTGCAGTTCCTTAGCTCATGTGATGAGGACTGAGCCATATCCATGACAACCCAGCCTTTGCATCAGTGGATGGGATGCACTTGAGAACTCCAGAAAACGTTTGAGGGTGGACCTGGAGTTAAGATGATTTTACCACACTTAACATGGAGGTTCAATGCCGGTGTCCCTCTTCTCATTATGTTTACTTGCTAAGTAGGAAATAAATATGGCTAAACCTCTGAGCCACACACAGATCTGATATACTGCATGCAAGATGTGTCACAAATATTTAGCACCTTAGACACGAACAAGGAAACAGCAGGGTGGAGAAGAGGCCTGAACCAGGTTTGTCTGTAAAATGAACAGGCTGCTTGATTCTTAAAGTGCTTCACTTTTCACTCAGGTTCAGATTTCTTCTTCTGTTTTCTTCTCCTCCCACAAGTCCAGCTCCGCCATTGGCCTTCCATCACACTTTATTTTCTGTAGTTAACCATTGTGTGCAGTTGCTTTTCACTTAACAAGTTATCAAGATAGGTGTATAGATAGACGATGAATTGTAAGTCGCTTTGGATAAAAGCGTCTGCTAAATGACTGTAATATAATGTAATGTAATCAAAGTAGTGGATTCCAGTTGTTCTGTTTGAGCAGTCTCTGCTGGCCTAGACAGAATCACAAAGTTATAGCTATTTTATAATTTAATAATTATTTATAAATAAACTACATGTATTCTAAACATTTCATTCCCATTAGCTTATGATCTCATTGCATACTGTCTTCCTCAGTTGCGCTGAGCTTATTTTCAGTAGAGCTTTTATCTAATCAGATTTCGTCCCTATGCTGTCTCTAAGTAAAATAATCTGCCCGAGGCCTTCAGAATTACAAGTAAATCACTTTGCTGTTTAAGTAAATGTGGACGATATTGTTGATTGTCATAGTCTTCAACCAATCAGATTTGTAGTTTGTTGGGTGTATTCTTTGACGTGACGAGCCTTCTAGCTGGCCTACAAGTAGCATTAACGTGCGGTGTGATTGGTCAGTGGGCTAGTTTGACTGTTCTGAAACTAGCTAGCAGAACTTTGTAGTAGTAAGAGTTAAAGTTTAAAGATATGTAAGACATTTTTATGTGACATTACATTTTTGGGATGTTTAGCGGTAACAATCTACTGTCTCTGTCGAGCGGATATTTTCAGCCCTAAAAATGCATTAAAACATATTCAAGGAATACAACTGTGGAGTCTCAACTGTCTTCACTGGTGTCCATGAATCGAGAAGGACCTCTGGCTGGAACTGAACCGCACCGATGTTCTGTCCAACCGTGTCATTGAACTCTTTGTAATCAAAGAAAGGAGGATGGACTTTGTCTTTAAGTGAACAGCAGCTTTGGTAAGTGAACTGCTTTGTTGTTTTTACATCTGCAGTAGCGTTTCTACTGTGTTCATTTTTCTATTGTCATTTTTATGATATTGTTAATATGGTTCCCTCTGTTGTGAATAATATTTGAATGGTGCTCTTGAGTTTGTGGTGGAATGTGTGTTTTAGTGCTGCAGTTTTGCTGGAATGTGCAGAGGTCTGTTGAATGGTGTTATTTGGGTTTTATGTTATTCTACCTGCTTTGTTGTCATATAAATATGTGACTGGTTCTTGTGAGTTTGTTCTTGCCATTGTGTTAATTACATTGATTTTGACTATATGCATTGTCCGTTAATGACGCAATACGTATTCATGTATCTGCACTCTGCAGTTAGGGTATTTGTAGGTGTTGAGCTTCATGTAACATTATTTCACTTGTCAATGTTGCAGTGTTATGTGAATATGAGGTTTTTAAACAAAACAAATAATAACCGTAGCTGTGGCGTCATAATGAGGTTATTAGGAGGTGGTTCAACTGTAGTAGGACAGCAATGAAGGCCCAGGTATAAAACACACGGCCCGCCACTGAGTTTGACTGATGTTTCAAACTTGATATGATTTGGTATGAGAACAGAATGTGGCGGCCCCCTTGATAGTTTTACAGCTGCTTGAGAGTGAGCACATCTGACTAGATATAGGCCTTGTGTTATTTCTCATCAAAGCCATGAACTTCATCTGTCTTTCCTTTGGTGGACTTGATGTGATTGTGTCTGATGAGGAGACGATAATGACGACAGAGAGTGAGATTTATTTTCACGGGACTCTGCAGTCCGTTGACTTATTCCAACATTACATAATGCAAGTGTCCTAGAATGAAGTCTGCTTGACATTCAGCTATCTTAACTGAAATGGTGGCCTGCACGAGGCAGAGCTGTCACCACAGAAACAACGATGATGCTGGCGCCGATCCCCCGGACGGATGACGAATAAGATAAAAGTCATCCTCTGCACTGCAGATGACCCTCTGATGACTGTGACTGACAGTACAAGTCAGCACATTGGCTCCTTCCCTTTAAAAAGAGGCTATTGTGAGTTGAGAATGCCCACAATGACAGTCCTTTAGATGTACTCGCAGCGACAAGGATGAATTAAACATTTACCCTAATGGAGAAGGAATAAAAACTGGATGACGGGCAATCGTAATGTGAGACACAGCCAAGTAGATCTGAGAAAGAAAGTGACCATAAAAAGATGATTATGGGATGATGAGGGGGAACCGGCTGGGATCTTGGCCTGGATAAAGAGTTCAGAAAAAAAAAAAGTTCCATCCACCCTCCCAGGTCATTAGCTCTCCTCTAAAAGGCTTTGCGTGCAGCATTTAGTCACCTGAGAACAGCAGTAGTTAAGAGTACGAGACAACAGTATCCATTCAGGAAAATCCACCACTGATGAATAATGTAATGGCATGAATTATTCAATAATTTGTCCTGTTTTTTGGGGCTTTTTGAAAGTGTGTTTCCTCACGTGGTGAAATTGCCTGAAGTCAAAATGACTTTCAAGTACCACTGGAAGGTAGCGGTGAGCACATAGATGTGTCACATGATTGGCTGCTCATCTATATTTTACAACTGAGCTATGCAGCATGATGCTCGCTCTCAACTGACTCTCCCTCCTTTAATCCCTCTGTACCCCCTCTCTATAGGGACTATATGACCCTTCTGAGAGTTAAAGTGTAAAATCCATTAAAAAGTTACATAGGAATAGAAAAGACTATTTGTGTGTTTGCCATGGATCAAAAAAGAGCATCATATCTCTGCTTCATGGTTTAAAACTTCTGACAATAATCAGGTATTAATGCCAGTGCTCAAAATGAACTGCAAAATAAACTTTTATTAACAAAATCCCGAAGTTCAGCACAAGCACGTTTCCTTCAATCCGCAACTCGATAGCGTTCTCATCTAAATGGTCAGTACAACAACTTTCCTCCCTTCAAAGTAGGTAAATATAAAGGTAAGTCATGTTTTCAACGATTGGTAGCATAGAAATATGAATTAACCTAAACACTTGGTGATGAACTCAATGATTTATACTGGACACACTGATATTAAATCTGCAAGAAATACAAAATAACATGTTTATGAATAATATGTTTCAGAACGCTACACCAGAGCTAATGCCAGTATGTCATGTCAGATATAAAACATGTAAATCTTTACAATTGGTGACTAATGTTATCAAAAAGTATAATTGTTTCACAACTCCACAGTGGCTGGCATACAATTTAATCTCCATCTTCAGTGCAGTTAAGTTAAATGTGTTAAACTGTATAAAGTTATACTATAAATAAAGTTAAATATAATATTCAGCATCACACACGGCCAACTCGCAGCAAAGTATCGTCATCTAAACACATACTATAATCTGTTTTTTCACATATATCTGAACTGTATCGAAGACAAAGCCTTGTTCTGTGTCACATAACCCAGTTTACCAGTTCTATAGCTGAGAGCACATCACACCAGGCTCTCTCCCTCTCCTCTCAATGACAGCCAACACTGGACTTCAACCATTTCCACATGAATTTCATACAGAATAAGTAACTTAACTAAATATGAGGACAGAGCCAGCAATTGATTAGCTTACCTTAGTATTGCATAAAGACTGGAAGCAGGTTGAAACAGCTAACATGGCACTGTCCGCTGTATAAATAAATCAGCTGACCAGCATTTCTTAATTTTTTTTTTCTGAGTTGCATTTTGTTTGACACACAAAAAAGTGTAAAAATGACTGTGGTTTTGCACTGAGTTTCATACTGTATCATTTTCTTGGCCAGGCCTGTGACGTCCTTCTTTGACACTTTTTTCTAGTCTTTTTGCTAAGCTGAAAACCTTCTGGCTCTGACTTCATATTTATAATTATAATGTAATATTTGTAATTGAATTGGTGTACAGAATTGTTGCATGCTCGAGATTCTAATTTACCTTTTCACAAGAAAGTGAATAAGCATATTTACCAAAGTGTTTGTGTCCAGTTCACTTATATGAAACCTCTTGGACCCGAGAGCCAATTGGGGGGCTAGGGGGGGGGGGGGGGGGGCGACAGAGTACACACATCCAGTACAAATCACTTCTGAGAATGAATTAAATGATATTTTATGATATTTAAAAAACCTACGTGACGAAGAAATTCTGATAAAATTGACCATGTAACCTATTTGAATCACTCAAAAACATATATATACACAAAGTACTACAAGATACTACAAGTACTACCACCTATTTTTCGCCTATTTTTCGCATGAATCCAACAATATCTTCCAAATTCTTCTCCTTCAAACCATTAAAAAGTTACAATTCTTCTGCCTCAGAGCAACACGGAGCCAAACAGCAAGAAAATTGAAACGCTTCGCACCTTGAGATGGTTTTCTGGATGAAAATCGCCCCAAAAAAATAATTAATCCTTGCAGCCATTTGCTCCAAGTCTGTCTCCTCCGTTCTGTGAAAAAACTGAGTTTCTACGAGCATATCCTCTACGAGGAATGGGTACGCTTTTCAGTTTTGGCCAATGGGTTTGACCCTTGGGGGCAAGCCTCATGTTTTTGTATTTTTACAGGCTTAAAATCCGGTCAATCAACTCAAAGAACATATCATTACACTCCTCACACTCTTCCGGATTCAAATCTGTGTCACATGCGCAAATCGTCCAATCACAGGCTTTGGTAAAGTTCAATTGCATTCTGTAAAACTGAAATTCAGACGAAAATGAGCCATGTTTTACAGATTATTATAGGGCCCAGGCTCTCAAAATGATGCCAAACTGCTGTATTAGATAGATTGAACACTATTAGTGATAAGAGAAGTGAAATATATAGTTATATAGTATATAAAAGTACAATAAAACAGCTATAAGTGCTGCTTCCAAAATCAGAATTGACGTTGGCCGACCTCAGCTGACCTGTACACAGACCTTGATTTCTCAGGCATACTTCACTCTATCAAGCCAATTCCTTTTTTTACAGACCACTAACCTGTTGTACTATGACTTGTGAGGGTTGATTTGGGTGTATCTGCATCATTTCAAATCGAGAAAATTAATAAAATGCATTTCTTTCAGGCGAACCTGAAAATTTTCTCTTTGAGCTGTGTGTTATATTCATCCAGCATTTATCAGTAACATATACACTGATATGTAGACATATGAACACATCTCACAAGTTAGTGTTACAATTCCATTGAAATTATTCAAATAGACCTTGTAGTTAGAGAGATAAGCCCCTTTGAGTATGGGTATGAAATTTTCGAGCAGAGGCCACAAAATAGGGCTAGGTTCTAAGATTAAAAGCTAATTATTTTCATGCAGTTCCTTACCTCTTCTTCAAGTTTCCAAATGTTTTGCAATTTGAACGCAATTTACAGAAAATCGGCAAAAAAAGATGCACACAGTTTGTTTTAATCGATACACCAACTTTTTCTTAGGGTTAAGCTTAAATAAGTCTGTTTTTTCCATTTTCAGCATTTCCATCCAGCTGTGTCTATGCTGGATAGAACTTGAAAATGTGCATAACAACAATTGTATGGAAACGCACCTAGTGACTCAGAAGAGACTGGAGGCTACAGAAGTGGAACAGGGAAATGGGTCACCTTCTCCATGCTGGTCCACCTCATGAGTAATTCAGACGAGCTGTGCTCCACGCCGCAGAATGACAAGCAAACAGTAGAAATGTTCTCCTCCGGGCAGGACTTGGATACCCAACCACTGAAAAACAAAAAACATGTATTCAAACACGGCCACCTTCCAAAGCTCCATTATTTTGTTCCCTTCACCCGTGGAAGATAAATTAGTATTCGGGCTGGGCTACATTTTGGACTACATTTGTTATTTGGGTGAAGCATTGCGCCCATACTAATTTAGCCGGTGAATGTTCAAGTTTCCTAAGTGGGCCTTGGAAAAATGTAAAAAAATAAATGTGGTGAATTAACCTTCAATTTCTCCCAGACACATTTTAAGTGCTGTTGTCAAGCATATTATGGAGTGTCGGAGACAACTCGCGTTTTGACACAGTTGCCGAACACGTTGTAAGGCGAACATCAAAGTCTTGTCCATGGCAACACGGTAAACTGTCACCAGCCTAATTAAAATGCCGTGTTTGCTTTGGAGAGAGGAATGCATATATCAGCTAGCAGCGAAAATACCGAGGTGCCGAGCAGCTTTGTAATAGTCTCATATTGGTTCATTTGAGTGAGCTCAGCCAAAACAAACTACAAAGGGCCGATTCCTTTCTCTTTACATCTTTTTAGTTTTCACTCAGGCGGCTGCAGCTGCACGATGACGTCAGATTACTCAAGGAGATGTGGACCAACATGCTGCCGCAGGTGTTGCGTTCCCATGTAAAGTGTGCTAAAAGAAACTTTGGAAAATGTTGCAGATGGCACGATGTAGACTCCTCACTTTAATGTGTGTCAGCTGTCTGAAAACATGGTGATTTATGAGAGTAAAACCATCATTTCCAGGACAAAGAATGAAAGTTGTCCGCTCCAAGTAATGAGTGTTACCGTCCATTCGATAGCCGTTAAATCTCAATGATATCAGCTCAAGATTCACACTGTGGACCTCCAGCTAGAACCAAACGCTCACTTCCTTGGGAACGTCATTAGTCTGCCTTCCTCCCTTCCTTGATGTCCCTATTTTATCTTAATGGCGCTTGGCAAGCCGATACCGAGAGTGTGATTGGATTATTAGCCACAATTAGGGACAGGGCAGCAAATGGCTCTCAATGAGGCATTAACTATCAGGGGAGAGTCTGTGTGAGAGGCCTGTGTCATCTTTCGCAGGGTGACGACAGATGTGCTAGTCTGGAAAACATCGACTTTGAGTACTTGGATGTGTAGCACATGGCTGCGCGTACACCTGGGTGAACACACAAATACATATCGCACATACACGCAGATGGAACATGCTAATGCTGACGGTACACACACACACACACACACACACTCTCAAGCTGTCACAGATCCAAGATGGATGTTTAGGGTTCATGATTATTTAGAAACTAGACCACAGAGATACAGTATGCCTGTTTCTACTCCTCTCTTGCATCATAACCTTTTATGCTTCTTCTTTTGTTCTGCAGAATAACATAACCGCTGCACAACATTCCCGATGTAGCTATTCGCACAGCTTACATTTGATGTACAGCTCACGTCCGAGTGACTTACACAAAGAAATAAAATGTTCCAGACTGTTACTGAGCCAGCAGGCAACCACAGTAACTTGATCACTAGGTAACAATCTCGATGGGCTGCTGCAGACCCTTTTTATGGAGCATTGGGGAGGAAACATTCATGCACTTAAAGTACAGGAAGACACAACTGGTTGAGTCTTTCACTTAAAAGGAGAGACTATTATATATTATATAGTTTCAAGGGAAGAATGGACTGTTTCAATCCTGGGCAGATATAAACTGTACATGCTGTAAAATGATCACATAATCATTGATCCCTTTATGTCACACACAGACATGGAGCATGTGTCCCTTTAACTGCAGGACTATACTGTATTGTATAATTGGATTACTGTTACTGACTCATTTTGTAAAAATGATTACATCTAAGTTTGATGCAATGGGTTTCAGGATTCATTAATTCAACTTGTGTACCATGTGGGTCTTATTTTCATTATTTTGCCCATCATTTCTATTGATTTTAATAACAGTGCACTTACTATATTAACTGTTGAGCTGTGGGAACACGGCAACATCACTAAATGCAGTGTGATGGGACAAGAAACAGCCAGAGGATTAGACAGGTTGTAAACAAACGATTTAGGCAAATTATGTGGAATGCAATTGGAAGATTGTCCTTCAGAAGATATCAGCCATTGATCTCTCTCTCTCTTTCTGATATCAGTTGTTCTCCTAAAAGTTTAGTTTATTTAAATGTAACTTGTTAGTTGGTTTAGTCTTAAGTTTAGCTTTAGTCTCAAATAACCTTCATAGTGAACAGTGTGTTAAAGTGTATTAATCAAGGGCACTTACGCTTTCCAAATAGTGTAAAAATACACATTTTCTGCCAGATTCCTGAAGGTAATCAGAAAAAAATAGAAAAGCGCTCTAGCTAAAATCCACTTCTGGAAAACATAATCAAGCTTTGAAAGGAATGAGAGGTAAGCAATGCACTTTGGTTTGATCTATGAAAATGTCAGATATAGCTCTACAGATACATGTTTGGTGAGTTATTCAAGGTCAAGTTTAAATATTTTGGATTTGATCTTTTATCAATGTGGTCTTTGTGCCACAGGTGATTTTGAGAGGCAGACAGTGGCAGTGATGCATAGAAGCTGTGTGAAGTGAGTGACACCACAGTGTTATGTCCCCTGGAGAAGCAGGTAGGAGAGTGATGTGCAGGGTTTGGGAGAGGCACTGAAACCAACTGACTTAACGGGAGGTAAAAACAGAGTTTGCTTAAGAGTCCCAATACCTTAGCAGTTGCATTTTACATTTCAGGCCTTTAGCTGTCTCGCTTAGGACCTAAAAATGCTTGCTGGAGTTGGAAAAGCTAAGCTGCACAAGGGAAGATTTATATGTACAAAAAGTCCCACATTGACAGCCTAAACTACAAATGAATTGGTGCTGCTGCAGAAAAAAAGTGTCCCACAACTCCTGACTGAGATGTCACAGATTCATCGTCTTTGCCAAAACTCATTTCAGAAGTAAGGAATCATCGTCGAAGGGAAATTTCTCTTCGTGCATAAGAGTGACGCATGAAGGCTTAAGAGCAAAATACAAAACGGTCTCTCACAGAATGAATGAATGCTCCGTCCATCCAGAGAAAGATGGATGCAACAACAATGACACTGTCTGCTGAGGAAGCCTTTTCTACCATGCTCACACTCTGCAGCCACTAACAAGAAAAGATTGGAGTCCAAGAAGTGTGCAGTTTGTGTCACAGTACATGAGTGCAGCTAATTAAATCCTCTAAACTTTAAAAAATGAAGTTATCTCTTGCTGACAGTCGCTGCCACCGAATTTGCCAAGTGCAGCTCTGAATTCCTAACTGCCACAATACAAGCAAGAGTGAGGAGGAGGAGGATGCAGATCCACTGCAGTAATTAATCTGCTACCGTCTGAAGTGATGGCTGAAAAGCATGCATTGCTAATTGGGAAAGTTGCAACAGGTTTAACATTCTGGATCAAGTCCTGCATTATTAGCCTGCATTTCATATTTACAAATGAATTTATTTCAGTCTGACTCATTGTTTTGTATTGAATCTTAAAGTTACAATACGGTTTTTAAATTGACCCTTTGCCCCCCTGCTACTACTTCTGTCAGAGCGACCACAGAGCCCACACTGTCACTAACTGCACTCCCTTCACAGTGCTATCGTGTGTTTATTCAAAGTTTATTAACATTGTCCAAACTGCACCAACTTCGCTACTGCACATCATTGGGTCCCCAGCAATACACTCACCAAGTGTGAAGTAGATCTGATGAGCGGCTCTCAAGATATGTGAAGGACACACAAACATACAGACAGACAGATTCCTTGCTTTACAGTTAGATCGTTAAGAGTTAAATATTGCTCTGTGCAGCTTTATGTATGCTTTGTGTTATTAAATAAGGAAGCAATACGATTCTGATGTTAATGAAGCACGTGGTTCGGAGTGTCGCTGCATTGTCTCCTCTGGTACCAAGCTGCACAATGTGTCATTGATAGCTATCTGTGCAAACGTATCTTACATTGCAGATGTGGCTTTTAATAAGCATTTTGATTTACTACCTTATATCTGTATGTGCATGTAAAACTAATTCTCTAGAGAGGAAAGAGCAGTCATTTTATTGTTTGGTTTGTCTAAACCGTAGCATGAGAGAGAGAGAGAGAGAGAGAGAGAGAGAGAGAGAGAGAGAGAGAGAGAGAGAGAGAGAGAGAGAGAGAGAGAGAGAGAGAGAGATTGTCTGTCTGTTGAGTTTTCTTTTCTCCTCCTGGCTCTTAGTTGTTCTCCAGCCGTGTGTTGGCAGGAGGATGTGGCAGGAACCATTAGGATGAGAAATGACAGTGAAGTCTGGGCCAACCTTCAGGGCTCGCACAGAGGAGAGTCTTAACAACCACATGCACTCAAACACCAGACACACGCGTACGTGCATATGCACACCTCGCATACAGCACCATACGCCATGTCCCTCCTCACTCCACACACTGCCGGTGCTCTTTTGAGGCAACCTTCACCACATCCGTGGCAAGTGTATTCAGCCTTGAACAGTTAAGAGAAAAGGTTGACCTTTTTTTTCTCTGAACTTCTATCCGTGGTGCCCATGTGATCGGCAGAGAGCCGAGTCGCGCAGACCAGACGGCAAAAGCACTTAGGATAACAACCAGAGCAGACTTCTCACTTCACAGCTGTTTCACTGCCACCCGGCCGCAGTGATTCACCATAACGCAGACAATGAATCCGCTCTGACAGCCCTCTGCAAGTCTGCATCATAAGTCTTTGTACTGGCGACTGGATCTCCCGCACTCATTATTGCAGTTGCAAGCATCATTGAAAATCAGTCAGAGTGGGTTCTCTGAAAAGAATCATTTGGAATCTGGGTAAAATTGAACAACATTGCATCTGCTAGAATCAATTTAGAAGTAAAGAAAGCATGTATGCAGCCAAAGATATCACATCAGTAGAATTTGGAATACTGGAATATGCACGTCACAGATGAGCAGAGTCCATGGTGTATTCAGAAACCTACATTTGGTTCCAGTTGGCATAACATTGTGTAATGGATGAAGGATTTCTTTTAAAAAGCAGCTCACAGAGAAGACAACCGACTCAGTTAATATCCACAGAATCTCCCACATTTTTGCACTGCTGCAATGTCACGGCTAACAAGCACCATGCCATCATTTCCTCTTAGTGTTAAGTGCCACTGCAGAAACCACAGTCATGGTATCATGCTACAGATCCCCTTCAAGTGGATATGGTATGGAGGTACAACTGGAGCTCCACACGTGTATGTGCTCATTGTGTGACTTAACTTTTACTGTGAAAGGTAAACTGTTACGTAAACAGTTGCTCTTCCCCTATCACTTCCTGTGACTGTAACCTGATACGTTTATAGTACTACCCAATGACCCATGACATCATCTTATCAACAAAACCTCAACTCTGTTTCTTTGCACTTACTGAAGAACCACAGAGTTCTACTCCCAGCTTTGGTAGCTGTGGGGCTCAACGCCACTCAAAAACACTCATGTCATTTTGTGTTACGTTTCCAAAATGGCATCCCAAAATATGTGCAAAGGATGTTATGGACACAATTTTTTGACAGTGTATATTTTACAGTATAGATTTGACAGTGTTTTGACTGACTCATACATTCAGCCATATTATGGTATGGTTGTACAAAGCAAAGCATCACAATCACAACAGCCACGGCCTGTTGTCAGCTATTGCTTAATTAGCCTTTTTAAGGCCCTTTAAACTGGTCATGTGACAGCGTGCAGGACTTTAAGCTTTCACACCGAACTCTAGAGCTCACTCATCCTCACATCATGAAAGGGCCTCAGCCCAGAGGCAAAGCTGGGTTCTGCTCTGTCAGCCGTGATCATGTAATGGCCTCTGCGAGGACTCTCTGAAGGCCACAGGTGCAGGTAGAGGCCAGGGTCTCCGGTAGTTCACCCCCACACATGGTGCTTTGGTCTCTGGGACTCTGGGATACAGGATCAAAGGGCCTTGGCAGCTGTGTTTGAGGGACAGCGCGAGGGAATGATGGAGCCAGCGGCTCCGCGCCGACATTATCCAGGTGGGGTCACGCACCAGTGCGCAAGGAGACAGGGACAAGCACACCTGCATGCTCTGGGTTCATCATTTTGGTTTCTCTCCTGGAGACATGCAGAGGGGAAGAAGAAGTTGGACATACTTTCACATCTGAATAATATGATTACAAGCAATGACTTCGGTCAAATAGCCAAGTTGTATTGAACTGCAGAGATACTTACAGTCCATAAAAGTAGATGGGAACCACTGATGTGCAATTTAGTGTTGGTGATCTAGAGAATAAGCTTTTATTGTGGTTCAGGCAGAGTAACTTGGGTAAACTAGGACACATCACAAGTTGTAAATTGTGTAAAATATTCATCATCTAACACTCTGCTAACAGCATGCATTCTGTCCAAGTGGGTTCATCAGAAACAAGACCAAACAGTTTGTGACTGGCTTATATTTCTGTCTATTATCTAACCTGCTAGCTTGTACATGTTACTGAAATATGAATGGAAAGACCTAACAGAAGATATGTTAATGATAATGACTTTGCACAGATGCATCCTTGGCGATGGTGGTGATGTTGAGCTTACATGAGGCCACAGTCCTAATCCACCAGGTTGTTTAAACTGGAACGAGATGTCACTATTGTATGTCCATCACTGACTGCTTTTAACCAGGTAGTAGCCAGGTGGAGCAATGCGCAGGACCCCGGCCATTACATAAAGGAAAAAGGATAGGACATCTGGTTTGTAGCCAGACAAGTTCTGCACAGGCATTAAACAGAGACCCAAACTTAGCCCACGATCAGAAGCTATATTTTTGCATGATTTCAGTTCATATCTTTTAAGCCTTAGCTTGCCACACTTAAGCAAAGCCTTATCCAGCCTGAACCTGAAGCTTAATGCAACAAAACAGCCTAAACCTGGCCTGGAACATGAAACTTTGTTGGGACATGTTGGCTTCCGGTGGCAAAACTCTAGGCCAGACACTGTCCACAACACTGCATATTCCAAATCAGTGGTTCACAACCTGTGGGTCAGGACCACTTAAGGGTCACCAGACCCTTTTAAAGACAAAAATCTATACTGAAATTTTTTTACGAAATCACTGACACTTCAAATGAGACAAATCTCAGAACAGCTTGAACCACTCTAAACCTAGATTATACTCCAAAACGGATGCGTGCATGGATAGTTCTGGTAGCATAGTCCTGTTAGTTATACACATGTACAGTGGATCACTATGCTATGGGGTCAGATCAGTCTCAATAATTGCAAATGCACACAGATAGACTCACAAATGCAAACAGAAAGATTCACAAATGCGCACAGAACAATTCACAAATATATTCGATTTACAAATGCACACAGAAGGATTTACAAATATATTCGATTTACAAATGCACGCAGAACAATTCACAAATACATTCCAATGCACAAATAAATAAATTACGATTTATATAAATGTAAAAAAAAAAATCACAAATATATTTCTGCATTTGTATGTATTTGTGTGTGGATTTGTATGTATTTATTTGTGGATCGCACTGCATTCATTTGCAAATCGCTTCACATTCATGTACGGATTTTTGAGACTGTTCTGCCGTCGCTGGATTCACAAATGCGTTTTTTTCAACATAGACCTGTCTGTAGCCAATCAGATGTCAGCCTCATTTTCAACCAATCACATGAGCGCAGCTTCATACATATTGTAGCCGTCTGTGTTCACCCAGAGCTCTACGATACCTCATATCAGTAGAGACCGGACCAAACTATGTGTATAAATGTTATTTCGGAGTTCCTTTTTGTTGGTTTATTGCCGTTAAATCATAGCCAAATCAGTTTATGTTGTGTTCATACAGCTATGGTAAACAGCCGACGTGTGGCTTGCTAGACACAGTGAATACAGTTCGATGAAATCCACGGAGCTCCTCCGGACTATGTTATGAACCAGACATGACGGCGTTTGGTTCCCCGTGATATCTGGGACTTCCACAACACATACTAAGCAGAAATAGAGGTTATTTTTTCCACAGTTGACGGCGGACAGTTGAACGGCTATCAGGGCGATAAGCCGCGCTCCCTCACCGGCATGTCAAGCGCGATTCACCGATTCACGCGAATGAACACAAATAGTCCCCCGGCGAGAACGGCGGCGCGATTAACGCGGCGCGAATCGTGTTTGGTGTGAACCGCAGCATTACGCTAGCAGCCTAGTGGCCTCATTGTTTGTACCATATGGTTTACACACACATAGTTTGGTCCGGTCTCTACTGATATGAGGTATCGTAGAGCTCTGGGTGAACACAGACGGCTACAATATGTATGAATATGTATGAAGCTGCGCTCATGTGATTGGTTGAAAATGAGGCTGACATCTGATTGGCTACAGACAGGTCTATGTTGAAAAAAATGCATTTGTGAATCCAGCGACGGCAGAACAGTCTCAAAAATCCGTACATGAATGTGAAGCGATTTGCAAATGAATGCAGTGCGATCCACAAATAAATACCTACAAATCCACACACAAATACATACAAATCCACACACAAATACATACAAATGCAGAAATATATTTGTGATTTTTTTTTTTACATTTATATAAATCGTAATTTATTTATTTGTGCATTGGAATGTATTTGTGAATTGTTCTGCGTGCATTTGTAAATCGAATATATTTGTAAATCCTTCTGTGTGCATTTGTAAATCGAATATATTTGTGAATTGTTCTGTGCGCATTTGTGAATCTTTCTGTTTGCATTTGTGAGTCTATCTGTGTGCATTTGCAATTATTGAGACTGATCTGACCCCATACTATGCTACCACTTGCAGTGCAGATGTCTCTACGGAGAGTACACTCTCTGATGGCAAATGTGGAAAGTATAACTTTGGCTTAATGCTGTAACCTGTAAAATGTACAGGTACTGGTCTCCAGTAGGAGCTTCATTTTAAGGGGAACACAAGCTCAAAGGTTGGGAACCGCTGTTCTAGGTGATGCAACAAGCCAGTGTTAAAAAAGGCTTATCGTTATTGGTAATGTTTTTACTACGTCAAATAGAAGGAATATTGGAGAACATATGTTGAAGAAGTGTTCAGTGAGGGACCACTGGACACACACATATATGGTTGACTAGATACTGACAGGTTGCTCATTGTCCACCATGTTTGTTGTTTGCTCTTAGTTACAAAATGTGCTACTTTCAGAATGAAGGACTGTATTTCCTCATGACATACAGATCAGGACTCATCAGTCAGCATTTCTTGGCAAAAACAACAACACTTGGTTAGGTTTAGCAAAAAAATAGTTGGGGTTAAAATGAATATGTTTGTTACGTACTTAAGTACGTTACGCAAGTTAAATCATGTACGTAACATAAAATAAATCAACCTTGAGTTTTGGTTTCACACGAACAGCAGGCTCCTGGGTGAAAGCCATGTGTTTTTTTTGACCCAACCATCCACCCAGACCTCCTTCCTAAGTGGACTTGGACTTTGTCACTCTTAATACTACATCCTCCTTTGCCCTAATATTACCGTGAATGGTTAAACATTGGAGTTAGTTGAAAGCCGAATGCATCTGGTACAGAAGCAAAAGGGTGACTTGTGCGTCGGTATCAGACGCCATGGGGCATTAGAAAGCATCTGTATTTAACAACCTGGGAATGATGGGTTGGTATTTGAATAAAAAGTGAGTATAGAAAAAAATTGGTTAAATTGTATTTAATATCATCAACGAGGGCGTTTTTTTCTCTACTCAGATTTCAAAATATACAAAAAATCCTGATATGAACTTTCCGTCTAAACACGGTCTTATACACACAAACACACATACATGGTCCTGAAATGATTAATGGACAAGACCCAACCTCCCATCCATCTTTCTCCCTCTCTCTGTCTCTCTATCTCTCTCTCTCCATGGCTCATCTGTGTCCTGTGGCCGACCTCTCCTCCCCTTGACCCTGTCTTGAGACCCTGTGCTCATGTCTTTTCACAGTCTATAGACAGGAAGTCACAATGATCTATGTTTGTGTAAGTGTGTCTGCGTTGTATGTGTGTGTGTGTTATAGAGTTTCACCATGAGGAGTTGTGTTCGGGAATAACTCTGAATTGCAGCCTCTTTCAAAAAGCCAGCATGACGCTAACTGGAGCATAGAAACCTAAAATGAGACATTTGGTGCTTGTGCTCAGCTGCTCTTTTACTGTGGTGCACTCCTTGAAAAGTGACAGATTGAGTCATTACCAGCAACAGACAAGTTGTCTCTCCTGTTGGTTCGGCTGTTGTAAAAATAATTCTAGGAATGACACATCGATATGTTTAATGCACCAAATAAGCGCCACTTTGGGATCTTATTTGGTGATATTGCTTCAATGTGGCTGACAGTGAAGAAAACTGTCGTCGAGGGCTGTCACTCGTGTAAGGTGTAAGGTTCATTTGAACCCAGCCCATAAAGCCTTTTCTTAAACTACATTTTGTGACGTTCTGTTCAGTTGCTGCCTCACTTTACTAGCCGTGTTTCCATTCAAGTTTTTATTGCAAACTTTTGAAATGTCGTGAAAAGAAAGAAAGATGTGAATAAGCGCGTTTCCTTCAACTGGTTTGGAGCAAATAAACTCAGCTACAGCGAAGTTTTGTCAGAGGTTGGCGCTAAAGGCTATGCAAGGCTGTAATCCACCAGAAAACAGAGTGGAAGACGAAGCAAAGACGAGCACTCCCTCACTACGGGAATATCCAGGAAAACACCAACGGCGGAAAGGGCTGATCAGTCATGTGATTCGAATGTTCGACTAATCAGAATTTATTCGTTTCCAGAAATGATTGCATCAACTCAATTTTGCCAAAGGCAAAAACCACATCAAGAGAGCGTAAAAACCCCTTTGTATTGCAATACAATTTATTTTATCTAGTATGGCTATTTGCTTACGACTTTTCTTACGTGATACTTTAAAAAAGGACATAAGAATACTTGAATGGAAACATGGCTACTGACAAGCTAACATTACTATACAGGAGTTACACTCGATCTACTTTTTTCCTATTTCCCATTTTCAACATTTTATTTTTGAGTAGAACAATGCACGGATTGTGTGCCATACAGGCAGTGCGTCGTATTGTAAAGGGCAAGGTGGAGACAGGCTGCAGGTGCATGAAGTATATAAATGCAGAACATGAGGAGTGCTAACTCTGACTTAAATTCCCCCCCTTTTGTAAGATAATAGATACATCACTTCTTTCCTGCTTTAGAAAAACATGTGTCAAAGTGTGGGTCATTCTGCTTATACATTAAACATTATGAAAGACAAATACCATGAACAGAAACAGCTGTCTCAATGTCTCTTTAGCCTCTGGAGCCTGGGGTAGTAAGGAGTCAACGGTTACCTCATCTGTGGCTCAGAAATGTTATTATTGTCAAAGCCTGTTAGACCTGATTTCTACTGCTAACCATCCATTTGTGCTTCAGAATAATGTCTTTTTTAATATCCTCGCGGGAAAGCAGAAGGAGAAGAAGTGCAACGGCAAATTAATTAAATCTGGAACATTCCAGATTTTAATCATGGACTTGAGAGGTAACAGAAAGGAGGGAAAAGCTTAACAGTGATGTTCTGTCTGTGCGCACATGAATAGAATGACAGAAATGCATGTGTTTCATTTACTGGAAAGCTCCTTCTTCCAGAGGTTCAAAGGAAAAGCGGAGGCATTTTAAATTAGACATGGGGCCTTGTACTTCTTGACTAGTTTTATCAGTAATTACATTACTCATCTCTAAATCACACTCTCATCATGCTTAATCAGGCAAAAATTGGACACATGCAAAAAAATAATGAAGGTGCCCTTTTCCTTCAAAGAAATTAATTTATAAGTACAGGAGACATGTTCTACGTTTTTCTCTTCTCTCCTCACTGGAGACACATGAGCACCACTCATTTCAAGCAATTTTGGCCATTTTTCTTCCACTCAGTCATTAAGAACTTACTTTTGTCACAATGTAAGAGGCTTTTTGGTGACCACGCACATGTTCTGTCAAATTGTTAATCAACAAAAAAGGAAATGCAAAAGTTCTTTTGTGCTGAAGTCGTTAGTTCTTTAATGTACACACTGAATTTGGAGATTTCAACGTACATACACTTTATTTCAATCATTGATTTTCTACATGCCCTTTCCCAAGCTCCAGAGCAGAGTGTTGTCTCAGGCCCGAGCCCTTAGTTTATCAATCAAATGTAGTATCCTGACCCTGACTTGTGCCAATGTGTCCATACTCTCAGTTTCTGCTCTCAACACTCTTGGAAGAACAGAACGGTGAGAAACTACAAAGTAAAATGGAAAGGTGAGTGCTTCAGAAAGTAGATATTTAATTGACTTTATCCAGTTTCTGAACATTTAGACTGTTAATCTAATCTAACAGCATCTGACACTCCAAGGCACTGGATTTCTTGGCAACCATGCTGCTGATCCCTGGAGCTGTTGAGCGGTTCGGGCTAAATGTGTCTATCCTCTCCTTGTCCTGCTGGTATCTAGCATTAAACTTCTTCTTTCTAACAAATTCCCTTTGAACATGGATGTCAAACCTCATTCCGCACAGTCCACAATACCGCCAACACCCCGAACTTTAACGATTGTCAGATGTCACTGTTTTATTTGAACTCTGGTAAGTGGACATTGATTATCTGTAAAGACTGTGGAGCTGAAATTGGTTTTCCTTTTGGGTCATTGGAAAATGTCTATGAAATAATTATTTGTATTTGTTTGTATGTGTGTGTGTGTGTGTGTGTGTGTGTGTGTGTGTGTGTGTGTGTGTGTGTGTGTGTGTGCGTGCGTGCGTGTGTGTGTGTGTGTTTAGAAATATCTAAAGTCAATAACTTATTAAATAGAATTTATAATTTGTTTTTGCTATTCTGTTAATATTAACTTTTGTATTGGATAGTTATGATGATCATCATCAGCTCTACAATGTTGTAGCAAAGGTAACAATGTATGTTTGAGAGCAGCAGGATTATGATTACCTGCTCTCTGGCACACTGATTTTGAATATGTGTGTAGGGTCTATGCCAGGGGTATTCAATTAAAATTCCGAAAGGTCCAGATTGAGAAAATCTCCTCGTGCAAAGCTCCGGAACATTACAATAATATCTAACTTGCGCTAATTAGTGTCATATATATTCAAGAAGCCTACAAACAAATGCATATGTAATATCCATATATAACAGTGAAACTAGTGCTGGGCGGTATAGCGGTTCAAACGGTATACCAGTTTCAATTTCCCATACGATATGAATTTTCCACATACCGGTGCATAGCCAGAACATTGCTAACAGTCTTCAACAGGCTGCTAAAGATGATGTTCGCCACCGAAGACAATAGCTGTGGCGCTAGTTATCTTATATGTATTGAGACAGATCCCTAGTCATGGTCATAACTTTATAACTTTATAACAATTAACAACCCACAACTAACGCTCTTTAACAGAGCAAAACACCACAACACAACAGTCTGTGACACATAAACAATTTGTAACACTAATAATTGTACATTTATAAACTTTCACCGCCGAACTGCATGCTGGGTACAGCTCACTCGATGCTAGCACAACAGTCTGCTAACAGCTGGGAGAGGCTCCGTCCTCCAGTAACGTTACATTACAGAACAGCGATGCAGGATAAACATAGACAGACCGGAGATGCACCGATAGAGTTTGACACATATGCAACGCTGATTACGTGTAATATGTGTGGTATTTGTTATAAATGTACGTTGGTACGTAGAGGGTGATACAAAGCTGTACTTGGAGGGGCTTAGGACCCAGGGGAATGTATGTGAAGGAAACCGAAAGAGACGGAAGACACGCCACACAAACAGCTGTTCACCGCTCGTCACGATCCTGTAGAACAGATTCTCAACTGGTGGGTCGTCGCGGACCCGTTTTCAGTGGGGCGCGGGCCTTTGCCTTAAAGCAGCGGAGTTATTCACGCTCCTTTCCAGCATTTATGGCACTTGTTCAGCGGCAGGAAAAACACAGGCCAATGCGTTGTAAATCACGTCACGTGATGCAGTTTAGCCAATCAGATAAGGGTATTCTGATACGTTTCCTTACTCCAGTGAGATGTACCCACACCGTGACACAGGGAGGAGAGACAATGAAAGACATCATAGGGCAGATCGCATGATAACCCACGTGAGAAAGTTAAATATCTGTGGTCGATTATACCAATTTAAATTGCTAAAAAGACTGCATTCCCAAACCAGTGCTGTGAAAACATTGAGATTAAAGTATTTCTTTTCCACACACTTGAACACATGGTGATTTCGAAAACAATACCGTGATATACCGTGGTACCGCAAAGTTAGGCAAAATACCGTGATATACATTTTTGGTCATACCGCCCAGCACTAAGTGAAACACTGACAGGGATCATGTTTCTGATAAAGTAGTACTTTTATTACTTCTGTTTGTCGTAATAAAATATTACATCATATGCAGATGATGTGTTTTTGTCAGAAGGATGTTCAATGTCTGCAGGATAACTTGTCATTGCATGAAAAGGCCTCATCTGCGCGGGTGAACTGGGTCAAGAGTGAAGCCTTGTTGGTGGGCCGGTGGAGGGGCCGGGCAGCGCCCAGTCTGCCTGGTGGACCTGAGTGGGGGAAAGAGGGAATGATAGTCCTGGGAGTTTTTTGGGGCAACGAGGGCTTTCAAGCAAAGAACTGGGAGGAAGTGAAGGAGGAAGTGTGTGCTCGGTTGTCTAAATGGAAATGGTTGCTACTCCAGTTGTTGTACAGGAGAAGAGTTCTGGTTGCCAATAATTTAGTTGAGTCAACTCTTTGGCACAAACTTATTGCTCTGAGGCCACCGAGAGGCCTAATAGAGGACGTCCAGAGAGCCATCGTAGACTGGCACTGGGTCTGGACAGCAGCTCTGTACCTGCCTGTTGATGAAGGAGGGCACGGACTGATTGACATCCAGTCCTAAATTGCCTCCTTTAGACTCCGGACAGCTCAAAGACTGCTTCACAACTGTGGCCCAAGCTGGCTCAAGCTGGGCGGTCGGGCTACGACAAGCAGCTGTTCCTCCTGCAACCAGAGAACTTGGACCTTACTGGACTAACATCTTTCTACAGCTCTGTCGAAAACCCAGAGAGAGTTTGCCGCAAACCGAAGTCTGTGTGACCAGTGCCATGATGGCTTTGAGTGCAGTTTCCCCTCTCTGTTCATTCTCTGATCTTCGCTCTGTCAGCACTTTTAAAAAGGTGGTTTCAGGTTCTTGGGGGTGTGGGGGGTGTGGGGGGGGGGGTCTTGGTTTGTTCATCTTTGGTCCAAAATACTCTGCTAAGAGGAAAATGGTACACATTTTGGTGAACTTTTTCTCATCTCCTCCTCTCCTCTCCCTCTCCTCTCTAAAAAAAACAAATACAGACAACAGTAAGTAGAGTTAAAATCTTCACAGAATAAAGGTGAACATATAAATTATGCAGCTGTATCAGAAAAAGATATAAATTAATATTTACCTTTTATTTGAGAGGGTTCATACTCACCTCCTTTCCTCCTCACTCTTCCTCCTCTCCTCTCGCCTCCTCTCGCCTCCTCTCTCTCCTACTCCTCTCCTCTCCTCTCCTCGTCACTGAGGACTATTGTCGGACTAAGGGTGGGCATCAACAGACATGTGAACCCCCTTGATATGCTGTGGACATCCTATTAATTCTCTGCACAGAGGAGCTTCCCTGGGGGGTCGAAACACGTTGGAGGTTCACGCTATTCAACACAATCATTTCAGTCTAAATAAGTCATCTCAAAGTCAGCTAAATTCAGTTCAAATGAATAAAGGTGCTCACCAGGATTGCGGTGCTGAACATTACCTGGAGGTTCAGGGCCTCTGTTGCACCGCCAGCTGTCGAACTGGTCTCTCCTCTCCAGATAAAGCCTCACGTTCCTCGCCCACTCCGGCCCAGGGTGGTCCCATAATGGGCGACGCTGACCGGGACTTACCTTTACAGACTCACCGGGTCCCTGAGGGGGTTTAGGTGGACTTACCTTTACAGGCACACCGGGTCCCTGAGGGAGTTTAGGTGGACTTGCCTGAATAGATCCACCTTGTTCCTGGTGCTTCACAATGCCTGGAGGTCCAGGGGCCTTGTTGCACCACCAGCTGTTAAACTGGTTCCTCCACTCCGGATTCAGCCTCCTGTTCTTTGGACTTACCTTTACAGGCTCACCGGGTCCCTCAGGGTACCTTCTTTTGCCTCGCCTTTGGGGTGAGCTTGGGGGGATGCTACGAAGGACCCCAGTAACCGTGCTGCCAGGGTCGTAGTCAGGTGGGGGTCCAGGTGGGGGTCCAGGTGGGGGTCCAGGTGAGGGTCCAGGTGAGGTGCCGATCTGGGAGGCGGGTCCTCTGATCCTGAGGATGGTCCGTGAGACTCCGGGCCGGTTAGGGTCCGGGATCTGGACGCTGCTGTACGCGATCCGTCGGCCATCTGAGAGTTCCTGTTGCAATTAAAATCACAGTTTGAAGGTTTCTTTTGAGAGATTTCGTCGACTGAAGGATATTTCTGCTTTTCTGACTGACTGAACTTTCGTTTCTGGACAGACGGAGTGAATTTTGAAAAGATGCGCATTTTGGTAGACATGGTAACAACAGAACGTTCAGGTCCCTGCTGAGAACAGGTCTTACCTCAGAGTCTCCATCAGGTCCGGATCAACAGTCCTCCGCTGCACAAACAGACATTAAATACAAGCTCATGAGGAATATCCTTATGGACATAAGCTAAAATAATAAAGCTAGCTTTAGACTCACGGTCTCCTGTCATGTTTGGGAGTCACGTGACCTGCAACCATACTATAGTATGTCTTATAGCATGTAAAAAGATGCAATAAAGTATATTATGTGGAAAAAAATCATGAAACGGTAATAGTATAGCATGTCCAAAAAGTATAGTATGACAAAAAAATGTATAAACAAGTCATAGTACAGTATGTCAGAAAAATGATAAAAAAGAAATAAACATTTGGAAAAAGTGATTGTATAGCATGTCGCAAAAAGTAAAAAAAAGTAATAGTATAGCTGCTATAGATCATATTTCAGTACAGTATGAGTAATAATAATGTGAGCAGCAATACCTCAAGAGCAAATTGAAGTTCACCCGTCTTGTGTACTTACATATTCACAGGGGTTGGCTGTCTTTGGCCCTGCAGCTGTAATAATTGCCCATTATTCACAAAGCAGCATTCTGGTGGTATTGGTGGTAACGTCAGTAGAGATGTTGGTGACTGTGTCTCGCCTGCAGTACATTTCTCATACTGTTAACCTGATTTTGCCATTTAATACAGGATATATTTGGGATTTTATTTGGGAACCAGTGTTCATTTTAACAGATTTAGTCTTGAGTCATTCGACCGAAATGCTTATTAGTAACACATTTTAATCATGTTTAAAATGCTTATTAGTAAAACATTTTAATCATTTTTCAATACTGTTTAAGTGAGTTTAACTTTGTGACTGTTGGGTTTAAATAAAGTGTGTTTACGATGCTCCACTACTTGAGCAGCTGATCTTGTACCCATCCGACCCGATCCCGCCGGCCAACTAGCTAAAATATGCACAACCTGAAGCAGACCCACAAACCACCGACTTCATGCATTATTTAGGACTGAGACGAGGACAGAGACGGACTCAGTGCCGCCACCTCAACATGCAGTGTTTGTATGTGTGTGTGTGTGAGACAGAGAGAAAGTGATGGAGAGAGGGGAAAAAGAATGTGGAAGGTGACGAAAATAAAGAGAGATTTTGTTTAAATTGTTAATTTTTCAACTACATTTTGGTCTCGTCTTTTTTTGTCAATGCCTGTGCCGCCTCGTCATTGTCTTGTTTTAGTCATGGAAAAAAAGGTAGTTGATGAACATATATTTGTAATAGTTTTAGTTGACAAAATGAAGGCTGATTAGAACTGCTGCACAGCCATTTTCATCGGGAAGAATATAATGTTAATACTTATCACATTTATAACAACCGCTGCCAGCCGGTGGACTTCTGTTTTCTTCTTCACTCCCTTGATAGTGAAGTATTCATGTATTCATGTTAAACATATTGTAATGTCAGTTAGATGGTAATCTGCATGAGGAATAAGAAAACCTAATTTGGTAATAATAATCAAGCCCTTCGAGTGATCGATTAAACCCGAGACATGATTACAGACATGACTGGAAGCGGTTTCCTCTGTAACAGGTATCAATCCCTGTGTGAGATTCAAGACTAGGATTCAGCAGGCTGTCTGTAAATATACCAGAGGACAAGAGTGCAATGCTGTTTCCATGGCAATGGGTAGCAAACTAAAGTCAGTGAAACGCCTGTTGGAGCACACTTCCTGGGCAGAGCGACAATTACAGTGGCTGTCAGAGCATCAAGGGCTATTATAAAACCTTCTCTGTAACCCTCACAAGCAGAGGAGCCATGGGCGAAGGAGGTATGGTTTTGTCTGTGTTTCACTGTAAGAAAAAGTAGGACCAAAAAAACGAAACAGTGTTTCAATTATCAGCTTTTTCTCCATCTAATTGTCTTTCTTTTTTACAAGCAGCATTAATATCTTTCATCTCAGGAACACAGCCTCGACACGAGGGGTTTCATCATCTTTTCTTTGTTTTGCTGTTAATTAGCAGACCTTTATCCTCACACACTGAGGATGGAAGAGCACAGTAGTCTATTAATTCAACCCTGACATTAATTCTTCCACTCGCCTCTGCCCTCAAAGCCACCGGATCCCTCATTATTCACCTCTCACTTTGAGCAGCAGCGGGTACAGCATTGCTCCAAAGCTCCCCCCCCCCCCTCCCCTCTAAAAGATGGGGGGGGGGGGGGTATTGACATGTCTCGAAATCTATGATGAGCCTGGTTTATTCACATACATTTACCTTGGCTGTCAAAGGAATTTCAACTTTCTTCCTGTTTTCTTTTTTCTATGAACTGAGACTGTATTTTCAGATGTAGCCTACATTTCATCTGATTGTCTGGAGGCCCCACACAGATTCTAATAACCGATGTGTGAGCGAGCCCAGCGAGAGCAGGCCACCACAAAAGATCCATTTGACTAGTCACTGCTAGGCCCCAGGACGACAGGTAATTTCACAGAGTATTGCCAGATAAACGGCTGTTGTTTTAGCGGGGCACATTATCAAGTGCTGCAGTCTTCTCCCTCGGTAAATTACACCTTCTTATCGCTCCGTATCTGTGTTCCTCTGAGTGGGGGGATTTTGGGGCTCTGATAGGAGCATGCATGAGCTACCTTTCCTGCCTTAAGGCAATCATCTCTCTCAACTTTGTGTGCGTGCTAAAGCTCAACTGGAATCACATTTAGTCATTCCTTTTTGTTATCAAAAATGATGTGCTTTTTTTGATGAAATATTAGAGGTTCATATTGACAGTTTGATTCCAGACAATTTATTAAAACTGCATTTGCATTAATCACAGTCCCTGTAACATCCTACATCAGGGGTCACTAATAGGCGACGGGGTATCCGGACCCTGGACCTAAAAGCAATAGATAATAATAGATAATTATCTTACTTTGACGGATAAACTTCCCGACTCGAGTGAGATTTACACATGAGATTTACACACACGTGTACAGACGGGGTGAGAGGCCGAGTAGTTGTAGAATCAGCGTTACGTGAGTCAGAGAAGTTATTTCACATGAAGTGACTCTAAAAAGAGCCGGAGAGACCAGAGTCTTTGCCCAAGAATGGACAGACTATTATATTTCCATTCTTTCCACAGACAGTTCAAAACCAGTACGTCTCATATGTTCAGAGACCGTGGCAACAAGTGGTTTTGATAACCACAGATAAGTTCCCTGGACACAAATTTCTCTTTTTAGAAGATGAGTATATGACATCACTTCACACCTGAATGAACTAAATGTAAAGCTGCAGGACAAATACAGCCATGAAGGTGTTTTCTTGTTTGACTTTCTATTATTGTAGTTCTGCTACTTGAGCTTCATATGTCTGATCAAGAACTGATTCACTTCTTCATTTAATTAAAACTAGTATTTGCCTGATTATTGAGGGTATATTTTGAACCTTTATTTACTGTGATTTAGATTTTACATTGAGCAATTTGACATTATTTGATCACACATATATTTTCATTGGCCTTCTTACAAAACCTCCAGCTGGTAAAGTCTTGATGTTGATAGCACGGTGACACATGGTGGTCTCACTCTCCTGTAGCCACACATGCCACAGAGTGTCATTGATAGAAGCCGTGTAAAAGCATGCAGTCTGCCACACATTCTCTGTCACCTGTGCTGTTCCCATTTGTCGATGCCTGCAGCCTGCTGTCAACATCACCATTACGATGAAACTCAGTTTGGTGCTGGGGAAACGAGTGACGAGTGAAAGAACCAGAGGCGGCCGGGGAGGAGATGACGATGAGTCCCGAGCCACATTCTGAATCAGACCCCCATCCTCTGGGAACTAACTTCTTGTGGACTCAGCTCGGCACCTCCAGAGGCCCCGGACCCCGGCGCTGACGGATATCCAGGTGGTTGACCGTGAGGGAGGAAGGGCTCATTAGCAGATGGACCACGGACCCTGAAGCCGACAGGGTTAGTGGGAGACGCAGCGCAGCTGAAGGGGGCAACGGGGGCTGTCACCATCACCATGACGGCCCAAAATGGACCCCTATCCCCATGCTAATTACTATGGAACCATAGGCAGAATTACGATGACACTGTTTTTCCATTTACTGTGTCTGTGTCAAGTTGCATTTCACTATACATTTTAATGAAGTTGAATTTGGAGACATGAATAGGGCTCAAAATATAGATGCTGGCTCTTCCTTTATATGGCATTCACAGGGTCTCTTTTGCTTGAATGCTCCCTGTTTCTGTGTGAAACCATAGAGGGTCACAAAATGTTATGCTACATATAGCTACAGGCAGTCCTGCTATACTCATGCCTTGACAACATTCTCTTCTTTCTAACAGATTTATGCATGAAAAAAACAACTACATTATCCCCAAAAATATATAAATACATTGGCATAAATGTAGTAACTTAATCTCACATAAATAGCTGAAACACTAAAAGTAAGTAGGGCAAAAGAAAGGAAAGAATCCCTGAACAACAAGAGGAAGTAAAGCTAGTGAAGTGCAACTGTCTATAAAAAATGCTAACTTCCTTTGAAAATAACATTTTGTATAGAAAGTGTACAAATTCAACATGAAACATGTTTACTCACATTAACATGAATTAGCAACAGAATATGAGACAAAAGAAAGCTTGGAAATATTGCACCGGATATGTTCTTATATACCCTTCAAAATAAAAGTCCCCACTATGTCCACATTTGATTTTACATTAATGCATACTGTTCATAACTTTTTCTAGAAACAGAAAACACAAGTAGACCAGCACACAAGTTCCCCAATGTCACAAAAAGTACTTTGTGAAAGCAATTTAGAGCAGAGTCAGCTATCACGTACATTTTTACTGTCCTCCACATTGCTAGTGACATTTACATTTACATTTTTCAGATATTTCCTCAGACAAGACCACACACAGCTGGAGCACAACAGCATTTCTCTTTTTACTGACTCGTAAGTGTTGTTTCTCAGTAACAGGTCACAGAGTCTCGACTGAAGGTAAACATGTTTGACAGCAGCACCTCCCATCAGTAACATGATACCAGCAACACAGAGGGTCCCCAAAGCCCCTAAATCTCTCTGTGGATGACGTCTTTTCACACCTGCGGACCATGAGCACCAACACCATGGCAGCAATCCATCCACTCGTCCCCCTGGCCAAGGTTGACGATCTGAGGGGTCGGGGGAAGCCATCACTCAGCCCAGGTCAGGTCTCCTGGGACGGGACAACTTGGGCTGCTTTTTTCTACCCCCAAAGGATGTTGGGCTCCTGTGCCAGGCAGCGTTTGCTAACCACTCTCAGTGTGTACTATAAGCGGCTCGTGAAGATTTGCTGCCTATGGATGATTTCAGATGGTGACAAAAAAAGCCTGTTTGCATACTATAGAAACACAATGTCCACTGTTCAATTCCAGCCAGGGACCGTAGTTTGTTACCCAAAGACCCACAGCCCTCCTTTTCTCTCCCCACACTTCCTGTCTGTCTTTACTGTCAAATAATAATAATGAACTATTACTTCCATATGGCTGTGTCAATGGTACACTTTAAACTTTCTTTCTAGTCATGTGTCTAGTAATATTGTCACTGCTATTGGTTGTGTATAACTCTGCTTTACAGTCGGGTTGAAAGGCTGCAACAGAAATCAGAGACCAGAAGAGTTAAAAAGTAATAAATAGGCATATTTATTTAATGTGACATGTATGGATGTGTGAAATGTCTGCGGTGAACAAGACCAAAACAGCAGTCGTCTCGTTTCAACCTCTCGGATTTATGCATCCGCGACCCATTCAAGTGTCCAAAATGTCATCACTTCATCATCATGTTAGACATATGTGTGAAATTGTCATAATTAGCATATGAATTCTTGAATTGTGGCCAAAAATGTGTTTTGTGTGGTCACAGTGTCCTTTGTCAACCAAATCCAGTTCATCCTTGACTGCAATGGACGTTTGTGCCAAATTCAAAGACATTCCCTTGAGGCGATTCTGAGATATGGTGGTCGTGAGAATGAGACGGACAGACAGACAGACGTAATGCCTGAGGCTGTGGCGGAGGCATACAAACTCATAAATTACTTCCTGAAAGTATGCTTCATCTTACTGTGTCTGAAAACAAGATTTAACGTGCCATTGTAGACCATTTGGAAACCAAATCGTCAACTTATTTAAGCCCTAGTGGTTGGTGTTTTTTATTCACTGTTGCACAGGTACAAAATAGAAAAACCTGGATACGCTGATGAAGACTTTGTTTTATAAAAAAAACAATAGATTCATGGTTCATTCAGACAAATATTCTGATACACTCTGATACAAGTGTATTCTCTTCAATTTAAATAGCCAGGATTTTCATTTGACTGTTTGTGGGAAAGAACAGCTGGTGTTAAGGTGCAGGGCATTTTTAAGATAAAAATCTTCCCTCACAAATTACCCCCTGGGCCGGTTGCCATGGCAATAAGATTAAGTTATATTCTTTTAGCATCAACACGAAAAGAAAACAAACAGTAAAAAGAGCCCTCATCAGATATGGCTCCCCAGACTTGGCTGCTTTTCATTATCACCCAAGTGCTCAACAAAAGCTTAAAGAATCCAAAGGTCCCCCTATTGCATAAAAAGGACATACAGAAAACCTGCCAAACAACTAAGTACAGATACAGAACAAAACTGCACTTCATTTTGCCTCTAATTACACTAATGGAAGTCCCTTTGTAGGCCTCAGTGCTTCCAAACCGTGGAGCTAAAAGAGGATAGGCACTCTGCTAAAGGCCCCATTGTGCGGGGTAAGCCCCAGGCTTAGACAGAGAGGGAGACGGGACCAGCTGTAATTAGTTTAGCTCCCTCTCTGCTTCACAACTTGCCAGGAGAGGGCATTTGCCCAATGAAAGGTGTCTCCACAGGACTCTCCGTCTAAAATAAGGGTGGATCATCTACTATGGAAGGGGTAAGGGATCCCTAACCTCCGATCTGACATGCTGTGACTAAATTGGACAAGGGGGAGTCGCACAATATAGATGAGTGAAGGGACCTAATTATGAAGTAGGAGGATGGAGAGGTATTCACTCAGCCGCAGAGACCAGAAATAAAGGTCACAAATCCATCAAAGAGAAACCTGGCTGTACTCACAACTACTGCATGGAAAAATAGTTATATAATAATGAGCACAGCGGAACGGATGAATGGGATTATCCACATTAAGGCAAGTCAGTGTCACAGGCATTCTCAATCAAGAATGGTACACAAAATCACCTTTAAATACTTCAATGTGATTTCCGCAGCCATGTGACACACATTGCATTATTCCAAGAAGGAAATCCCGCTCATCTGGCGCTTAAATAGGCTCACACAAACCATAAACATATCTGTGATTACTGTTACAATATACAATGCTGACTGCCGTCCATATGGAATGGAACAGAGTGCGTATCGTGGGAAATATATGAAATCCTGCCACAGTTTTCCTGTGTTTGTCTTAACCCAGCCTACCAGAGTTGTTTTCCATTTAGGTTTTCTTTCTCTCCTGCTGTGGATGTTGTCTTTGGGAGGTGGGTTGTTCACACCTCAGTGAGCAGCCTCAATGGAACCCAACCCAAAGTCGGCCATTTTTCCCAGCCTTTTGCCCTGATTGAATGGATGCCCTCTCCCCTCATTTACCCTCTCCGAAAGAAAAGGGCCTAAATAATCTCCCCTTGCTTTAATCAGGGGAGCTCAGGAGGATTGTACAGAATCAGGGGGTTTGTGCCTTTGTGCTGGCCTTGACCGTCTTGATTCCGTTGGCATTTTCTGGCAAGGTCCACCACCCGGGGCCTTTTTAATTTGTTCTCTATTGACTCTGTGTTAATTGGGTTGCGGTGGGATGCATCCAGATTTCAACCCCGAGTTCAGTCATCTTAAACCTTCATTGTGTTTTTCACACACCTCACAAAGGATGCACAGCATGCTGCGATGCAAGCAGTGTGAGGAGAGGGGAGGAGTGGGAGAGCGGAAGGAGGCGAGATATTGGAAGAAAAGGATTCAGGATTTGAACTGTATGTTTGAAAAAGGGTGAGATTTCTCGGCTTTTAATCAACACAGTCTGCTGTTGGTGGTATTTGACTAGATCTCAAAAGTTAGCAGGACCACAAGAAACTTCTATCTATCTGACCTCATTTCTACCTGACATTCCCATTTTATCTGTCTTTAATGTATAATTGTCCTGAGAAGGAAAAACGTAAAGAAAGCTGTTGCCAAAATACACACTGATGCATTCTAAAAGGAATACCATCCGATTGGCCAGACCACATCTGGAGGGCGTCTAGATCGCATTGTGATTGGATCTCATGCTGGCAATCAAAAAACTACAGACAACCTGTTCCTCCTTAGCAAAGGTAAGAAAAGTTCATAGAGCAGCATTCCTTTGGGAGACTATCAAGCGGCCACTTGGACATGCAAGATGACAATCACGTGACTGAGGGGGAAGCCAAGCAAGCAGTATTGTAAGGGACATCTCCATTGGCTCGAATTCATTCATTTTGGATCATAGTGGCCCAAAAATTCGACAGTCTCATGGCAGTTGGTGAGTTAGTCACGGAATGCATCTACTGGTTCTGTGTACATGGACACACATTTTCCGGGTTTTTTTTCACATTACGTTACTGAACAAAAGTTAGATTTAGGCAACAAAACCACTTAGTCAGGTCGAGGAAAAACATCATGTTTGGGCTTAGGACAACTGTTTTCGTACTGTTTAGGAAAACCATCACCAAACAACAATACAACAAAAAGGCCACAAATCAACAACAACAGCAGGGTCGTCCTTCAATCAGAGTATCGGCGGTTTGATCCCGGTCTCCGCTAGTCCATGTCGATGTGTCCTTGGGCAAGACACTTGGCCCCAAATTGCTCCTGTAGACTGTTCCTAGAGTGTATGAATGATTAGTTAGTCCTGATGGGCAGGTGACACCTTGCATGGTAGCCCCTGTCATCGGTGTATGAATGGGTGTGAATGGGTGAATGATGACATGTTAATAACTTACAGGGAGATTGCGTGCAGTAGTCCGGCAGCTTCCACCTTCTCTCTCAACTGACAAACACACACACACACACCGAGTGATGTTGTGCTAACTTATCTCTGTAACTGTCTCAGTCCTCTGTCCAAAAGTTAATATTTTTTGAAAAAAGATGTAATAATTTCACAGGTTTTTAATTAACAAAATAGTCTGCTGAAATTGATGTTTGTTAGCGTTAAGCCTTTGATAAAAATTGTTTTACTTTGGTCAAAAGCAGTAAATAAATCAAAGCACTGTAAAAAATAACAATATATATCATCATTGTAAATTGGCACAGGGCTTCGAAGCAGTTTTAAATCCTGCTCTTTGGTCTGAAACTTTGTTTATTTACCATCATTTTTAGTAACGTCATTGAACAAAAGCATTTTTGATGTGCTTGTGAACACAAACAATGAAATTACATATGGCGGTCTGGCAGGGATGGTGAACGTAGTGTTAAAAGACTCAACAGACCTGAAGAAACTCAGTAGCCGAGCATCATCAATGCTACAAACAATGCTTAATGCAACAATTTAACAGAAACAAAGACAACATGTTATGTTGTGTGCACAGAAATGTGTAATCCTTTAAAATAATGTGGCCCCCACTTTTTTTAAATGTAACATTAGGAGAAAGATAATGTATTTTATTAAGTAAAGTTAGCCTAGTTAGCAAGGCTAAGTAGCCTATGGATTGTGTTGACTGTCTCGACTGTCACGTGATCTAACAATCATCAATAAAGAGTGACAGTGGACATGGCTGCCTAATGCTGCCTTTGTCTCTGTGTAGGTGGTGGTGTAAGGTTAGGGGGGTCGGGGGGTGGGGGCTGACTGATACAAACGAAGCATCCGGTAAGAGTAAAAGTGTGTAATCATTTGTTACATCCCTGTAGACCAACTAGCCAGACGGAAAGAAGTCAACAGCGAAAAGAATCACGAAATCCCAGCAATTCTGGAATGCACTCCAAGGAATCTCATTAAGGAGCTCCACAGGTCGATGGCGCAGACTCACTCTGCTGTTTTTCTTACAGAGCAGTCCATGGAGGATTTAACTGGATAATGGTATTGGTTTCCCATCAGCGCGGGAGCAGGAAGACCACAGTGAGCTGTGAGGACGGCTTCCCTCTCCCTCTGCCCTGTTCGCCACTTCTTGACTGTGTAATTATTCCTTAAGCCCACCTACCCAGGCAACAAACATAGAATTGATTTCCCATTATGTGAAGCATCGCTCCTGCTGGGGAGGTCCTGTCAGGGTGACTAGGCAGCAAGCAGACATGTCTAACCCGGGAGCCTGCGACTGAGCTGCCGCGTGGCGCTATCGATGTGATCCTGTGCTTCATTTCCTAAAACAAAGCAGACGCACTGTTGTTACACCTTTCTGCCCCCGAAGAGTCGCTCAACCACGGTCAGAAAAGGCAGAGAGAGAGGGGCCGGCCCACACACCCACACACTGCTGGGTTTATTGACCTGAAAGAGTGTGAGTTTTTAAAAAGGTCTCTGCACTCATACAATGTCTGAATTATGTTTGACTGCAGTGGGGCTGATTGGAAATCATTCAGTCTGATGTCATAGGTTAAAGATGATACCAAATTGTTCCTTCTTGAGTTGATATTGAAATGTGAGAGCATTACATGGCTGTCTAAACCACATGTTATTAAACTTGTTGTTTTCCAAGCACAGGTAGGTAAGCTTCTGCTATACATACATTTATTCATGTATTTTAACAGATATATGTGGATATTTTTTGATTCTTCCATTGGCTGGTATAATCATCTGCCACCACACCACTTTGTGCCAACTCCTACGTATATCCACTGTGACCTCACAACCCTGTCAACCCATGCCGTTGTGGTTCTGCTTGGTTACATGGTCAACTGGCGCCAAACCAAAACCACATCTTGCGCTAAACTGACTGGCTCAACAAATGTGCTCATGGTAGCAACTCTGTTTTTAAAAGTCTCACTGTTCTCAGCTCTCAAAGACAAGACGTGGACATGTTTGGTGCCATCATGTCAGCCGGTGGGTTTCAAATATTTTAGGGAGGTTTTTTTACAAGCACAAACAGCTACAGTGAGCCGTTAACAGGCTCAACCACCTCCAACCAACATGTCATCGCAAATGCCTTTTACCTGGCTGTGGTGTCCTGTGGGAGAGCATTAGCCAGCCCGGCTTTAAGGCGAGACACTACAGGCAAATACATTGTTTTTTCAAAGCACAGGTCAATTTTGAGATGTTGGGCTATTTTGCTTTGTCCTCATTTAGACTAGTGGAAAAAACTAAATACAAAATACAAACTTCGGTGTTTATTTTACTACGTTGTCTATTTGCATCTTTAGATGTCTCCTAAATTCAACAAAAATGACCATGAGATAATACCTCACATCCATATTTAAACATAACATTTAGCATCACATTAGCCTGTAGTGTCTTCAAAATGTATTTTTTTCTCTAAATTATTTTTTTCTTAGATTCTGAGTCAGAAATCTCCACATATACCAAACTTTCCAGATTCATTCCTCTCTATATTCTCTATATTTACTCAGGGGTTTGTTCATATATCATTCAAAGCCAGATATATGCAACATTTTATTACTAAAAACATGGAGGAAATGGATTTTTATGGTTGTTGACATTATTGTCTGATTCATGGAGTAAAACAAAGAGATATTTGACTCTAACATGCCAACGAAAGAAGAAACTGGCTTTTTCTAATGTTCAGATTTAAATTCTGAAAATGTATGTAAATTAGTGCATGTTTATTAGAAGGGTGCTTCATTTGCATATGTAAACGTACCTTAAATACATGGATGGAAACGTGTTACAGTTCTTTTTCTTTTTTGGGGGGATTGTTTTTCACCGGCCTAGCCCAGATAATGGAAAGTATTGAGAGGAATATGGGACTCTCCACCAGTCAGTGTTGTGGATGAGATTCTGAATGTCATCAAGAATCTCAGCATTTCCAGTTTCACCCAGCCCCTCTACATCTAACTGGATGATTTCTCGATTTGTACAACAATGACTTTGCCACCTTGAAGAGGATTTTCAAATGAGGAAAAAACATAAAACAAAGGCAATTGAAGTGCAGACTAATGTGTGTACATTCCTTTTTCTGAGTCTTGTCAGCTCAGTTTGTGTCTCACAAGCTCCTTTATCAGCGTGAATGCCTGCAATCAAATTCTGGAGTTGCAGCAAGTGTATCGATGTGGGTTTCAAAATGACATATAGCAGAATGTCAAACTTTAACTTTTATTTTATTTGCTAGATTTGGTGTGGTGTTTATATGGCATAAGTTGTATTGCCCCTTTGTGAGCCCATGGCCTTTGCTGCTGCTGTGAATCACTGCACAATCCCCACGCACAAATGCTGATACCCAAATGTCATAGGCTGCAGTCAGTTGATAGCAAAAAGTATTATCATTGCACATTAGGAATGCAACATGTGTAGGCCAAAGAAGGTCATAAGAACTTGGAAAACTGTGTTGTTTACCAAAAGACTTCCTGTCGTCACCCCTCGGGGCACTGAGAGTGAGCACCTGTGAAGGTTTCTAATCAATAACTCCCTGTCTCTGCAGCATCACATTATCCAGCTGATAGAAAAGCTGAAGGCTTGGCTTTTATTTCAGAGAAAGACTACTTTTTGTTTTGTTTTGAAGCAAAGAAAAACTCCTCACATTTGTATTTGGTTTATGATAATGGCAACAGCATTCACAGGCATGCCTCTTCTCAACACCTATTTCAGACCCCGTTAGCCATGATGCTCTGAGGTTTATCACTAAAAGCACTCCTGGTGCCCGTCACTGTGTTCTGTATGGTGGACTTGGCCGGCTCTTTAGACTCGCTCTTAGGTACACAGAGTTTTACAGAGCTGTTCCTGGCATATCACCGACATATTTCATCCAGTTTCATTCTCCCAAGTAAGGCTAGGAACTAACTGTTTGTGCTTCTGGAAATGTGCACTCGGGAAAAGAGCCTCCGTGTCTTTGCACACTTTTAAAATTATTCTTTATGATTTGGTGGCAGGCCGGTTTTATTTATTCATCAAATGTATTTTATTTATTAAAGCCCCACCTCCTGCTCCTCCTGTATCGTAGCATTATTGAACTCATCCTGAACTGCCCCACCTGCTATTTCACCCCGCTCTCCCTCACCAATAGAAACAGACTCCTGAAAATCACCAACATATCTTTTGAAATAATTGACCTCCCCACTCCCAACCGCCGACCACAACACACGACCCCTTTCTCCCCCTCTACCCATGCTTCACCTTCCTCTCCTCTAGCCGCAGGTATAGACAACTGCTCAGCAGAAAAACAAAGCGCTCTGGGAGGAGTTTTGTGCCCTCAGCCATTACTGCCCTAAACAGCCTGGGCACTGTTTAGCAGACCTGCGTTGTGTTGCTTTGTTTTTACCTTGTTTCTGAGTGTCACTTGTTCACAGTGTTTGATTGTGTGTAGACCGCAGTGGTCGGCCGTCAGGGCCTTCAAAGTCTTCTCTGCTGGCCTAAACAGAATCACAAAGTTATAGCTATTTTAGAATTTAATAATTTTTCTTAAATACACTACATGTATTATAATTTATAAAAATATTTTCCCCATTATCTTATTTTGTCATTGCACAGCTACTGTGCTCCTCAGTTGCTCTGCTTCCAGTGCAGCTTGTTTTAAGTAGAGCTTTTATCCAATCAGATTTCACCTCTGTGTCTCTAGGTAGAAGAGAGGCCCCAGGCCTGCAGACTCACAAATGAATCCATGTGCAGTTTAAGTGAATGGAGACGATATTGTTGATTGGCATAGTCTTCAACCAATCAGATGTTTAGTTTGACATGTTGGGCGTATTCTTTGAGGTGCCAGAGCTGCTAGCTGGCCTACAAGTACGTGATTGGTCAGTGGGCTAGCGTGACATGTTGGGCGGTGACAATCCCAATATCTGCTGCCTCTGTGGAGCGGACATTTTCAGCCCTCAAACGCATTAAAACGTATTCAAGAAATACAACTGGGGAGGCTGGACTGTCTTCACTGGCGTCCATGAATCAAGAAGGACTTCTTACTGGAACTAAAACACACGGATGTACTGAACAACCGCGAGATTAAACTCTTTATTAACAAAGAAAGGAGGACTTTGTCTTTAAATAGTGAACAGCAGCTCTGGTAAGTTAACTGCAGTAGCTTTAACTGCCATAAATATTACTTATGTCATTATTTAATATGCTTGTTTATATTATATATTATTATTTGTACAACTTTTTTTTATGAATATGGGTTTTCGTTTCGGTTTTATATGTGATAGGAACTATTGTTACGTTCTATGTTGCTCTGGGGACACATATAGTCGGTGCACAGCAACAAGAAGACGCGCGAAGCGGCAGCGGCCTATATACATATATATATATATAAGTGTTAAAGTTAAAGTGTTAAAGTTAAGTTTAAGTTTTAAGTGATCTACTTTGAAGATTCATGTGTTTTCTAGTGGACTCATTTTCCCTCTCTGTTGACAAACGAATAAATCCGTCAGTAACAAGAACTATGGAGTCGTGTATTTCCTGGAGGGAGTGATCGTTACTACTCTGTTAATTAATCGTGTCGTTTTCATGATATGGGTAATATTGGTCCCTCTGATATGAATGATATTTGAATGGCAATTCAATTACAATTTCAAAAACACTGTATTGGGCAAAACCAAACAGTTCTGTCTAAACATTTTGCCGCCCCCCCCCCCCCATATGGCAAAATGGAATAATCCTTCCTGAGATCAAATGGTCCAATAGTCACCACTTGTAAGAAGAATCAATTAATGTTTGGTTTTTGTCCTCTCATGGGATGACAACATTCCATTCTTTATAGTAAATAATACCAACTACTGGGCAAACTGGGAGACACATATCTGGTAAACTACAAATGGCTTCCTCCAGTACAAGTCTGTGTTGTCAAGCCACCTTAATCACTGCAACATTTGTAACATCAAAGTTTTGCCACAATTTCAGTCAGTCAGTCAAATGCGGCCTTGCTCTCTCGTTGCTGATTGCTGTGGGATGGACTCAGTGTTCCCTTTGCTAAACTCTGCTTTCATCCTATTTCGCAGTCACACTGTCCTCCTAAGCAGGTGCCAATCACAGTAGGCTGACTCGCCCAGGGCCCCGAGCGGCTGGAACTCATTAGAAAAAGCTGGGCATGTTTTGGTGCCGGCACAGCCCGTTTTCACCCAGAACCCAATGTGAGACATTCCTTGGGGCGGGAAGAGGTTAATCAGCAGGGCAAAAACAATGAGCTCAAGTCCTGCAGGTAGGGAAGGGGGAGGAGGAGGAGGAGGAGGAGGAGGAGGAGGAGGAGGAGGAGGGCAGATGATACTCGCTGTCCGAGGGTGTACGAAGGACGGTGTGGTGGGTCGACTGTGAAATGAGGAAATGCATCAGGAATTGCACAAGGACAGTGAGGATGCTACACAGCAGATTTCTGTTATGCGTACTGAGTCCCAGCATATTAAGTCAAAGACATGGAGGAGGTTAATATTTAACATGTGTTAAGAGTCAAAGCAGTGGTGTAAGGTTGTAACGACCGGCCCCAGTGCACGCTAGTTAGTAGCACACACACATACACTAACTGGACAACATCAACATACATACAACAAACATTTTACCCGGAAATCATCATTGCATATCTGTATATGAATACAAATTGGGAAAACAAAAAGGAATTTTTCCTTCATTTATTATTTTTTGTAGCTTATTTATAATTATTTTATGTAGAAAAAGGATATACTGTTGTTACAGATTGCTACTGACTGTCACCCCTCCCCCAAAATAAGAAAAGCAAACCATGACAAAGAGGGGTTTTGTCTTTTTAAGGGTTTTGTACCACTTATATTTATTGAGTTTTGTTTCGCAAAATAAGTGTACACCCAAGTCAGCAATCTGACTCACCTTCAAGGACGACTTCCCTCTACAGCCCCCTAACCAGACCAATGGGGCCCACTGCAACCACATTGGCTAAACTACCTATATTTGTGCCTCTGTATTTTAGTATGAAGGCCCAGTTCTACGCTGGCCATACCTTGTTTTGTGTTCCTAGGCTATCATTGGACAAAGGAATTCAGTGAAGCAAGCACTTGAATGTTTGGCTGCTGAGTTGCAGCAGCATTGGGCAGAAATGCACAAATGAAGCCACCTTTGCCAGTATAGAAATCAATATGCCCTCTAAAAAAATGTTTACAAAGGAAATTGACTGGAAACTCAAGGAAATTGAGGCAACGTGTTTTAGTTACGCTTTGTTTTCTTGTTCCCTTTTAGATCGTTTTTACCTCACCCCATTTCTAACGGGAGCAGATCTAAAATATGATGGATTGTGGCTAGCTTGCACAGTTGGATATGCACACCACGGCCCATTTTAACCACTAATGGTGCGGCCTAGTGTCGGTCCGAGGCCAGTCCAGCTGTAAGACTCAGCGGTTAGCTTTTTATGAGACACTCAGTGGACAAGCCCTTGGCCCCCGGCCCATGCCAGGCTCACCACATTTTCCTGGCACTGCCACACACACACACACAAGGCCCATGGGACACAATTACAGACTGGCAAACATAGCAATGAAGAGGAATGAGTCATGGACTAATCTACACATTTTCCTGGATGACTCGGGGGAAGATAATTAAAAGAGATAACGTTAGCTGAGGAAATTAGAGATAAATCAAATGTCAGTAAAAATCTTGCTCCCACTCTCCCCTCAAGAATCTCAAAAAGCCTGTTGATAGCACCCTTCTCCACATCTCTGTCGTCATGCCGCAGCTACTGGACACACTCATTAGCATATCTGGGAATTTTCCCTTGTTAAGATGCACCAGTCTTATTCGTTTGTGCCTCGGTTATCAGCTGGCACCATATGCTGTGTAGGTGGTAGCGAAGAGTCTAGACTCTAGACAGATCCTTTGGCACCTGTATCTACTGGTGCCTTGAGACGCTCCTCCTAGTTTGACTGCTTCACGACATGAGTTTATTCATCCACTCTATGTTTGATAACCCTCCCCTCTGGACCTATCGTATGTGTGTGTGTGTGTGTGTGTGTGTGTGTGTGTGTGTGTGTGTGTGTGTGTGTGTGTGTGTGTGTGTGTGTGTGTGTGTGTGCGTCTGAAAAGGCCAATGATGGAAATTCTCCTCCACAGGCAAAAGTGTGCACTACATTCACTTGTGTTCAGGGTTTCTTTTATCTCATCTATTTTGAGGCTGAATGTGTTCTAGTCCACCGCTCCACCTGTACAACTCTGTCTTTGCTGCTCTGTGGTTGCAAGTGAATTTGACATAGGGACACGGTTACACTCTATTTCTCTGACTGTATGTCCTTCTGGCTCAACTTCTCTGTTCTGTATTTCTACAGTACAATGCAGATAGAGACAGAGATATTTACCCCAACCCCCGTAGTTACTGATGCCTGTTGAGCTTCCCCCTCCACTGCGCAGATAACAGTGACAGATTTACCTTACAATTTGTGATCATTTCTGAGACAATGGGTTCCTAACTTCAGACAGAACTAGACTAAAGCAGGCTTCGCTTTTTAAAAATAAAAAGCGACTTTGAGATTTTATCAGCTGTGGATAGCTAGCTAACTATCGCTCAGTGTTTTTAATGTTTCCTAAATATGCATTTAATGGCTATATGACTATGCAGAAAAGACTGAGGCTAAAGCTAACAGGTCCCAGGAAAATAACTCTGCAGCTGATGATCCATTTAGAAAACATTGGAATAAAGGAGCAGTGTTGTGTTCCAGCTGAGATCAATTTGCCCAAGTGCTTTAGTAAAGTATAATCAGAGAAAAAGTCAGTTTTTCTTTCTAACATAATACTTCTCAGATGTTCAATATAGTTTAGAAATAGATTAAATGTTAGACAACCAACACAAAAGCTGCATAATTTACTACACATATTGTATTTTGGGCCATGCTAGTGGCATAACCCAAGAGACGACAATGTCCGTCTGTCAGTTGGTCAGTTGATCCACCACGTTGGTCCAGGTTGAAATATCTCAAAAACTATAGGATGGACTCATGTCCTCTATAGGATATATCCTAAAGACTTTGGTGATCCCTTTCTCTAGCGCCACCATGTGGTTTATAATTGGTGAAATGTTTCAACAGCTATTGGATGGATTTCCATTATATGATACACACATTCATGTTTTTATTGTATATAAAACCCACTGTTAAACCTTTTCTTTCACTGAGCATTTTATGGTTTTGGATAGTCAATAAGACAGAACTTCCAAAGTCTTTGGATGCAAAGAATCAGATCTGCAGTGCCGTGCACACTGCTTTGGCATGTTGAGCTATCCAAAGCATGGCCTGCTGTGTGTAGTTACAGTAATTTAGAGAATGGTCAGTTAGCAAATGTCAGATATGTCGTCATTTCCCCTTTTTGTATTTATAGTATGATTTTGGTCCAAAAGTTCTGTCACTCATCCTAATGTCAGTTGGCTCTCATGAATCTTTGAATTTAACACAGACATCATTTTATAGTTCATAAATGTGTATCCAATGACAACTGGATTTCTCCAATTCATCCTGCCAAATGGTCGCCC
Source organism: Pholis gunnellus (assembly GCF_910591455.1). Classification (NCBI taxonomy): domain Eukaryota; kingdom Metazoa; phylum Chordata; class Actinopteri; order Perciformes; family Pholidae; genus Pholis; species Pholis gunnellus. Next base: position 2,166,298 of record NC_136539.1, read on the forward strand.
TGCCCTGTGGGTTCCCACAGTGACCTCATTATGTTACATATTTATTGATTTGGTTCCTTTTTACTGTGGTAAGTTTTCCTAAAAACCTCAATGGAGCTTTGACTAACATGTGGATCAATATTTACTGACTGAAAGACGAAGCTAATCCTTTGAAAGCACGAGTCAAAGAAACAGCAGACAGAGCATGGAAGCTTTGGAATACTTGTGGTTGGATCCATAATCCCGTTAATTTGTCAAAATGTTGTCCTACAGCTAGTACAAGACTTGTTTTTTCAAAGCAAAGAGTTGATGTGATTTTCCTCAGTGATTACATGACCACCCCTTCCCCCTTCCATTTAGTCTGTAGGGGGGAGCAGTTGGACCTCACCCACCAGCAGCAGAGAAGTTACCAACGTGACATCAGATCTCACCTGCAGGGGCTCCGTGATCTCAGCCGAAGCCAGATTTCAGATAGCAGGGACGGGTTGCACCGGACAGGCTGCTTGGATGCGGGCCAGCCACACAAGCTGTGAAAAGGTCCTGCGGCCTCCCTCACATTTCGCTAGCGTTACATTTGTTCTAGCTCCTCTTTGCTTCCCCCGCCATCTGTGGTCTTAATGAAGCCGTCGAGAAGCTGTCATTCCCTCATGGGTGGCTGTGCCTCACAGCACGATGGCCAACATTTAGCCAACAGGGACTCAGCAAAGCCGTGAGCTGCGGCGTAAAGTTCCAGAATTGCTGTGTAAATGACTCTCAGCGCACCAGACATCATCGCATTTCAGCAATTCTTTACCTGCGATGATACAAGACGGTTAAAATAAAGACCAAAGACGGATCTTCGCTCGTGCTCATTCTGGGGAGAATCAACTCACCAGGGTGTATGAACTGAATGAGGAATGAGGAATCTCAGCATGCCATGAAGCCTTGGACCAGAGTGAGATGGAAGTCGTGAGGAACAAAAGAGAAAGTCCTACTGTTGGTGGCGGAGGAGTCATGGCAACAGCAGACCGCTGGGAAGTTGCTGAATGACAGAAGGGATTTTGATTCTTGTTCAGACGGTGTCACACATGGCTACGGCGGAACCGGAGGCTTTGTGGCCCTTTATGTATCCACGCCCTCCTGTTTATTCACTGCCAACGTCCAGTGTTTTACAGGCAGAGTGGTCCCTCCCTCTGTCTGAAGGTAATTCACCAAACACAATCCGGAGCTGGTGGGAAGAGGAGGCTATGGGATCTGGGTTTATCAGACATACATTTAGTTCTTTGCAGTTCTTTTATAACAACCACAATGCTGCGGTTGTTTTAAAACAACACACACTGCAATGTAAATCAAAATGAAACCAATATTTCTCTGAGCGTACAGGATTAGAGTGATTTTCCAGCAGAGTTGCAATCTTTATAAAATATAGACGTGGTGTGGACCACACTGGAAACCAACCTGTAGAAAACCTACCTGAACCAGATGTACATAAGGTGTAGTGGGTCCCCGACTAAGAAGGTACACAGTCGAATCTGATTGGTCGACTGATTTTTTTTTCCTGCGCATAGATCTTTATCTGTTTTAGCTTTATGTATCTACAGAAAAATAGTAGAGAGAAACTTTGTTGGTTGAGGTATATGTGAGTATCGCTAACTGTCTCAGAATAATAATAATAGACAGCCCTGTTTATTGTGTGTGTGTGTGTGTGTGTGTGTGTGTGTGTGTGTGTGTGTGTGTGATGGTGTGTATGTGTGTGTGTGTGTGTGATGGTGTGTGTGTGTGTGTGTGTGTGTGGGTGTGTGGGTGTGTTTGTGTAGGTGCTGCCCTGTCCAGAGTTTTGAAGCAAAGTAGGGATCGATACAGACGGACACGGTTTCTTAGCCTGCTTGCTTTTCATAGTGGCAGATAGAACTTTCACTCCTAGTTCTATTTTCCCTCTATTGTATCGATCCAAAGAGAGAATGGAAATGGACAGTCAGCAAGAGAGAGAGAGAAAGAGGGAGACAAGCCATGAACAGCTGATTTTAAAGAATCGTTTATGAATTCAAAATATATCTAGCGCTCTGATAGTGCAACATTCTTACATGAGTTTTATGATTAATAAATGTATTCTTTGATTTTGTAACCGCAGCCTCATGTTGTTATTTAACCTTTCTGAGGCTTTCGCCATGCTGCTTATTTTCAATTTTTTAACAGTATTATTAACGGCTGATATTTATTCTAAAGTAGGCTTTATATCAATATGTATAGGGTAAAACCAGGCAGCAACCCCCAATTTTGAAAAGTGAAGCCAGAGTGGAAGTGTCTTAAACTTGCTTTCTTTCTAATGTCCATCAGGGGGCGACTCTATGAGAAAATGACTATAAACCATAAAGCAGGGTATGCTTTAGGTCGAGTTCTCTGTGATTGACAGGTCACTACTGCTACCAGAGCTGTATACATTGCTACATCACTCCTCATCAGTGCAAATATGGTCACTTCCTTTCATCGGTTGCAAAAAACAAGATGCAGACGGCCAAAATGCCGAACTCAAGTCTTCAACACTACAGTCCACAAACCAATAGGTGACGTCCCAACAACTCCGTCTACTCCTGATCTGCAGTCTATAGGTAAAACCAAGCAATTCTATGTAAAATCAGACATTCAGCACCCCCATACAACCAGAATAGAACGATCCAATGTTTTAAAACCACATTTACCCGCCACTGCGACAGTTCTACTCTGGCCAGGCAAGTCTGGCGCCATAGATTGAATCGCTGAATAGTTGACAATTTGGGGTCTCTTCTAACAAGTTGTTTGTTTGTTTTTTTAAGAGCGACCCAATCCGAGAGAGGCCCGAGGACAGACGGACCCGATCTGAAAAAAAACAAGATAATTAGATGAAATGCTTTAGACTCAGAAGTTTGAGTCTAGCAGCCTGTATTGTCAGTCTGTGCATGTTTTGGTTAAAAATAAAAACGTAACTCTTAATTTCCGTTCTAATTCAGTTTCATCTCTCTTGTCATAATCACCCTTAGGCTGTAGCTCTGCTATGAAGGGGAATTTAGAAGGAATAGATTTAGATACAAGTTCAGAGTCTCTGAGGGGAGACTGTTAACCATGAGAAAGTGTTGCGTGTCACTCTTTTTTCCACCGGAGCCTGTTGTCGGTGCCAAATGGGGGATGGGTATGCAGTCCCAAGAACCAGAGGTTGTTCTGGACTATGAAGAGTGTGGCCACGCTGACGTTAGCCAGCGCCCCCCTTTTAAAGAGGAGAACGGTAGCGACGGCCAAACGAGGGAGCCGGCCAAAGCCAGCAGCACATCTCAGCGGCTGAGGGCCATTCTCATCTGCAGGCTGCTAAGCCTGGACAAACACCCGCAACCGCAGAGGCTTGGAGCGCATCGCTGCTCAGTCCCTTTCATTTAACCGATCACTCTTTCATTTATCCAACTCCAGCCTCTCTCTTTCACTCAGACACATCTGTCTCTGTCAGTTTCTCCCTCCACCTTTTGGCTCCCACTCTATCCGTCTTTTGCCTTCACGCTTTTTTTGGCTCCCCCACTTGTCGATCTGCTAAACCTGTTTAGTATTGCTAAAAGGGCAAACAAATGTGGCGTAATGAAATAACAAAGGGAACAAAGAGTGCTGTGGGTGAAGATGAAACTGCTCTATTTATGAGTGCAGGACAAATAAACATGGCTCTGAAGGGTGAGCCTGGACTACGTCTGCCGCAGAGTAGTGACGGGGCCCCAGAAAGCAGCGCTTTTCTGTTTAATAAAGCTGGAGGAAAATCCATTTCCCTCCCATAGCTGAGGCCTTTATGAACAAAGAACATTACGGTTGGCAATGTTTCTGCCTTTTGTGCCTAAGGTGCTGACGTTTTTAAATCTGTATCCAGGGTAGACTTAGCTTAGACTCAGCTTCATAATTTACACGTTAGCAGGTCGCAAAAATAACCTTCCACTGCTGGCTATTGAAGAAAATATCCATCCTCAAAGCCTTTACCGCTGTAAAGAAAATTTCCAGCCATCGTTTGACAGAGTAGGTCTTTTTTTACACAAATAGCTGGCACACTGGAGGTTGATGTCGACGGTAATGTCAGGTTTTACCATTAGAATCAAAGAGCAAGGGCTTCTTTCACAACATGGCAGAGGCAGAGATACCAATTTCTCCCCTCTGTCAGAGTGTCTTCAATACACCAGAATGCAATGCAGCCAGAAGACATGCTGCTTCATTATGAGCTACATCGCTGCTGCCCCCTCCTCCTTAAAGCACAGCCAGGCATCTCCTCTGAAGACTGTTGAAAGGCATAATAATGATATTTGTAATGTGGCGTGCATTGTAATGTTGCTAAGGTTACCTATAAACACTGGATAAGAGCAGTGGTTATAGCATGTTTGAAGTGTCCTAAAGAAGAGGATGCAACAGGGAACGGCTCAAAGTGATTGGCAACGAGTCAGTGAATGGCCGGAAATTCACATCCAAGGCCCAAAAAAAGCTTCAGCAGAGACAGAGGTTATTATCTCTGCGTGGATGTGACCACCGGTTAGTCCCATATGTAGGTCATGTCACAACGACTGAGCCGTCTCCATTCGCTGACGGACGCCATGATATGCAGTTGGAATCTAATATTAAAGGCTCGCATAAATTCTGTTTATTTGGTCTCATTTATTGAATTTTTAACATGTGTATATTTTTTCAATAACACATAAAATGATGTTGTGACTCATGAAACGTATATCTCTTCGAAATGACTGGTTTTCATATTCAAGATAACATAATGAGATGTGGAAATGGAAAAGAAATTGTCAGAAACTTTCGTCTACGCACAAATTCGCTCTTCTTACATGTTCTCGATAAGGCCTGTTCGGAATTGGGAATTGCGATGTTTTCTCATTTCTAGATAATACTGCTCTATGACCTTCATAAGTAAACAAGACCATCAGCGAGAAGATTGTCTATTTCTATATAGTTAATATTAATGCTCAACATTACTGCCATCAAATCAGATTCTGGTGAAATCATGCAGGTTCACCAGAAACTCCTTCAGCTCAGACTCCAGCGGGGCCTCCACACTGAGGACAGACCCAGATCCGGCTTTGCTGCTGCCTTTGACCTGCAGTCGGAGCTCCGGCAGGCGGTGGAGAGCTCCGCGCCCGGCAGCTGGAGACCCAGGCCATATTGTTGGGTCCGTTAGAAGGAAGGGAGGCCCAGGAGAACCAGAACCAGGACTCAGTGGAGCAGACTGTCAAAGCCTGCTGGAGTAACATCAGAGGTTCTCTCAAGGGAATCTGGTGCTTGTAAACTTTACTACTTTCGTCCAAAGGGACCGCCAAAATCAACACAAAATGAACGTTCCTCGTAGTAGCTTTGGACATACTAGATAAAACACATTAATTGGCCTATTTTTCCACTTCCCCCTGCTTCCAGTGTTTATGCTAAGTTAGGCTTAACATGTAATGACTTAAGCCCTGTACTTGCACAGACATGAGATTGGTATCAATCTTCTCCGTTACTTTCAGAAGCATAGCAAATAGGCAAAATGTTGAATTATTCCATCAGTATAATGTTCAATCCTGATCATCTTACACTCCCATCCCCCCACCCTCTCCTCTACCTTTCATTCCACCTTTATTCTCTTCTGTCTCATCGCCGCCTGTAGCTCGGTATACCAGCACAGGTCTCAGGAGATAATGCTCATAGCTACAGGACAGATTTATTCCAACATGGCTGGTAGGTGTACAGGGCCAAAAGGATCCTCATCACCTCCCAGAGCACCACTGTCCTCTGGAGCGATGAGGACAAAGAAGGGGAACGAGGAGGCCCCGGTGGTACGCTGAGAGGGATCAGATCCTTCCCACCAGCTCTTTGTCCCTCATTATACACCTCCCTCACTTTGTCTCGTCACCTCCTCTGTCGTTTTCTTCCTCTCTCTCTCTCTCTCTCTCTCTCTCTCTCTCTCTCTCTCTCTCTCTCTCTCACACACACACACACAAACACAAACACACACACACACACTCACACAGAGATCAGTCATCCGTACAGGTTACAACACCCACTCAGGGGGTTGTGGATGGGTTCTTGCCTGACACTGAAGAGAGCTCTCACTATTACAATGTTATTTTTGGAGCACCTTTGTCTGGTCGTCATCAGAGTATATGCTTGTAATACTTTCCACTGTAGCATGACAGGACATATATATAAAGAAAATATATATAGAAAGTTCTAAAGAAGAAGGTTGCCATCCTTATTAAAACGTTAAATTGTTCACATGAGTTTCACTGAGTAGAAGTCATTAACAGTCTTCCACCAATCATCAACAATAAACTTAACAAATTCCAAGATGAAGGAACAAGTACCAGCCAATCAGAGGCAGAGTAGCACGGATCTTCAAGGAATGCGGGTGGGGGGGGGGGGAATAATCAACCAAACTACTGTAAATAACATAGTAATGGCTGTGAAGGAGGTCATTTGGCATGCAGATGAGCAGGCTCTTCAACATTTTCAGAAAACTCTCTTGCACATGTTTCGCTAGGTTGCCATTGTTAAGCTACCCCTGAGCTGAAAACAACACCACTACAGCTAACATGTCACATGACAAGCAGACTTATAGTACTACTACTACTACTACTAGCTCTGGTCTTTGCATCAACAAAGCCTGGAGTCATGTTCTGCAATGATATTGTATTGTGGTGCAGTTGATGTGGATGAGTAGAAGCACAAAAGAGATTTCCAAAGTCAGAATTTAAAGCACAATCTTCTTATAACAGAACCAACGTTTTTACGTTAACTTGATAATACCCCCCCCCCCCCCCCCCCCCCCCCCCTCTGTATTTATGTTGATTTTACAGCATAATAGCAGTGAATAAAATGACATTTGTATTTGTATGAGTGAAAGTATTTATTAAACAAAAACTGGCTGCAGCTTTGTTGATTCTTTCATAAAACCTTGTAACAGAAATGAACCAGTGAAGCACCTACAACATCCAAGTTGGAATTCTAATACTATATTTTGGTGGGAAAGCGCTCATTTTCAAAGCAGTAGCTCTGCTGACAAATCTGAGGAATCCCTCTTCAGGAAATAGGTCAACATTAATCCCAGATCTTTACAACCATTTTTGGCAGACAACCACAAATTGAGGTCAGAAAATTCATGTGGCTGCCACATTTGAAATACATTAACAATGTTGTTTAACCCTGTCCTGTAGTTGTGCTAGTGTATATTTTCTGTATGGGACACGACAGGCAAAAACATTGTTTTTCATTCACTGGTCAAAATACACATTCAGGTGTTTATTTTATTACTTTGTCTATTTGCATCTTTATTTTCCTAAATTCACATAAAAGTTACCATTAGATAATGCCTCATTTGCATATTTTAACAACATTTCAGAGAACTTGTAATACAAAAAGTAATTATCTTAATGTCAGTAATTAACTGAGCAGGTTTCATGGTGATACATGTTAGTTATTTTCTTTTGCCCTATTCATCTGTAGTGTTTTCAGCCTGAATTTTACATCTTTAAAGGACATTTTCCCAAAATAATTTCAGACTCTGAGTCAGAAATCTCCACTTCAGTAGCTCTTACATACACAGCAAACTTTCCAGTTTCATTCCTATTCACGTATATTCTGAAGGTTATTACAGAGGGGTTTGTTCATGAATCATTCCCAGCCTGATTTACACATTTTGTCACTAATAACACAAAATGGTTTTTTTATGTTTGACAGTATTGTCTGATGACAAAATTCCCTCTTTAAAAACCTTTGACTGTAATGTGTCAACATCATTAAACAACACTTTTGAACCTGGTTCATCCAATGTTCAGATTTATGTTCTGGAAATGTATGAAAATTAGTACATATTGACTGAGATAATATCTCATTAGTAAATTGAAATGTTTCGGCATTAGCTCAGTCAAGGTTTAATTGCACGGTGTACAATGTGTGACAAAAACCTTTCTACATTAAACATAACATTTCAGAAACTTTTAATACAAAAAAAATGTGTCATAACGTTTCATGGCGATATGTGCTAGTTAAATATTTGACCATATTAACATGGGGTTTGTTTCACTTTTCAGGTCAAACACCGAGCTGCTTTTGCTGCAACAGCTTCCCAAAATGGGTCGGTTTAGCATCGGCTTGAATGCAACTGATAAACTGTTGATTTCAGTTTTATTCTTTTCATTTGAAAATAATGCAATTTTTAAAATCAAGTATGCATGGTGAAGGTTTCTTTTTGCCCCAAGTCCCACTTTTCTCTTCACCCAAATGTTGGAAACGCGTACAAACCTCAGCCAGCCTCGGGCTCTGTAATTCAAACTTCAAATTTCAAAAGTGACCAGGAAAAACATAGCTGAGAAGACATGGCTGGAGATACATAATAAAGAAATTATAATAATAAAAACTGGGATGAGCCCGAGTAATAAGCATTGGGTCTACCTCCCATGTCTGGCATCTCCGGGGAACTCTTGCAGAGCAACAGATGGTAAACTCTGAGTGACTCGGCCGCAGCGCGTTCATGCATGGTCCTCTACTGTCACCTGCTGGTCACATGCAGCGGGGAGGATTCCACTTGAACATCCAAATAATAGACAAAGAATTACCTTATTTGCCATCGTGTGAAAGGCTTGATGAAAACTACTATCGGGAAGCATCCGTCTCACCCTCCAACAGGTTCAGGAGAGGCTTCATGAATCAATTCAGCTCAATAAGTGAAGTTCAGACTTCCATTGTGAGCGCTGATGAAGAGATCTCCACACAGACTCTAATGATAAACACATGGGAATCTTCCCACTATCTGGGCCAATTATGGACAGCAGACACTAAACAATCTATCATAGCCGTATAGAAAAAATACGGCTATGACAAATAGCCCCCCCCCCCCCCCCGATGCAAAAGGAGGATAAATTACACGGAATGTGAAGAGGTGAGAGCAGATGGATTATGAACTATAAATGTATAACAAATGAACCGAGCAGGAGGCTCAGGACCGCCAGACCCGCTCTATCAATCATAGCTCTAACAAGACAGTGGGCAGCATGTTGACGTCTCAAAGAGAAAGACTTGCAGGCGGTGAAAACTCCATCCGCTCGGCCTCTCTGTGGGCTGGTTTGTGTGTGCTTTGTGAGGTTATGACCTCATCGTGTGTTTTATGTTCTCCGTCTCAGATCTCTCTTTCTTTTAGGGATGGTGGTTGTTGCAGCTTGATATTCCTTTGTTCAGAGTGAAATGTCTTCATAGCTCTTGAACTGGTTTCCGTGAAAATGAGGTCCAGGGTTGTTTGGTGGTCCCATGACTTCTCCTCCAGCGTCACCATCAGGTGTCAAAATGTCGTCCGTTGCTTCAGTTGATGACAAAAGAATGATTAAAGTAGTTTACAACTGTCTGTTTATTATTAATTGACAGCTAAATAATTACCAGTGAAAAATGTTTACTATTAAAAATATTCATACGCCTGTTCGGGATGATTGTCACCTGTTTGTCATGATAGTTTATTAGCTAATCAGCACCTTATTAACCAGCACCTAAAATACAATTTAGTTTGCTTTATTGATCAGCTTCAGTGTTCAATCACAATTTAAAACTATACCAGCACTTTACATTCGCCAAAGATATGTATTTATGCTGCATATATTCATTCAGAAAAGCCAATACAGTCAACTTAATTTAGATTATTTATTTGATTCAAATTAGCCTACATGTGTTAAACCTGAGGACCAGGTGAAAAACCCACACGGATATGAAAGCAAATCACTGTCAAAATCTTTTTTATCTTTGAGTACATCTCGCTGATTATAACATAATTGACTTAGGTTTTGAATGCAGGACTTTTACTCGTGGATTGTTTCATCAGTATGTTATTAGTACTTTTACTGCAGTGAAGGACTACAAACCAACATGGCGTCTAGTAAAAGACTACAAAACCCAAAGTAATCAGTCATAACAAAGGTTGATGCTGAACCATTTAAGCTGATGATTAGTGAGGGAAAGTCAGAGAGAAACAATGACCGAGGTGTACAGAGAGAAACAGCTTATTTATGTTGCCATGGAGACAGAGCTACAATTTTGATTTAATGTCTCAAAGATAGATTATGTTGTCAGCCAGTCGTCTTGGTCTAGAGACAATATTCATGGGAACATGGACACTTTAAGGACTGGCAGAAATATAAATGCTGATTTAAAAATGGCACTTGATAGTTTTTGACCCCTGGTCTAAAGTAAGCTCAATAATACAATGTTACATTGTCGCTGTGAACATGTTTCTTCTTTTTCTCTTTACAATTAGCATACAGCCTCACAGATCTAACCTCATTCAGACTGGATTTAGCTATTGCATATCGCAGGTGGGGGTGACGTGTGTTCTCCTCTACTGCAGCAAGTGTTTGTGAGACAGACACCTTTTTAAAGAGTTTTATGTTCAAGTGTGTTCAAGACCAACACAATCAATGGAAAGACACGAATGGACCTAAACTGGCTCTGGCCGGCACGAACTGAGGCAAAAACATGACCCAAGAGGAGGGAGGGAAAACGATTCCCTCTCGTCCAGCTTTATGGCTCCACTTCATAAATCTACAGACACAAGAGCGAAAAGTGAAGAGATTGAAGGAAAAGTTTTGAGACCAGTTGGCTGAGCTGTCTTGGAGACACTACACAGTGGGTGCGTGCGTTCCGACGCAGCAGCCTTGTCTCCTTAAAATTGCGTTCCCATACAGTGAAACTGCTTTGTGAAATAAGGTTCAAGAGATTGCGTTTGCTGCGTTGTATATTTGTTTTGTTTCAATTTTGTATTAATTTAAAGCCAAACCACTAAACCAAACCAAGTAGTTTTGCAGTGTTTTTTTATTTCAATTAGTTTCAATTTATGTCTACCACCTGTTTCAAACTCTTTAGAACGAAGAGTCCGGGAGACAATTCGTTTCCCTGGAAACTCAATTGAGAGTGCGGTTTAGTTGTATGGGACACAGGGTTGTAGCTATAGCTACAGCTAACGCCCGTAAGGTCGGTGGGATGGTTGTTTGGTGTGAATACACAATTCACTTCAGAAACAGTCGGGAGGAGAACGTTGAGCACATAAAGTGGACACACCTTAAAGGTTTCATCAGGTCAGTCTGCCATTTAGGTTCTGTGTGACAATCAGCTGGCTGGCTTTAGAACATACTTTGAATACTGGAAGAGGCTTTCCTCTAGTTCTGTGTCTACCTTCCCTCACCTCTCCCTCTCTGATCACACCTCTCCTCGCTCTGTTTCCCTCTATGTCTAAATACAGACGATGTGTCCTCATTGTCCCCATCGTCCAGCCGGGGCCCCCACCTGCCACCGGCATCACACAGACGGAGCTCAGGGGCCCAAGGGGGGAGGGGGGGTCTGGGTGAAGCGTCACAAGCAGCCGTGTCCAATAAACACATTGTCAGTGCAGGCTGTGCTGTCAGAGTCCAGCGAGTCACAATGAGCCGACAGCGTGAACACCGGCCGCAGTGAAGCCACGGGAGAACGGTGCCCCGCCGTCAGGGCCCCGAGACTTTCTATAGGGCCAGAGGGAACAGAGGGAGGGAGACAGAGGGGCAGGGGGAGGAAGGGTGAAGGGCGATTTGGAGGACAGTGCACCCTCTCCTCACCCTACTGTCCTCTCAAAGAGTCACAGAGGTGTGGAAGAGTGAACAATGAGCCTGTTAGTCCGAGCCCACACAGTCAGACACAGAAACCTTCTCTGTATTCTTTTTTTCTTCTCTTTCTTTCTTTTGAGAAGCATGACACCAATACTTCAAAGACGAGTGCTTCGGTTTGCTCCTGAGAGTGGAGAAGCCGTCTGGGACACCAAAACTCTGCAGTGAAACCCAGAACAATAAGTTTTATCATGAGTTTGCAACTTTTTGAAGCCTGGTGCTACAGATACTAAATAGCAGAATAGCTAGTCTGTAAGAGATGCTCAACAGTGTCTGTATGCATCGGTCAGAGCAAATGAAATACAAACACATGCTACATAAGTCCTATATGTATCTTTTACAAATTCAACTAGATTTTCTGCACTTAAAATGCAAACAGAGAGAACAGAGAGGACAGAAGCAGTGTGTCCCTTCCGTTAGCTGCATTCATGAACCTTTCTTGTGTTTTCAGCGTCGGGTTTAATTACCGTTATTTATACAAAGATGAAGAAAATAATTGTCCCAGTGTTGTTAACTCCTTCCTACTTAGGCTGAGTAGGTAACGGTACAGAATAAAACGTCCAACGTTAAATGACTCTAACAGTTCAGTCTTTAGTACAAACACATGTGTACATCTTATCTGGTTGTTTGACAGTAAAGACAAAAGTATGAGCCTGTAGACATGTAACTACAACTCCCAAGGTGCAGTTTGACCAGAAACATCCAATCACAGAGCTAAACATTCTGTTAAGTGTGCAACTAACAGCGGGAGTGATAAAGTGTTAAGAAATGATTCAAACAATCTGCAGCCTAAATGAATTCAGTTTTTGAGTGTGGGTCAGTTGCAGCTCGGATTCACATCTCTGACCGGTCCCTTCCACGTAGCAACAGCAGCCGAGGCTCATGGGTATTATAGTATTTATTGAGACTTGTCTGACATGGCAAAGTGACCGTTCATGATTTTCCAGAGAGGACGTTGAAATAATTCAAACTGGTGATCAGAATATGAACTCTTGTGATTGATACATTATCAGTGTCATTGAAGACATCATTGAAAGGACAACACAACCAGTTACATACAAAAACTGTACAGCAACTAATGTTTCATGACAGCATTAAAGGATAGACTCACATTTTTCGCTCAGCTGATTCTCTTCTCTAGAGGCCAGGAGGAAATCCCTTCCTAATGCTCATAATGTCAATGAAGGAGACGGGGGACATTCTTTGTTTGTTCAAGTTCAGCTGAAGCTAAAGTGAGTTAGTTGAGTTCATCAAGTGAAGTGGGTATTTTCCATAAGTTACAGGAAATGGACATGTATAGATCGACTTGAAAATATGTGAGCCTGTCCTTTGAATTGGATCCTACTCTAAGCTAATGTTAATTCTTCTTCATCTTTGTAAGAACTGAAGGTAAAATTAAATATGCCGAGTGGAACTTTCCACTCTCTGTCTGGCTCTCTTTGTTAAAAGTAAACCTATTTGCTTTTCTACTTTTCTGTCAGAAAAGAAAATGATGTACCTCAATTTAAGTGTCAAGGTCAGTGCAAAAAAACTGTTCTTTGGCAATAGATTGAGCTCACCTAATGCAGACACATGCGCTGAAGGGTATGCAGCCCTGCATGGACAGGCACTCTCGTGCACGCGTCCACACATGCACTCTCCTTCCTTCTCAGCTTCCTCCTCGCTCAGCTTTTATGAGGAGAGCAGTGTGAAACGGACACAGCCATTATCTGTCCTGTTCTGCCCCTCCCCTCCCCGCCCCCTGCCCATCTCTCACACAACAGGGACGGGGTCTCCTATCAGAATGAAAGGACTGCAGCCGCTTTGTTAAAGATCCTCGTTTAAGGTCACTGGTCGGGTTGTGAAGGCAAATACCAGCATGAGTTCAGAGCGGAACTGGTCTCGGAGCAGTGGTTAGGCATGCTGTTCTGGGAGCTTTTGTGAATAGGACTCCCAGGCCTTGTACGCGGGCATTTTTGTAAACATAGCTATGCCTTTCGCCTTTAAGTCACATAAAACAGAGCCTTTGTAAACCTGTGGTCAGGGTGATGATTTTCACAAACTCAGTTTCAGTGTTGATGCGTAGACATCGAAAGTCTTTGGTTTGAAACACCATTAATGAGGCCACATGTCGTGCAACGGCGGCATGATTACATCTGTGAACGGCGGACTGTCACGATTAGGCTTTGCCTCTGTGTTCTGTGTTTCTCTACCCTCCTCACTCTACCTGTCAGTCACTCCCTCAGCTTATTCCCTTCACCTGCCTCTGATCACTAATCAAGCACTTCCCCCTCATCAGCACAACTCCTCTCACCTGTTCTTCCCCCTACATAAACTCCTGCCCCTCAGTCACTCCTTGCCAGATCCTTGTATTGTCTACCCGCCCGTTCGGCTTGTCCTGTTCCCGGTTTTCCCGTCTGTCTTCCCTGTCCTGCTGGAATTTCTTCCCTCGTCTCTTGTCTGTTCTGTGGATCCCCTGCCGATTCCTGTATGGTCTGCTATTGCATTGTTTTGTTCATTAAATATACCCTTTTCACACTACTCTGCCTGGTCTGCGCTTGAGTCCTCCACCATGCCCCGTGACACGGACGTTCTCAAATAATCTGCGACCAGGACTTTTTCCTTGTTACTACACAGAAATGTTCCTCTTCCATTATACTGAGGAACAGGGGGTCAGAATGTGCTACAGAGGTTGCAATGTTGCTGGTACGTGTTTTTAAGTGTCCCAACCTGCCCACTGGCCTTGACCAACATGATCTCACAGAAACCTTTTACGCACCACAATTACGTGTCGGCACCACACCACGGCATCACATCGATGCAATTCATTTGTGTGTCCACCACGAAAAGGATCATAATTGACTTTTCATTGTTCCTGTAATGCCAATACGTTTTAACCGTCGTATTCATGTATTTCTGTCACACCAGGTTGCCTTGACAGAGCTTCAGTTGTGTTTTTTCCATTTTCATCTGGAGGGAGATTGTGTGAGCAGGTTCTTTTTTTAGGTACGAAGAGGGTAAAAGTGTGTTTACAAAAATACTGTGTACGTGTGGACCAGGCCGTAGAATCTACACATGTTCTTGCTGTTCTGCAATTATTTTGTCTTCACCGTTCTTATTTTTATGTTCTTTATAATAAGATCCCTTGGACTTTTTGTCTCCATAACACTCCCTCCATTCACTTTGTAGTCATGGCTGACAATGACCTCCCATTGTTGAAAGAGCCATTATTTTTAGTTATGTGTAAATGGTGCCTCAGCTTTCATTATTTTTATGTTCTGCTACTTATATTTTTGTCTGGGGTCAACTATGTATCTTCCTTAGACAATTTTAGCCGAGTAGAAACCTTCCCGCCTGTGGTCGTGTCACCTCCCAAGGCTCCAGTGTTATAACTCAGAGAGCCTCTGCAGAGGGCCTTGCTTTGCTGCATCACCTTCATTAACCACCGTGCTGGAAGCTTCTCTGTCATCACTGGTTCAATGACTCGCCTCTCAACTCCGGCTTAGCTTCCCCCAAGTTTATTTTTCCACTTATCTGTTGCGAGGCGGAGACAGAGGGAGAGAAAGGGGAGATACTCGGAGCTCGGGCCACGTTTTTTAATCTGTTATTCCCCTGTATTGGCACGGGCGTCTCCAGTGTGGGGATTAAGAATCCAGACAGTGATGGAGCTCGGCGTTGACCCCAAGGGCGGCTGAGGACTGGAGGAGGAGAGAGGAGGAACAAAATAAATCATCTCTGTGGAATGAGAGAGAAAGACGGTAGACACAGAAAGGCGGTGGAGGATTGTGTGTGTGTGTGTGTGTATGACGGACGACGAGAAGCGATAGAGAGCAGAGAATGAGGCGAAGAACCGATACAGAGAAGAGAAAGTGAGGTGCTGGCAGCGGTAATGGTCTCGTTGAGGGCGGGAGCAGTCTAAATCCTGAATCATGACCCTAGAAATCTAAAGGTTACCTCACAGAGTTGCACAATACAGCTCCGTGCCCGTACCGCCGTGCTTTCACACCTCATTTCCACATGGATGAATTCATCAGATGGATGAACAAGTTCAAGAGCCAATGCCATATTTTTCAGCATGCAGTTTTCCTATTTATTATTTCTTTTACAGCAGCAGAGTACAGAGCTACAGTGTTGCTTCTGAGGGAATGGTGTCCTGTAGTTTTTAATTGGTCTCGGATGCATTTTCATATGACCCAGTAAGAGGAAGATCATGTGTGCGCTTGTTGTTTCAGATGTTATTTATTGTTGGAGCATGTAAACTTCAGCTAGACTCTCTTTCCCCTCGAGCAGAGTTTAGCTTCGAAATGAACTGAAAGAAGCAGATTTTCTAAAATGGGCCAGGAATCTAAACAATTAGGACATCAATCATTAAAGAAAAGAAGTTGTAGCATTTATGACTCTGTCTCACCGTGAAAGGATCACTTTGAACCCCCCCCTCACCCGGCCTTCCAGGTGCCCGTTTTAAGACTATCTCTTTTTCATTTTTCTCATGAGTTTTTTTAATAAGCGTTTAAAAACAGACTTACACAAGTCTCCAGGGAGTCCTGTGTTTGACCTGATCATCCGCCCTGACCTCCTCCCCACACAGGTTTTTAATTAAATGTATTTGTGAAACATCAAAAACAAATGTAATCCGGAAGAAGATATGTTCCGATAAAACGTATAACATTGCAGTTTTGATGTAGGGGAACATCATTGGCTGCAGTAACATGTGTTTGTTTATTCTGTACTAACACAAGGTAAACACTTGCCTCCATTGCCTGTTGAGATGTATGAGGTCCCGGCTCCTCTGTGACCACCTAAGGATGCCTGAGTCAAACTTTCTCTGCATAGATGCACATAAACATTTACATGTTTCTTTGCAGCACTTTAATTTCACCCTGAACAGACATTTACGTGTCTTCCCTCCAGTGGAACACTGCTACTAAATCAATAGAAATCGGAGGAAAAAGAGAGATCGCTTCGAACACCAAATACTCCAAATTCTTGATCTGTATTGTTCCCCTCATTGTGTATCTGTAGACCTCACAGCATCATCCCGGAGCCTCTGCACTCTGACATCTTCAGTGTTTTGTTTCCCTGCATTTCCTTCCTGGGGCTTTATTTGTCAGGATTGTTTCCTGGCTCAAGGTCACTCCTCCTCATTCAACCCCCTCTCGTCTGCGTATCGATGCCAGTAGAGCCGTGGCTCTTGGCCGCTAAAGCTGAATCGATATCCCTGAGCGCTCGGCGCTTGTGCTCTAATATCCTCCAAACACCACCTGCCAAAATATTTATGCTGTATTCATGGGAGATGCTTAGAGAGAGACAAGGAAGAACAAGGAAAGACACAGCCGGCGGCCTGGTAGGATCTTAAGTAGAACACCGGGCAGCTCTTGTGATTTATAGTTTAATGCAATTCTTATTAAAAGTTGCAGAGTCAGTACAACTCAGTTTTTTTTTTAGTTTCAGCTCCAGTTTGGTGAGGAGGCTGAATATTATTGATGTGCTGGGCAATTCACCTCATTTGGAACAGGGCCGTGTTTCTTTTTTCACAAGCGGCCATTCCTCTGATTGTTCTGTTTACTTAACAGAGACAGAGAGAGTAATGAGAGTGGGAAAGCTGGAGGGAGCAAGCTCGGGCATGATTAAATGATACATTTTCTAGAAACAGAGTTGTCATCTTGTCCACCCACTGACCACTGAGGATGTCTGGGCCTGACGGCTTGCAGCCTGGGCCAGATGGGCAGACGGAACAAATACAGCCCCGTGTTAATCTCCAGTTGTCTATCTGCCCTTGAGGCGAGTGTGTGTGTGGCAGCTGTGTGTGTTTGTATGAGGCGCATTGATGGTTTGACCTCTTGACTCGATAAACTCCTCTGTACTTCATCCCCCTGGACAAACAAAAGCTTTGGTATTTGGCTTTTGGTATTTGGCTTTTGGTATTCTGACGCCCCATTGTGTCGCTGTCACGGCGCGGCAGGAGATATCGGAGGCCAAGTGGGAGGGGCTGGGGGGGGGGGGGGCGCCTGGGCCAGGCCTCGGTGGTCTCTCATGTAAAAGAACGGTTTAATGGGTCTGAAAAGGTCACCTGGGTCAAGCTCTGTGATGATTCAGTGTCAGATTAGAGCGCCATCAGTGTGTGTGGGTGTGTGGGTGTTTGTGGGTGGCTGGTCAGCATTGCAGCTGGACTTGTTCCTCACGATACATTGTCAAAAACACCACAAAGACTCTTAGGGGGCTGCTGCATGGTGCCGGAAAGCCCTGCAAACGTTGTCTGTCGTTCATCAATCAAGCTCAATGAGAGAACTGCAACAGACAGAGAGGGAAAAAAAACAAGAAGGGATTGGACCCAGACAGACAGCGAATGAGGAGCCAAAAAACAAATGATGATGGTGATGATGATGATGATGATGGTGAGATGCTGACTTGATAGTGTGGGGGGGGCAGGTTGTTTGAGGACAATCAATTGTGTATGATATCTTTCTTTTGATTTTATTGATATGCACCCTGGGGAGGTAAAGGCCACCACGGCCTGCGCCATAGACGTCTACTTGGTGGACAATTGATCGGTCTGGCATTTGATCCTCTGGCTCACGGTGAAGGATGGGGCGATGGAGTCATGAGAGCACCCATGGCCGCCCTCCCCTCTGTTCCCTGTTCGTCCCTCTTATTCCCCGTCCCTCCTCCCTGCTCCTTCTATCATTTATCTGTCCCTTCTGCTGCTGTACATCCCTCACTGTCTTGTTTCCCACTCAAGTGCCTCCTAAAAAAGACCGGCTGAGGCGCAGGCTCTTAAAGGTTTCATCCACGGAATCTCTGGTGCTAAAAGCCTTATAAATGGCTGACGGCTAAAAACGTCCACCTATTAAGCGCCCCATCATCTCGTCTTCATCTCCCTGTGCAATAATGAAGTGTATAAGTAATGCAGCAGCCAGCCTTTAATGTGCTAAGTAATCCAAGGAGCACAGAACTACTCCTCCTTTTATTTCTTATTTCAGTTGAAGCTATTTAATTAACCGCCGAACACATGCGTAACACTCATTTAACGATGCACAAGACACAAAAGCAATAAAGGAGACGGGAAAGACGGACAGAGACAGAGGGAATAAATCAGTTACATATTACATGTTCTAGTTTAATAAGGCACTCGATTCATATGGTATTCTCTTAAATGGGTGATGAATGAAAAGAGGCGCGGGCATTACCACACATGAGAATATAAAAGACCCCACCGCAAAAGGACAGGGAGAATATGAGAGCTGTAATTGGATACCATGTGAATTAATTTGTTCGGTGAACTTCCTATGAATCACATCAGGTCATAAAAGCCAGATGGAGCTGAGGGAGGATTGGCACAGGGTGGTGAAGGCAGATATTTAACCAGCATGCGGTGCGGAGCGGTGCTTTCACAGGTCTGCACTGCCACCATGTGGAGAGAAAGGGGTCGCCAAGCTGTGGGCCAGCCATGAGTGGATCATGTGATTCATTTTGAAGTGCTTACAGCTTAAAGTGAGAGAACCCCAAAGTGTACCAAATATTCTATACCTCTCAAATAAAAATTGCTTTTCAAACCATCAATCAAAGCTGGATAAATATTAGAAGTGATCTCTTGCCCCGTAGGTATGTGGAGAGCAACTACTGTGAGGAGGAGGCTATAACCACTTTGTGCTCATGAACCTGTGAAACCTGACCACCTTCCTGACTATTGATGAAAGTCCATTTCCTACTGGGAGACTCGGTGCCAAAGAATGCAGAGTGGGAGAGAAGCCTGGAGTCGCTCTTATCACTGCCACCTCCTCCAACCAAATGTATGAAGACATTTCTTTGGCGTGCTCTACGTGAACGTCAGTATTATAATCCTCAATAATCCACACCAAGAGGGTGATGGAGGATGTATGTGACAGCTAGAACTGTACCTTCCCCCGTGGACGGGAGACGTTTTCCCCCCAAGAGCAGGAATGTTGCCATTTGTTTCACCAGCCATACATCAATATGAAGAATGTCGCTGGATCTAAAAGAGGATTCAGGCTCATTAATTACGTCCCGATCGCCAATGCAATATTAGAATAGCACAGGGATAGAGATGTCATTGCAAAACCCTTGTTTTAGGATGTCATTTCATCGTCTGTTACTCTCAAGGTTTCACACTTTTGATTTATCTCCCAAGAAAACCAGATGTTGAGATGAAACAAAGAGTGCCAAAATTGTTAAAATAATGGTTTCCATCTTATTTCTGTAGTTGTCTCAAATTTGACTGCAAAAAATATAATAATGAGAACTATAATGATTTTAGTAGCAAACATCCAAAAAGTATTTCGTTTTTCTTTTAAAAGTGTATGTTTTTCATTTAAGCAGAGGCAGAGGAGAGATTCCATGAACCAGTAACATAATTATTAGCTGGAATCATTGTGCATACCCACTTGTCTGCTACATAATTAAGTAGGCACAACAGTAGTTTCCAAGCAGTAAGAGCAGGACATGAAAGTACTGCTACTGCTGCTGCTTATAAAAAGACCAACAAATACAGTATAAATAAAATATATCAAGACATATAACATATTTTTTATGTTACTGTCCTGTTTTGACTTTGTGTATATTATAAAGAAATGTATTTTTCTTTTATTTCAGTTGTTTTTTTAAATAGTTTATCAAATAAAACAACAAGAACAACGGAACTTTTCATTTTCATCGTTTTAGTCGGACTTATTTGAGCGCTGCACGCAACATGGAGGACAGTGAAAACAATTCGTAACAGTCATGGTAGCAGTTACAGCCAAACCAGGGTTTATTAATTCATTTTTAAGCAAGGAACATATTGGAAGTTCGGTAAGTCGTGAAATGAACCCGCATTTGGAAATGTTACAACTTAACGTAATGTTAATGCTGTGCTAGCTTGCTAGCAATACCAGTCTTCTTCAGCTGTTGAGGGACAACATCCGGTTGACAGCAAACGTCACACATTTATGAACAACGTATTCAGTAGGCACCGAGCAGGCTAACGTTACTTCGTGTATAAATGGGTGGTGTTTTTTTGTGAAGGAACTTAAAGTCTGCGTTGTATTTTTAAAACATATAATTTCACATTCGCTCCTGAGTGTCTCGTTTCCTTTTACATTTGTGATGTCCTCGTGTTATCAGCAGATGTGTGGTCAGAAAGTGACCCAAAGCTAGTTCACACTTGTATTGAAGTATCTACAGGCTTGTGGAGTACCCATGCAAACTTTACATTCTGACAATAATGAAATAAAGTTCTAGCTGAGAAGGGCTGACAGCAGATCATCAACTCAAATTAAAGCTGAAACATTTGTTAGGTGAGGCTGCACTTCCATGAGTGATAATCACACTGTCCTTTTCCCAGCTGCAGGCTGCTCTGAGATCTGCAGAGGAAGATGTTTTGTCTCCGGCTGTCCTCGTGGCTTCAGCCTGGGACACAGCTTTGCTCCGTCTCCTGGCAGAGTGTCCATAAACTTGCCTCGCTTCAGAAAGCTACAGCGCTTCCCCAAAAGAAAGTGCAAAGCTTACTCTACCCCTTTAGTACACTGGAGGCTTACCTGGACAGGTAGTGTGTTTTAATATATAATATATATATATATATATATATATATAATATAATTCAAGAGGGCATATGTCTTCTTTCAGAGCCTAAAGTGGATTTTTCTGTTCAGGTCCGTGGACAGGACACAGTTCCAGCTCTTTCATCCCAGTTTGGAGGACATGGTTAAAGCAGAGAAGCTCTTCTACTCGTCTCCGTCTCATAAGATTGATTACTACATCTCTGCAGAGAGGATGGACCATGTACCTGCACTGAAACCGCCTGAGGTTAGCGGGCAGCCTCAGTCACACTGTTATTAACTGTGCTACCAAAATGTCATGACTAAGGCTGGCTTAACTCTGCGTTAATAACATGCTGATCCCTTCATTCATTTGATTGAGGTCAGTGTGACGGTGCAGCAGAGCTGCCAACACAGACAGCTGAACCGCACGGTCGTCTGGGTAAAGAAAAGATTAATCTTGCTCAATTCTTGCTGGAACACACTGTGACATCATCTGTCAAGATGCTGCTTTGACCAATCACATGCATGCAAGCGCACGTTCCCGGGAGATTTCTTTGTAACATGAACACGTATTCCTGCTGTTTACCTCGCACACAAGAGTAATTGCTGCTGTGATCATTTCCCATTTTCAAACTCATGGATTTGACCAATGACCACACTGGTAACCTGTAGCAACACGCCCCCGTCAACCCATGTGCTATTTCTAATGCAGGGCTGTTTTTGGCTGCTGGTATTAACAGGTAGCTAGAGATGGCACACATTGGTGTACGGTACAATTTATACCATAGATGATCCTATGGCGGCGGACGTGGTCATACTGGGGCCGACAATTGAACACAGTGAAGAACGTGCCTCAGCTCTCGCATGGTCCCATTCATTTGTAAATACATTTACAAAAGAACGCTTCTGGGCATTTTCAAATCAAATTGTACAGCAACGCTGTGAAGGAAATGGAATTGATCGCCTCTGTAAAGATTATAAGTGGAGTTTTTCATTTTCATTCTCTCGGTTCCGTCGTGAGCAAGCCTCAGAAATACAGATTCATCTTTACTGACCTTATGTCGTTAAGGCGCCAAAGTCTCCATCCTTAAAGGTGCTACATTTGAAATTCAGAGCATATTTAATGCCTCCACACGACTGTCAACATGGAAGAGCCCATGAATCCATTCACATTCAAGTCATTTAACCGACCCACGCCTGCCTCCGACTCACCATGAAGCCCGTGGTTGTTCACGTCGCCCTTCCTCGACCCAACACGTGGACACTCAACCCTTGAAAAATGTCTCTTTACCCTTCTGCAGCCTCATACATAATCAAGCAGCAGTTGTCACTTGATAATAAATGAGCAGATTTATAACCTTATGGACAGAGGTGATGACCGGAGGGCTCAGACTTGAACATTGTGTTGACGGGACAGCGCGGTCTCTTTGGCATGCTGAGTTAGTCACCGCTCTGTCAGAGGATGATGTATTTGCGGCTTACTGGCAGCGCGAGCCTCCATCCATCTGTCGAGTGTGGGAGAGATGGATGAGCCGGAGTCGTGTCCCGTGGGACTTGGTACTGCAGTAGCAAAGTGGTAGCAGCCAATGGGAGCGGCCCGTAACACTCAGAGCAGGTGTGCTGGGTGAAGTGCTCACTGAATGAGGAAAACCTGAAAGAACTTCTGAAGTAAAATACTCGAGCACAAACTCTAACAGACGGTTACATTTCCACCATTATTAACACAGCAGCAGTGACTGTCACAGGATTAAGGAACTTGTGTTTATTCTCAGGTGTGTTTCATCGGCAGAAGCAATGTGGGCAAGTCGTCTCTCATCAAAGGTCTGTTCTCCCTGACTCCTGAGCTAGAAGTCCGAGTCTCCAAAACTCCAGTGAGTAGTCCCAGCCCACACACAGCATGTCTGTTTCAGTCCAGGGCCCAGCATGTGTAGAATTAGATTGGTGCTTGTTATATACACATGGACAGAACCTCATCACCTGATGATGGGTCCTGAGCATCAAGTCTCACAAACTGCCTCGTATTAATGATCGGCACACTTTGTAGGGCGTGTTTATTTTTTATTTAGTTTTATTTAAATGCTCAATTACAAGAGACGGCATACTTCTCATTGTTTACAATATCTTTCTTTAATATAAGAAAAGAAGTAAACATCTGATATTTGTATCTATTGTCATTTAAGACTCATCATTTATGTAGTCAAAGTTGTTGTGTGACTGATTATGAGGTTGGCTAAAAACAATATGCTTAGAGAAGTTTGACATATTTTGTTAAGTGACTAAAAAAAGGAGTTTGGAGAGAAAATAAAGAATTGATAAAGTAAAGTGGAATTCCATACTCCAACTTTAGAATAGGAGAGAATCTTCACTCAAGGTTTGCTTTCCCAGAACTTTCAAACAGTGTTCAATGGTCTTCATCAGTGGATTGTGTTGCTTTGACAAAAACATGTCATGGAGCATGTGTTGCTGTCTGCCACTGCCTCAATCAGTTTGTTTGTGTAATTCTGTGGTTTTGGTGAATCCGAACTAACCCTTTAAAACATGGAGGCAGCGGTGGAGCAGTAAATCCTGTGTTCTGGGAGGTAAAATATTTTAAATCCAGCGTACACTTTAACTCATGTTGATTCTGTAGGTGTCTAAAATAGTCAGCATGCCCCAAGTTACATTGGCCACCATCTCCTGTATGAGTTTACACACTCACTGTGGATGAGTAACTCACTCAACCTCACTTCAAAAAGTCCAAACTATCCCTTTAAGTACATTTCTTTCACCCTTGTTAGCAAATAAGCAAAGTGAGATAAAAAGAAAGAGTTGACCTCATTGTCTTTCTCTCTGTGCCCGTCCTGCTCAGGGTCACACAAAGAAGATGAACTTCTTCAGAGTGGGCAAAGCTTTCACCATCGTTGACATGCCAGGCTACGGACACAGAGCACCCACAGACTTTGTGGACATGGTGGAGCCGTATCTCCACACCAGGAAGAAGTAAGACATGTCTACTACTACTACTAGTACTTCAGTCAAGTCCTGTTGGTATACTAGAGTCACAGGTTTGAGCACAAACGGAGACAGAAGTAGCCCTCACACACACATGATCGATGTCTGGAGGGCCAAAGTAAGACCCTCACAAACCATCGGTCTCCAAATAAGTACAAGTAACGTCCCATCATATGGATCTTCTACCACGCTGCAGATGCTGAGAGGACAGCAACAGAACTTCATTACTGTGGGAAGTGATATATATATATATATGCCAGAAAGATCGGTGGTGTGGTAAAGTAATGCTCATGATTTGCTCTTTATTGACTGTAGTTTCACATTCTTTTGTTGAAATAAAATATTTTGGATTTAACTATTTACAAAGGAAAGGATGCAGAATTACAAATAATGAGTTCTACCATAACACTAGAAACACTGTATTCAGGAGCTATCAACAAATGATAGAACATTATAGAACGTTGAGTTAATTCGTCACAAAAGGAAAATATTCAGGTCTGATTTATTATTTTACGCTGTTTATAAGAACATCTCTTAACCTTCAGAAAGAAGAAAGCACAAGGCAGAATGTTCAGAGACATGTTCGGCAAAAGCATCTTAAACAAAAGACGTTAGTTTGCTCTTTTTAGTGAGCTGTGTACACACTACGAAGCTTCACTTATACCGTTGACTTTCAAATTCTAAATCTATTGAATGCTGCACAGCATTATTCCTTTTTTTACGTGAATTCATTCAGTTTGAAAGTACAGCCTCTGAGTACAGGGCTTAGTTTACACACACACACACACACACACACACACACACACACACGGAGCAGTGAAGTGAAGATAACGTTGTCAGTACCAGATACCAACAGACTCTGAAGTGAATAATATTCCACTATTTGCAGAATTAGATTCCAGTGGTGGCTGCGTAGGTTTCTTTCCAACTTGTGTGATCCAAACCTTTCCAATAGCTCCAGAGCGTCACGTCCTAAAGAAAATACCTCTGGTGGTCCAAAACAAGACTGATTTATTTATCCTCAGTAGAATCTATGAACGTTAACATAAACCATATTCCCGATACACAGAGTCCAGACAAAGCCTTCTCTGAGTGTGTGTGCTGTCTGCGCTCTGCCTCCTCAGGTACGATGGAATCAAGTTGTTAGAACTGCGACCTAATAGAAAGCCAATATTAACATTTCTAGTTCCAATGCAATGAGATTGAGCTCTTGTGTTAATAATAATAATGTCATCTACTATTTGGCCTCTACTGCTATATTTACTGCATTTCTCCACTATAGTGGTCAACAACTGAGTGATGGTATTTGTGGATGACAGCAGTCAGCCTCTCAGGAGAAATGATGCGTATGCCGATATATACTGTGTGCTTATGACTCTGACAAAGTCATATTGTTCTATTAGACCATGACACTAATAGTTTCCTTCTGGATTCGTACTACCAGTGGGTGGTGACCTGGTCCACAAGGTGGTCCTGTGTAATCATTCAGTGTGTTTGTGTTTTACCACCACTTAGACGAATGCTATGAGTCTTAATGAATGGTATTCATCCATGGTGGCCTCGGAGGCTTGCTGTGACTACCGGGTTGTTTTTACCTTTGCACCTGAAGATCTGTTTGTTCAACGTTTGTTATTTCTATGAATGGGGAAAACTCATCAGTCACATCCATTAACCTGCTCTTTGCTGCATGTATCTTCTGTCAGTCTGGTTAGGACGTTCCTGCTGGTCGATGGCAGTGTTGGTCTTCAGAAGGCCGACATGATCGCCCTGGAGATGTGTGAGGAGATGAGACGTCCATACGTGGTAGGACACACACTGTCTTCTTAAGAAATACTACCACCACGTTCATAACGTCTACAATTCTGACAGATCTCATCTGAATATATGAGTATATCTAAAGAAAGCTATTATGGAGATGTATTTATTTCATCCATGTAATCACAGTCAGGATTAGTATGATTGTAAAATGCCCAGCTCATTTGATCCCCATCTCATCTGCTCATATGACATTTGAGTTTTGCTTGATCATTTCTGTACATTTTAGAGCTGCGCAACGATTCGTCCATTAATCGATCAACAGAAACTATTTAGATTATCAGTTTGAGCAGCCCTCTTTAAGTGTCTGACTCACAGTTTTTTGGTTTCATTAGTCATCTACAGTTGTAAAAGGAACATCTTTTGGATTTGGACTGATGGTGGTTAAAAACAAGACATTTCAGCTGTTTAATTACAAACCCCTGCCAGATAGCAGTCTGGTGTGTGTTTGCATGTTGCGATACGCAGATCAGAACCTCTTCCACCCCCGCTGTGAGTGAGGACACGCAGTACCTGCCTGAACAAACCTAAAGAAACCTGTATCCGCTGTGCCACTGTGACTATAGCTTATGTTAGCCATCAGTGTGTTTGCTGTGACACTCACCGGGCTGTACGCTCCTTGTACACTGTGATCCTTTGTTTATCGGATTAAATCCAAAGTGGCAGAAACGACAAAGCGACCCGCACCTTTGTCTTGTCCTCTCCGCCGCCAGTAGAGCGGTCAGCATTCTGCAGCTCTGGGAGACAGACAGCAGCTGCTCAGATTCCTGCAGCACAAACCAAAGAGCTGGGAGTCACCGCGGGCCCCTGTGCCGGGGAACTGGCTCAACTGGAGCTAACTGAAGAGCAGCCTCCCACCGGAGGGTGCTAGTGCCGCTTTGGATTTAATCCAATTAACAAACCATCAAATCACACACAGACCATGGATGTAATATTGACAAGCCCTGGAGACGGCTCTACGTCTTCATCTCACTATCGCCTCTCGAGGTACAAGTGGTATTACAAGACTGGATGGACTGGGGCTAGCTGGTTAGCATACTCATTTCAGTAGGTACTCTGTTCACATTCTGTTGATAACGTTTAGGGACCAGATCGTACATCTTGCACCTTTTTAAATCTTGAGGAACAGCAGATTGCATGCTGTTCATGATGGAAACACAAGGTTTCCAATAGTTGGTGGAGGTGGTGAGCTTCTCCCCCTCCTCTTCACATTCTACTCATTCTTCTTTCAAATCTTCATCATTAAGTCCACAGTGAATTAATGCTGAACGCTCTCACTCAGCTATTTAAGAACTGCTGTTCCCTCTGAAATGCCACCGCTGAGGCGTTCTAATGAAGCACTCTGCAGTCAATTATTCATGCTCTCCGGTTATTAAACACTTTGACCATTAGTAAGGCTGTGACAGTACCACTTTTAACAAAGACGAACTCTCACTGCTGAAAGGCAAAGGAAGCATGAAGGAATGACCTGGAAGAGACCTTCATACCTGAAACACACTTTGAAAACAGTTGCACTCAGTAGAGTATTCATCTACATTTTGCAGACTCGTCCAAAGACAGGT
Source organism: Pholis gunnellus (assembly GCF_910591455.1). Taxonomy (NCBI): domain Eukaryota; kingdom Metazoa; phylum Chordata; class Actinopteri; order Perciformes; family Pholidae; genus Pholis; species Pholis gunnellus. The sequence goes on from NC_136539.1 coordinate 2,193,790, forward strand.
TTGTAATCCCACAGACTCTCCTTTCACCTTTGGGGAGCAAGACACACAAACCTCTTGGGTCTTGAGTAGGGTTGGGTACCGAAACCCGGTGCCAATATGGCACCGGTACCTATACGACCGGTACCTACCGGACCGAAACGCAACGCAGATTTCGGTGCTTCCTTTCGGTGCCTGAACCGATTGAAATACTTTTTTTACACTACTCTGATGACTTCGTCCTGGCAGCGGGTAACGATAGCTACCGTTTGTATAGCTACAGTAGCTAGCTAGCCATCAACCTTTTAACAGAGAAAATGCCGAAAGGTAAACGGTCAAAAGTGTGTTTTTATTTTGAAAGTCCGTTGCTCACTGGCAGCGGTGGAGGAATGGAGACTACTGGACATCGCTGCGGTAAAGTCAGCAGACACTCAGGTCTCCGTGGTCAACTCAGCAGACACTTAGATGTTAGTGACCTATACGCTGAAATTCACGGTAAACGCATTCAAACGGCACAGATCGGGAGCGAGCGAAGGACTTTGAAAGTTAGCAGAAAGATTTAACGTGAGACAACATCCGGTTTCTTCAGAGGAACATCCGGTTTTCAGAATAAGATGCCAACAAAGTATGAATTAAATTCACATTAAGTATAAAACATGCTACCTGCATCTCGTGAGTTAAAGGGAAAATACACCTAAATTGTGCGTAAAGTGTCTTTATTCTTTGATCGCTGGGTAACCATCATCACCTCTGAGTTACAGCATTATAGTGATGAACAGTAGAGCTGCATTCACATGCTCTGACTGAAGACAGAAGACACATTTAGATGAAACCTGCTGAAACATTGTATTCCTGTTGCACAGCAGTGGAACGTTTCACATGACGTCACACACTGAGCACAGATAGTGAAGAGATATAACTGCTACTGTGTAAAGGGAATACTGCTGTTAAAAAGAACCTTATTTGTTTAAAGTGTTTGCAAACCAAATGTTATTGCCCTTTTGTTCATATAGCAGTACTTTTAAAATAAAAGTGCACAATACACTACCTTTGAATTAATTATTGAACAACAACATAACAATGCGATTAATCGCAAAAAATCCATGCGATTAATTGCGATTAAAAATTGTAATCGTTGCCCAGCACTAATATGTATAGTATACTTTAAACAGTTAAATATATTGTTCAATTTGAAGAAAAAAATGTGCGTTGGCAATAACAAAAGTATCGGTTTAGGCACCGGTATCGGAAAAAAAACAAACGATACCCATCCCTAGTCTTGAGGAGCATCAGTGTTTGTAGATGGGCCAACTTTAACCTACACTGTACATTTACTGCCAGTAGATCATATGCATCAGCTCAGATGAAAAAATATATGAGGAATGCTCCTGGACCGACGGCAGGAACAACTCCTGTAAGTTGTTGATCAGTTGTGGTCTCTGCCAGCCGGTGGAGAGGAGTCAGTCAGCAGTCAATGACGGTATAAAAGAGGCAATACAATGTTTTTCACCGCAATTCCCATGTTAGCTCCTTGAGCATACAGTTATACATGAGCACAGGAAATATAAGACTGATGGATCCAGTAGTTTGCTTGATTAACTGTGGACAGACGGACCGATGCACACATACTCGATGAACACATAATCTCCCACATTAGCGCCTGGCGGAGATACAAGTTTTTTTCGTTGCCATTGTGTTGTGATGATATGGGATGGGATGCAGTAAAGCATGAACAGAGCTCCTACACTGAAACTTGTGGGCATAGAAATCGGGAATGTACGTCCCTGAAAACAGACACTCCACAGTGGAGTAATCTTAGCTATGGAGTGGTTGATTCATAAATGAGAAGAAAATGAGAATCACAATGCTCCCTGTTGTGTTTTTGAATGATTAGCTGACACGTCTAATCTCCATTGTTCTTATTTTCCATGACGGTAGAGTTGTAATGTGCCAAACATTTTGTTGTGCAGATGGTGGTGACTAAGATTGACAAATGTGGGTACGGAACACTGCTGACAAACCTGTTGGACCTTCAGGATGTGGTCAAAACACAAACCACAAGCTGCTTCCCCCAGCCTCTCCTGGTCAGGTGAGTGTCACGTTCTCTTTGACTGCTTAAAGAGCGAGGCTGGTCATATCTCATGTGTCTTAGCATCAACAAAGCTCATCAAATATCAACCATGAACTGATCCTACAAACAGGTCGAAGTATCTAAAGCCTGATTTATCTGATTCCTCTGTGCCATAGAGCTCAAACTATTACCAACGCATCAGTGAGCCACATTGTTGCCCTGGGTGACATGATCCTTTATAACCATAAACACACACATAGTTGTGTATCATAAAACATTTACAAAGTAGATTTCTTTGAAGTCTTTCCATCCAGAATTGTTGACACTCCTGATTCCTAGCTTCCAGTCTTCTTTGTTGGTGCATTGGAGCATCTCTTTGTGTGTTACTGCATTGGCTGGACTGTGTATTGCTTCACTTCTCATGCACGAGAAGAATGAAAAAACCATAGAATGTCACAGTTCTAACAAAATGCAAAGAATGTATTGGATGTAGTTGAAGACCCACGTCCACTTTGCAACTTGAAAGTTTGCTTTTTTCTTTGCATAGGAAAACAATAGGACTCGAATTAGGAAGAGAACTACATTGCACTTTGGACGCAGAGATCAATCTCGACTTGATCAACAGCACAAGTGTTGACCGTAATAACTGAGAATTGTTATATGTCTCTGTCTCTCTTTGTCACAGCTCCCTCCAGTTCTGGGGGATCTACCTCCTGAGATGCTTCATTGCTCATGTAACAGGGAGCATCAAGTTAACAGACACCTCTCAGAGCTGAGCTTAGCCTGGCTGGCTGGATCCATGCACATCCACATGCTTCAGAGGCTTTTATTTTCTAATAAAATGTCAAACACTCCTCTGTTGGTCTGGCTGGTTGTCCTTTTACTATTTAATATTACAGATTAGATTTCTCTTTCCAGATGAACCACAACGTTCCAGTTCATCTCAAAGGTGTTGGATGGAGCTCTGTGCAGACCAGTCAACCTCCACACCAAACTGTGAAACCATTTCTTTGTGAAGCTGGCTTTGTGCACGGGCATCGTCACGTTGAATCAGGAACAGGTGTCCCCCACAGTGCCGTCTATATCATCATTGCAGGTTTTAGCATTAACATTTCACTGAACAGGAATTAAAGGACGAAGTGCCAATTATGAAAAACAAACTAAAGAGACGACTCAACAAAAGTATGTGGACCGGAAGAATGACAGACATATGTACCTGAATTTACCAAAAGTCAGCAGTTGATATCTCATTTGCATATTTCAACATTTCAGAAAACCTGTAGTTCAGAAAAGAGTTATTATAATAATTCATAATACATATCTTTACAGGTTGTTTTTCTAAAAATGACTTCTTCCCATACTTTGAGATAGTAGCTCTTACATACTCCACACTTCCCCGTCTCATCTATATTCTGAACAGTTTACAGAGGGGTTTGTTCATATATAATCCATAGCCTGATTTATATATGTTGCTCCAAAAAACATGGCAGAACATTGGTATGGCTGTTGACAGTATTTTCTGATTCATGTAGTCCTAGAAATATATATCCAAAATTCCCTGTGTGAAGAAACATCAAGTCGAATATGAACCTCTTGAACCCTGACCCTATTTTTAGGCCTCTGCTCAAAAATTGCATACCCATACTAAAAAGAGTGCATCTTTGCAACCACAAGGTCTATTTGAATACTTTTGATGTTATAATAAAGGTAACACTTGTGAGAAAAATATCAGTATATATGTTACTGGTTAAGAATAAATGAAGATGGCACACAGCTCAAATTGAAAAGTTTTAGGTTCGCCTGAAAAAAAAAAGCACTTTTATTGATATTATTTCTTTGAAATGATGCAGGTCCAAGCCTAAAAAGACTCCCAAATCATAGCACAATATGTGAACAGTCTCTCTGCAAAGTTTGACTTTGATTAAGTGAAGCAGAACAACATGAGAGAGGTTTACATTTTGGCACCTTGTGTGCCATTTGAATTTTCTCATGTACCAAACTACATATTTCACTTGTATATTACTAATGGTGTTCAATACAATTGAGTTACCTGAGAATGACGGACAGCACTGTTAGCCAGTCAAAATCTGCAAGCCTCCGTAAATTGTGAAGCATATGCTCCGGCAGCAGGGAGTTGATTCCTCCCATCTCCCTCGCTCAAAATACCCCTCTAATATCTCAGTCATAGTCTGACTGAGAGAGATGTTATGGATATGTCTGTAATCAGTGTGTAGTTGGCATGCTTTGTGCTATCTCGGTTTCTTTGTTAGCATCTAGCTTCGATTGCTAGGTCCTGAAATGTGCCGAGTGTGCACACTCCTGGCGAAATATGAATATGGTATTGTAGTAATTCTAATAGTTGGTGAGTGAGTTCTGTTTGGAGTATGTGCAAATGGCATTCATATTATTTTAACCAAGGTTCTGAAGTTTCACGTGGTATGCGACATCATTATATTCGTTTCGTAATGAGTATTTGTTCGATGGTCTAAGACGGGTCGGCAACCCGCGGCTCCGGAGCCGCATGCGGCTCTTCGGCCCGTCTGCTGCGGCTCCCTGAGGCTACATCCACACTAATGAAGCTAGCGTAAGTTCATGCAGGACACGGAAGTTATACGCCCCAGCGGTAACCAGCTGACAGCCAGCCGATTGAATCATAGCTTCCAATCGGCCACGTACCAATCACAGCCCACTCTCACTTCAAGGAGGTTTATTTAAATATGGCTTCCTCCTCACTGATTCATTCTACATCTACGCTGTTACAGACCTCACTGCTGGCGAAGCTTCGCCTCCTCCACCCCAGCCTCCACCTCTTTGTTAGTTCATCTTCTGGCAAATGTTTGAAATGTATTTAAAAAATGTACCTCTGTCCTGTAAACCCAGGGGGGTTATTGCTCGGTGCTCCCAGTCTTAGCTCAGTAGCTGCTGGCTAATCCGGGGAGCATTCAAAGAGCGGAGCCATCATCGCCCAGTTTAACTGTTTTCCATTTGTTGCAATAAATGGTTAAAATCTATAACGAGAGTGTTCCTGACTGAAATACGTTTAATACGAGTATTAAACGTCTACTAGAGTCTACTAGACAACTAGACAACCTCTTGTCTAGTAGACAAGAGGTTGAAACAAATGAAACAAGAATTTCAAAATGAAGTCATACATGATAATTAACAAGTAATTTGAATACATTTCCCAGTGCCGTGTGAAACCATGACCACAAAATTACTGTACATGTATTTTTACATTTTAAAGATGAAACATTTCATTAACAGAGAAAGTAGCGTTAGCTGCAGCCCTATAATAAATACTCAATAAATCATTACTGTTACCATGTCTTATATTGTATTTATCTTCATGTAATGGTTCATATATATTCTGAAAAGTTATTTTTCATTTTTTCTCCTATAAATGTCCAGCCATGGTGCGACCGGTGCACATACCCCTGCAGTGCAGAACCTGTTCAGGCAACAAAGGTACGTGGTTCAGGTTCAGGTTCAGGAGAAGATCTTGGTTTGGGTTCAAATAAGTACATTTGTTACATAAAGTGAGTATGTTTGTTAGGAGCTTACGCATGTGATGTTAGTTAAGTACGAGAGTTACACAACTACAGTAGGTTGAAATACGTCACAGTTGACAGTGGTCTCCTGGGTGAAAGTCCTGTGTTTCTTTGACACGTCCTCTCCGACCTCCCTCCTTTATAGACTTTGTCGCTTTGTGTACTGTGCCATCTGACTTCCTTAGAGGCAGCAGCGCCTCTTGTCCTGGCTGACGATTACAAGGGTTTTATATGAATTAAAGTGTAGCCTGATCTATTTGACAGTCTATGTCCTTAAGGTTTTCAACTTTAAACAACCTCTTTTGAACTGGCCTCTTTCATTACTAATTCTCTTTCAGCAAAAGCTGTTCTAGCGTACTGCGTTCTAATTCTGTAAATTCATTGTTGGTGATAAGCCACTTTAAATAGAGTGATAAAACTGTTCACACCCATTGAACCTTTTCCCTGCTTATTCTTTTACATTAGAGTTAGAAGATCCTTTTTTGACACAAACATAAAACAAACAAAATATAAATAAAATAAATTCTTATGTTATGATTCACCAAAATGATCACAACTTTTTTTAGAAGTCACAGAAATGTGTTGTCTTTTACATTTTGTTTTATGTGTTGTAACCAGATTTGGAAAATAAAAAACTAAAGTTTCAAAATAGCTTAAAACTCAAAATGGACACAATTTTCCAGAATTCTGCTGAGCTGCAAACTTACAATCTGGGTTTGAGTTTCTCAAGTTGGTCTAACCCAGTGGTTCTCAAACGTTTTCTGTCACGCCCCACTTTAGAGGAAGAAAAATGTTCATACTCCACCGCCCCAACTAAATTGTAACAAAATGGTCCATGTTGAACTTTTATTGAAACAACCACATTTTGTGACTCCTTCATCTGTGCTTTTTCAAACAATAGAATAAAGAAAATTGCATCACTTTCAAGTAAACCAGATTGCTCTATCAGACAAAAAACAATACAATGTCCAAACAATGCAAATAAAGTTCTATCTGTGCAAAAAATAACTAATATTTGGCAGAAAATAGCTTATTGTGGCTTCAATCATCCTGTTTTGCACTGAATATCTTTTCAAGATAATAACAATAAAGTGCAACCTGTGAAAAGCTAAACAAAACAAGTTTAAATGTGTGTTAATAAAGAGTTTTACTGAGTTTTACACTGCATATATTACAATAACGTGCAACCTGTGCAAAACAAAACAAAATGAGTGCAGATATGTGTGAGCCATCACGTTGTATCGGTATTAGTGGCTGCAATGAGCTGCTTTCCACTACACATCTTTTTAAAACGGGCTTGCAGACTTGATACGGCCTCTCTCAGTTCATGCTCAATGTTGAGCGTAGATCTGTATTTTGTTTTGAGAGAGGCAACAGCAGACAAGCCGATCTCACAGAGGTGGGACGTGGCGAAGCGAAGCACACTAAGCCACACACGTGAGTCGCCAAGGAGCTTGGCCGTCGCGCATGCGCAAAGCGTAACCTGTTAACGGCGTAACGTAAACATTTACACGAAAGTACAGGCATTTCGCCATGTATTTATTAATGATTTAGTTTTATGTCCGTGTACTTTGTACTTTTGTAATATGTGAAGTTCTCAACAAAGTTCTTGAAATAAAGAAATTCTGCATTTCTCCACCTGTAATACCACTGCGCCCACTAGAGGGACATGCCCCACAGTTTGAGAAATACTGGTTTAACTAATGAGTGGTATAAATACGATGGGAAACATAGTCTGCAAAGAACAATGGAAGTAGAAGACTGCATACCAGATCAGCAGATATGCAATCATAAACTTTTTATAGAAGCTGGTCAACGAGGGGTCAAGGTCACACGCTGGAGATCTCATTGTAGTGAGTCAGTGGGACAGTTTTCCAAAGGTGTCTTCACTTCCTTATTTTCAGGTACCTGAACCTATCAGATTAGATTGTTATCTGCAATCAGATCACCTAAGATAATGGCCTTGACATGACGTAGACCTTCGCACACTCATTCACACTCCAAGAGCTGAAAGATACTTAAAATTTACTGCGTCCTGAATGAAGAACAAGATATAGAGAAAACAATAAAAGCTGATGGGACAGATAAAGATAAAGATAAAGACATGATAAGACTCCCTGTGAAGGGCTACCATAAGTATTTCACTGATCTTTCCTCATACTGATTCAGACATACAGAGAGAATAATACCCTGCACATCCCTTTATTGTTTATGAGATGTGGACAAGAATGTGAATCATCGCACAAAGCTTTTAAAGAGGAAACCATGGATGGATTACTGAACACGTCTACCGGGCATAGGCTCAGGGGCCCAGGGTGACAGGGGCCCCCCTGGCCTTCACCTACACAATGTCACTCAAAGAGACACGTACCCACCAGGAAGAGACTCACAAAGAACAGAAAGAAACGTAAAACAAAGAGACACAAAACAACCTCAAAGAGACACTAAATGTTGTTATCCTGTTTTGGCCACAAGAGACTGAATTGCACCACTTCCCCATGTTGCAAACATAAATGTAAATTACACTTTGTCCAAAATGCCAATGTCTCAACACATAAAAGACACAAACAATGTCAATGATTGACACATTGCAGCAAATACTTTAAACCGGTTAATAGTTTAACGTGTTTGACAGACAAACTGTATGCTGCCTCACTTTAGTTGCAATCGAGCGTTACTGGAAACCAGGTGCATTTTACAAAGTCAGCATATAGCCTCAGCTTCATGCATGACTTTTGACTTTTGATGGCAAATCCAAAACGCTTCAAATTTGGAATAAAAAGTGATATCCCAAAAAGATTGAACAATATATGAAGAGACTGGATATTTAAAAAAATGCAGGTTAGCCATGTTTAAATCATTTGTTAACCAACATTGGCCTAATGAGTGCCAAATTACATGCAGCAGTGACAGTACCACAAATACCAGTTTCAAGATCCCCATTGGACAAAGTCCTTTAAGTGTGAAGTTAAAGGACAACTTTACTTTTAACTTCACGATTAAGCATTGCTCCTTCCAGACGGAGGCAGACAGACTCCTCAGTCGGACTCTGGGACGGTAAGAACAACCCAATTTTGTCACTGGACTTCGGAAAAAGAAAAACAGAATAACAGCTTATTTCATGTCCTGCCGCAAACTTGTGCTAGCAAATTTGAGGAGTTAATGGGAACTGTCGTGCACTCCTTGACTTCAGAGGGAAACTTAAGTACTTTAAAGCCACAGGGAATGAGCATCAGCTGTAGAACACTGTGATGTGTATTTTATCACACTTTTTTATTATTTGCACACTTGGCATTTGCAACATGTTGACGTAAAGTGCCTATAAAATATATTTACTCCTTCTTGGATCTTTTTATGTTTTATTGCTTTACAATATTGAATCAGGCGGGGTATGTATTTAATATTTTAAACATGATTATAGCAGCAAACAACTATTGTATGGATGTAGTGGAGCAATGTCTACCTCTCTCTCTCTCTCTCTCTCTCTCTCTAAGCAAATAAGCAATGGCTGGTAAATCACCTGGGCAACAGTTGCTATTAAGTGTCTTCCATCTCAGCCATTGAGCTCAGTGGATGCCTCTCACACAGACATATTTACAGCTGTGCACTGATTGACCTTCCTGTATGAGAGATATCTCTGGGGCAATGCAGTGTTGTTCTATAACCATGTTGCAAACGTTTTGAAATGCTCCTTATACTTACATTTTGTCAGGAAAATGATGGCCCTAATATTGTGTTACAGTACACATTGTCATTTATTCTGTGTTCCATATTTAACTTGGATGTAGATCAATTGAGTCTTTTTTTCTTTTAACATTTAAGACTCTTTTCTATTAAACAATGTCATAAAGTCTTTATTACATCCCTGTGTGATTTAATGTTTGAAAATTATAAAATAAATGGTTAAGAGTTAGGCCAAGAGGGGTTATTTTTATGGGCACTGTGAAAAGAATACCTTGTACCTACAGGGTGTGCCTGTCTTTGAGGACTGCAAGCATCCTCCCTCCTTACTGTCATTGTAGGATGATGATGCTGCATAGCAGAGCAGCCCAATAAAGTTTAAAGAGGCCAAAGGGCAGGCAAAGTTGGAACCATGCTGCAATGACATTTCATATTTCAGAATGATTCTCTTTTTATATGCATGTGCTTCTGAACACCGACCCCATAAAAACATTAACTATTGGTTAATTTTTTATTTTTTTTCAGGTGATTTTCCCTCCCAATTGTGTTTGGCTGTAGCAGGGCAGGCATAAAGAGCCGTGAGCTGGATGGTTCTTGTCACTGTCGCTCGCCACCATCTTCTTGGATATCGGAGGAGGAGAAACTTGAGTAAGGTCTCGTGGAATCTAAGAATTACCAGCTCTCATCCAGTATTCTCTTTTCTTTTGGGAGCCACTGTCTCTTCTCTTCTTCTCTTCTTACATTGTCCACAATCTCCATATTCATGGCGGCGACTGCGGTTCCCCCTGGCTGTGACCTTCTCTCCACCGTGTGTTCGGGCACAAACTGCCTTGTTCCTCCCAGTAACTTCAATGAGATGCTGGGCTTGGTGTTGAGCATAGTGCTCACCATAATGCTCGCCATGGTCATGTTCTCCATGGGCTGCACTGTGGATACCAAAAAGCTGTGGGGGCACATCAGAAGACCCTGGGGCATTATCATTGGTTTCCTCTGCCAGTTCGGCATCATGCCTTTCACAGCCTTTGCCTTATCACTGGCCTTCGGTGTGCTGCCTGTGCAGGCTGTCGTCATCATCATCATGGGCTGCTGTCCTGGAGGCTCTGGCTCAAACATTATCTGCTACTGGCTGGATGGAGACATGGACCTAAGGTAAGAAACCAGCTGGGCAAACTGACTGGTTGGCAGGCTCATTGGATAATGATAGTTAACAGTTAACAGTGTGTGGTAGAAGATAGTTTTCTTATTAATGGAGGGCAAAAAGAAACATTTGAGTTTTTACTGATCACAAGTTGAACTATTTCCATTATTATTAGGGTTGTAACAAAATATAGATACATGTGCATATGAGATACTGTATTGGTTCTCAAAAATACTGTATTGATTTTTCATTAATAGTTCACATGCAAAGATTGGTAGAGAAGGCAGAGTTCACATAAAAAAGGATTGACTCAGATGTTTTGCACATGGTGTTGTGTTCTTTATACCATGACATTGTTTCTCAAATTGGATTTAAAAATCCAATCCAAAATCACCATTCATCACCTTGCTTACAGTATCTCAATATATTTAATCGTAACCCCTGTATCTGTATCCTATTCTTTTTAAAATTAGAATTCACAGTGTTAACCACTGCTACCGTGCATGATAACATGGGTTAGTGATAGGATAACATGGGATAACATGGGTTGGTGATAGGATAACATGGGATAACATGGGTTAGTGATAGGATAACATGGGTTAGTGATAGGATAACATGGGATAACATGGGTTAGTGATAGGATAACGTGTAGGTCCCAGGGCCTCCTTTATTGTCCTATCAAGGTAGCGTACTGTGTACAATATGGGTTTAAGACTGGGCCCAAATTAATCCCCATGAGCAAATCCCCAAATTGGAATATTGGGTTAACAAGAAGGCTGTTACAGCAACAGTTGCATGTTTCATTGAAAAATAGTGTGTTATTAAAGAAGCATGTTTGATAAACATACTGTCGATATTCTCTCTCCTCAGTATCAGCATGACAGCTTGTTCCTCTATCCTGGCCTTGGGGATGATGCCTCTATGCCTGCTCATTTACACCTCCGCCTGGACTTCTACCAGCACCATCCAGATCCCATATGACAGTATTGGTAAGTATGCAACTCATGCTTGATTACTACATATATTTAAACATACATAGATATATACAAATTGTAGACATGGTTTATTTTAGGACCTTCTGTTTTATTATAGTCTTGTACTATCCAAAACCCTTCACAGGTTTATTGTAACCCTATATTTATTTGATGATATGGTATATGATATTCTGTGTTTACTCAGGTATCACTCTGGTGTCCCTTCTTGTCCCAATTGCTCTGGGAATATATGTCAAACGCAGGTGGCCCCACTGGGCAAAAAAGATCCTCAAGGTAGGATTCTATGTGAATGTTTTAATTGAGTGACATATGAATATCACTACAATATTTGTTTTATCATGGTATTTGTTGTGACAAATACATACATGGCTTTATTCAAATACAATCCCTTGACTGTCTGTGTTTCTGCTGTGCACAGATAGGATCCATTGTCGGCTTTGGTCTTATTGTCATCATAGCTGTGGTTGGAGGTGTTCTCTACCAGTCCTCCTGGACCATTGCTCCCTCCCTATGGATTATTGGAACCATCTACCCCTTTATTGGTTTTGGCCTGGGGTTCCTCTTGGCCCGCTTCACGGGTCAACCCTGGGAGAGGTAGGGTGGCAGCATAGTATATGTATAGCATAGCTTAATTCAGCTTAATTCAGTTTAATTTATAAATCATATAACCACTACTGCATCAAGAAACATATTGATGATGAATTTAATAAATGAACTGACTTATCATTCCCTGCTTTGTTCAGATGTCGAACCATAGCATTGGAGACGGGTTTCCAGAACTCCCAGCTGTGCAGCACCATTGTCCAGCTGTCCTTCAGCCCTGCTGAGTTGGACGTCATGTTTTCGTTCCCCCTCATCTACAGCATCTTCCAGCTGGTGGTGGCGGTCCTATCTGTGGGAGGTGAGCGTTAAGCAGGCAGATACGGACTCAGCCGTCACGGAACCCAACGACTATATGTCAGATAAGCCTCTGGGGACAAGGGTCCATATTTCTGTAGTTCTGATGTAGGCAGCAGATCTCTGGGCCAACACTTCCTTTTCCATGCCCTGCTCATTGCATTAGCAAATTGAGAAATGCAGTTGGAGTTTGAAGATGCCTTGTACGACCAGTTGTTTTAAGAGCAGCCACTTTACAAGAGCTGCTGTGGCTTAGTGGTAGAGCAGTCTGAGGATCTCTGGCTCCGCTAGTCCATGTGGGTGTGTCCTTGGGCAAGGCACTCAAACACAAATTGCTCCCAAATTGGTGTATGAATTATTTGTTAGTCTTGATGAGCAGGTGGCACCTTGCATGGTAGTCCCTGCCATCAGTGTATGAATGGGTATGAATGGGTGAATGATGACAAAAGCACTTTGAGTGGTCGGAAAACTAGAAAAGTGTATTAACTAAGTAATTAAGTATTAACCATTTGCAAGCTAATTTTAAACCAATTTAAAACTAAATCATCATCAGATGATAGCTGGTGGGTTCCCAGATTACATTTAAACAAATTCCAATCCATTCCTTTCAACTAAACCTGCTCAAACGTGATTGGTTAATGATACTCTGACTACAAATGGAAACCAGAAAGCTTCCGATATTAAAATCTCATTCCATTGCCTACAAACAGACAGTGAATATAATATTAATAAGTACATTTTCTTTAGTGTATAAAACAAGAACCATTGTATTTTCCCTTAGCTTAGAATGAGCCGTTTATATCTACATGGGGTCCAAGGGTCTCAATGACTATGCTGATGAGATGTCTGTCTGCTTTTCTGAATCAAAAATACATTTCATGAATAAGTTTCATATCAACCTCGAAATACACCTGCATAAATGCGTAGTTAATGTTGTGAAACAATTGCTAAGGTTTAGGCAACAAAACTACTTGTAGTGACTTTAACAAATATCCATTTCATATCTTAAAGCCACTGGAGGGCGAACGGGAGAACTTGTTCGGACACGTGTTCCACAAACATCTTTCTTTTGATCCGTTGATCCATTTAACCCGTTTGCATATTGACACCATAACAGAACACCACAGGATACTTGACAGGACAATACAACACCTTGAAACTCCACGCTGACTGACACGCAGGCTGACACGCCACATTGACACGGTCAAAAACGGTTATCTTCCCGTCCACACACCTGATTCTCATTACCAGGCACTGACCTATATGCACTTTTAGGTCAATGTGCCACCCACTGTTCGATGTCAGAACTGCATGTGTAAACCCACCACGTGTTTCCCTCATAAAACAAAAGAAAACAACAAAACTACATTATGGCTCCAACAACGTTGGTTAAGGTTAGAAAAAGATCATTTTTTGTGTTCAAATAATAAAGTAACAAGGTAACATAACAACCGTGCAAAACGCGCTCTGAGTGGACATTCATATTGTATACTCATTATTTTACCATGTAACTGTCAGCAACGGTAGATCTGGCAATAACTGTTATAATGAGAACAGGACGAGCCCTAGATGATGGAAGAAGTTGAAGTCCAGTTCAAGTGCTTTTTTAAAAGTATGTCAAAATGACTGATCACATTTCTGAATCCATGGTTTTTTTCCTTTACAGCCTACCAGGTATATAAAAAAAGGTGTGGCCGTGGCTCAGCTGATGCAGACACTGAGGCTCCGTCCCTGGAAGCTGGTGACGGTGAATCAGAGACAAAGAAGGGACACGCTGTGGGGAACGGCGCCTTTGAGTTTGATGACAATGGCATCAGCGAAGAGAAGGGCAAGGACGTCAGAAAGTTCACCCAGCTGTGAGCGTACAGACCTGAAAATCACAGACTTTGGACTTTCAGTATGAACATCCAGGACCCCAGCATTACTCAAGACAGCAGCCATGAGTCAACAGTGTGAACACACACTGCACTCTGTGGGCAGGAGGCGTGCACTACAGGTCCTGTTCTAATCTACTGTAAAAACCTTTGACAAGAGCAGGGTTGCCCAAATGTCCTCCGTAGTATTGCAGTAGTAAAGCTTTATAGAAAGTCGAAGGCCCTACTTTCCCTTAATATATTCATATATCATTTGAACCAACTTTCACTCTGTGTGTTCCGTCAGAAAGCCTGTTGGGCCCATGTACCTTGATCAACGCATTTACTGACGTCTTCTATACATGTCTTATCAATAATTCAGACTAAATATGGAATGCTGTTTATGTGGGTTACCACATGTCCATATGCAGATATTTACTGTAGTTTGCACTGGATGGTGGAATATACAACTGAATACAAATAGATAAATGTTGAATGTCACAAAAACACGATACGATGAGACACAGTTGTGTCAAATGAGGAGAAATGTGTGCACTTTTGAGAGTCAATGTTTCACTGGGGTCAAACCATCAAACAGAGCTTAATGCTCTTACATTGTTAATATTCTTTACTATCCTTATTCTCAATTCTGATGTAGCAGGTGAAATCAGTGGTTTCTACAGACTTGGGCCCTGATGCAAACTAGTGTCGTGTGTTCTCTGCTCTTTCAGTTCCTCTCAGTTCTTCTACGCCTCTTTTATGGGGCACAGCTGATCTTTGGAATGTTTGAAGTATGTAAGCCTGTGGTTTTACATATCTATTTATGAAACATATTCACAGCTAATTTATTTGTCCTCTGTATTGTGCAAATGTAAAAAAAATCTGAATTTCGTGGATTAAAGTATTTTACGAAACATCTTTTCTTTTCTATTATGTTTAAGAACTGTGCCTTCTGAAATGATGTGTGTTTATCCAAAAACTTACATTTGTGTTTATTTTGTTGTAATAATGTTTTGATGTGAATATGACTACTAGTATTGAACTCAATAAACATATTACAGTTTTTCTCACTTTGGCAAATTTTTTTAAACATCACAAAATGCATGTCTGCAAAAGGTAGAAACTCACCTTAAATCAGTGGTTCTCAAACTGTGGGGCATGCCCCTCTAGTGGGGCACAGCGGTATTGCAGTAGGGGCGAGGGGGGAAATGCAGAATTGTATTCATACCTGCAAACTTGTCGCTTTTCGGCGAAATTTGCCGTTTTGAATCAAAATATATCATCCGCGTGAATCGTGTAGATTTTTTTGGGGGGGGGGGTCAACTGGCCAGCCAGCGTTTCTCAGATTAGAGTGAGACGAGGAGAAAAGGTGATGTGGTGATCTTCACAATAAAACATCTGATGATGTGACGTGTCGAGTCTTGGCCAATCAGCATTAAGATGGCTACACGTCTTTCCCTCCGTTAAAGTTTAAGTTACGTTAAGTACCGTTACAGTTCAGACTTGCTGGGTTAAGTTAACGTCCACTGCATGCGGAACTCTGTGGACTGTTAACGTTCGTCATTATCGTGATTTAGGAGGAAAATACGTAACGTGATGAAACATGCAGCCCCCCGTGTTCCGGTTCAGTTCACGCGGTCACTCGTTAACGTTGAACCCGAACACCAGCGCATCTAGAATGAAAGGCCCAGATACTGATGAGATGATGAGGTCAAAGAGCTTCAGGAAGAGGAGGCTGTTTGTGTAGCGCAGCTTGACGCAGGGCTGAGATGTGAAGGAGCTGGGTCTGGATAAAGGTGGAGCTGGGCCTGGATAAAGGTGGAGCTGGGCCTGGATAAAGGTGGAGCTGGGTCTGGATAAAGGTGGAGCTGGGCCTGGATAAAGGTGGAGCTGGGCCTGGATAAAGGTGGAGCTGGGCCTGGATAAAGGTGGAGCTGGGTCTGGATAAAGGTGGAGCTGGGCCTGGATAAAGGTGGAGCTGGGCCTGGATAAAGGTGGAGCTGGGCCTGGATAAAGGTGGAGCTGGGTCTGGATAAAGGTGGAGCTGGGTCTGGATAAAGGTGGAGCTGGGTCTGGATAAAGGTGGAGGTCTGAACAGACGTGAGTACAGCTTCCTGCTGTCACAGTATTTTAGATATATTGGTAAGGCAGGGTATGCTAAATGCAGCCTCTGCTCCAAGGAGATGAAGTACAGCAACAAGGGCTCACGTGTCCTCTCATCACAGGCAGACACTGTTCACTGTGATGACCACAGACAGTGGACTTCCGGTCCCAACAGTCCCACGTGCAGTTAAATCACAGCTATTATTTTACTCTTGATAAGCTACCTTAGCCAGAGTAGATTATCATTTTCATTTCAATAATTGAACTGGATTGAATGCATATTAATTGCAAATAGAAGATTGGCCACAATTCTAACAGCTGTACAGTAACAGTAGAAGTTAATATGAAGCCATACAGTAATGAAAACTAATCACTTTATTTGTACAGGCGATGGTTCTCGCTACTCTTGCTATCTTTGTTTTTATATGACTAAAACCTTTAAAGGTTAATAATAATAGAGCTGAAATACTGATTAATAACTGAATAATAAATTAGTTTTTTGCTTAAAGTAAATGTTTTATCACTTAATGTTCTTCTCAGAGTTCACCAGAATGTTACATTTTAAAGCTCATATTTAAAATAAAATTCTCCTGGTATGTGTGAGCATATGGCGTCACAAAATGTTATTTCAATGAAAGTTCAACATGGACCATTTTGTTACAATTTTGTTGGGGCGTGAACATTTTTCTTCCTCCAAAGTGGGGCGCGACAGAAAAGGTTTGAGAACCACTGCCTTTAATCATCCCATTCATGATTCAAAGCCTAGTTCAGTAGCTCAGTAAAACACAAGACATTGTACCTCTGCCGTACTTAACACCATGTCATAGATATTTATGGAACATGGCTGACAGATTTTGATAATTGTATGGATAATTTAGCTTGTGATGGCTCAAACGATGAAAGAATGTTTGGAAGTTGTGACAGTTTCACTCAGAATCAACTCATCAGTTTTGATCAGAGAGCCATGTGGAAGTGTTTTTTGTACAAACTGCAGACAGCTGTACGTACTCTTGTACAACAAACTGTTTTGAAAAAATAAAATCTTGAGAAGAAGTAAACTGTAATATGTATAACTTGGCTTTCCTATTTCCTATCACTTCTACATCAAATGAACATTTGATGTAGAAGTGATAGTTAGGAGACTATACCATTTTTTAAAACATATATGAGAATATTCAAATGTTTCTAATGACACTGACCCGTATGCCTTTCTGAACTGGATGGAGTTCATGGAGATTTTATTCTTGTCCCGTAATAATGTGGTAAAATGTTAACATTTATAGGCCACCTAGTCCCAGTACAAGGTCAGAAACGTATTGCTTTTCAACCATAAAATAATCACATTTCTTACAGTTGTCCAAAGTCCAAGCTGTGACAGCAAAAGCAGTCCACAGTCACAAAACCAGCACAATAGCCGTGCTGTCATGTGATAATGAACGTGTCCAGCTGTCCCTGACATAACTGTAACCTCTGTGATTCAATGATGAGCCACAGATCCCCTCCACAGATCCCTCCACAGATCCCTCCACAGTGAGCTACACCAACACCCTTCCTTTCAGTACTGGCTCCTCCTCCTGATGAGTGCACTGGAGCTGCCTTCACTTACTGATGGAAATACTGGGATTTCTCAGGCTCCCTCGTCACCTTGATTGAAAAAAACATGTATTTTATATTAATCAGGTTATTAATTGAGCTATTATATTCTGTGTGAATAACACCTCCGGTAGCCTACAGTTATCTGTGTCTTCATTCACCTCAGCAACAAGTAGCTGATTAGCTTTGCAAACTACAGAGGAAACACATCGGATAATCCTGGCACATTAACAATAATTGAATGCATTTGTAACATCCCTGAAATAAATGTAAATAATTATACTCGGTAAGATAAAGTTGCAATTATTTTTACCAGTGCTGAATCTCAAATGAATGAGCCTTAAAACCCTTCAAGTTGCCATGGCTAATGTGTTAGCAAACATATAAATAACCTCAATAACTGGCACAATCCTCAGGAGATAAGGTGCCAAGAACTGATCAAATTTGAAAAATATATCTTGCGCACATTAGTAATTTGTACCACTTATTAATACTTCTTACAATCTAAAATCTAAATGACTTAATTACATCTAACTTCGTACTTACTTGCTTAGTCCCATTGCTAATAATACAAGCGCATTAGTTGCACTTATGCATCAGACATCAGACTCCAGAGTCTTATTGTCATCCTGTCTGTGAATGTCATTGTAAGTATTTATATTCGTTAATTGTGTATCTT
The DNA here is from genome assembly GCF_910591455.1 of Pholis gunnellus. Classification (NCBI taxonomy): domain Eukaryota; kingdom Metazoa; phylum Chordata; class Actinopteri; order Perciformes; family Pholidae; genus Pholis; species Pholis gunnellus. Next base: position 2,212,324 of record NC_136539.1, read on the forward strand.
TCCAGTATTGCAATGTTATGTCCAACCAAGCACCTCAATAGAGCTCCTCACTGGAATCAGGTCCAGGTCTACTTCCTGTGAGCTGATGCGATTCACATTGACTGCATCAGGAATGAAAGAAGGCTTCAATTTATTCCCATACTATATTTGTCCTCAAAACATGGAGGCAAAAAAAACAATTGTCATATTTTCACAAACAAATGCTCCTTTTCTGGTCCATAATTCATAAACATATTTTTCCCCTCACAGACTACATCTGGAACAAAAACTGAATAAGCTTGCTTCAGACCTGGACTGGAAGACAATATGGTGCATACCTTCTAAATATTTGACTTTTGATAAAGGTAAGGAAATGATTCATCGCGTTTATCCATCTAAATATTTCTACAAACATATTAAATGGAGATCGATGTGAACTGCTCATTTTGTCATCTGGCTCCAGACTCCAGTAAATCAATATTATATGATTCATTTGAATGTATTATTATTATTATTATTATTATTATTATTATTATTATGTATTTGTTATATGTTTACTATGCATTTTGTCAATAAAATAGATGTATACAAATTAAATAAAATAAAACACTGCAACAGGAAATAAACTTGGACACATCTAAAATGTTTTCAGGACTTTCCAAGATAGAAGTCGCAGTTTACGAGGAGACCCTGAATGCAGCAAAATACCGTTTACAGAGAGACAACAAGCAGACCGTGAGAAGCAGTTAAGACCTCGTAAGTAACTAATTATTCATTACAGAAGTTTCTTCATACATGAAATGCCTGTCACGCTACTTTATGAGGATAAAAAAAATGTGGCACCGACACATAGACTGTCCTGTCTTATCTGTATCGAATAACGTTACTATCTGCAAGGAAGCTCTAAAAAAGTTCATCTCCTTGTTTCCTCTTCTTCAATTTGAACGTACCGTTACCGTTATTACTGTCACACTGTTTGCGCTTTAATCTGTCAGAAAGGGACACTGACAGAAGTGACCACTATAAAGCTGTAACTTAGTTACATACATTTGATCAAGTAAACGCGTTATGTGTTTGGTGGTTCCTCTGTGGAAACTGAGCCGCAATTGAACGGCTCACATTCCTCCTCAAGTGGTATGTTGATGACTAACAGCGAACTAACAGTCCTCGTACAGACTTTACTATATATATATATAAATACACGCAAGAACGATGAAAAGAGATGTGTTGGTTTGATGTTTCAGCCGACATATTAAACTCATGCTCGGATAGGATATAGTCGCACGTCAGCCTAATTTAACGCTATGGCAAGATATCGAAACGGAACCATTTAACTCAAGTAAGCTAACGTTATAAAGTTAACTGTAAGTTAAGTTAACGTTCGCTTAAATGTTTCTAAGAGGAAAGCTCCTCATGTTTAAAGAGCCACATTAGGTGTAAATGTGCTGTAATATTTCAGCAAACACGAACATATTTGGGATATTTTAGAAATAAGAACATTAAAGTAAGACCATAGAATTTAGAGTAAGTAGACGCATGTTTGTTTGTACGCTAGCTAACGTTAGCTACTTCCCCTCGTGTGGTAACGTTAACGTTAGTTCAGCTGAGATGAACCGCCTCAGGAGTCTTTCCTGCTGCAACATGACTTTTCAGTGGCTCGTCTGGAGTTATTACCTCAGACTAACACGATGACACATCCCGCTGCAGTCACTGACACCCCGACCTTTCCTCATCATTCACAGCAGCCACAAGCAGGCAGGGAGTCTCGGTGCAGCATCGGTGGAGTGAGTACCACAGACCGATGAAACAGCCCAAAGGGTTGTGGTGAAGAAGTGAATAGCATCATGTTAGTAGCCAAATAAAAGTGCAAATTAATAAAAGATAGCAAAGCTGTACTTCCAAATGAATCCAGCCTATCTTCCCAAGCATCCAAAGTACTCTCCTAATCAAACTGTAATCTGTTTAGTGCTGATCAGTTCCTTTATGAAAGTCACTGAAGTGACCATATGTGACGTATCAGGGCACACAGAAGCTTCTTCAACATTAGTACAATGATGTTTAATCAATACAGTTGATCGCCAGGTTTTACATGAAATAAATTATAAATACACAGAGCAACCAGAAGATGAGACACTTGTTGACACTTTATTCACTTCATGCGCAGACATGTTAGAAATGACCTACAATATAATTATAAACATAATATATTTCAATAAAACAACAAACTGCGTCCCTCCTTTGTGACTGAGCTCAATGTATTTGATATTCTAGAGCAGTGGTGTCAAACTCAAAGCCTGCGAGCCGAATCCGGCCCGCCACGTCATTTTATGTGGCCCGCGAATCCGCCAGCAAAAAAAGAAAAAATGTTTAAATTAAAAGTTAGACTTGATAATAAAAATATCCCCATAGCCGAAGTTATGAGATAGAAAGTCATAATTATAAGATACTTAAACACACAGTCATATAAGCAGCTCATCATAGGTTACATTTGACATATACATGTATTGTGAGTACATTGAAGACTACTTTAAACGTGGCTTTACAACACATGAAATACTTCACCTGGGATTGTGCAAACACACCCTTGAAAGGCTTTTAAGCATTGAACAAAGTTATTGTAATAACTTGTTTGATATTTGTCTTTGCTGTTTACTTTAAAGTTTGATAGAGTAATGTGGGTTTCTTAACACTAAACTAAAAGGATTTAAGTTATAATAACAGAAATGTGCTTAAATATATTTTTACATTTATATAACTGCATGTACAATATTTTTACACTTGAATAAACAATAATCAAATGCAGAGACAGTTATTTACCAATATGTTAGGAGTAGTTACATTTACACAGTCTTACATTTACAACCGGCCCTTTGAGGACGACCGTGATGCTGATGTGGCCCAGAGTGAAGAGGAGTTTGACTCCCCTGCTCTAGAGGATGCAATCCTTTCTTATCTTGCCAGTATTTATTTTAAGTGGAACATTAAACTAAATAGCTATACAGAAAAGTGATTTTGTTTGTCTTCCTGACCACATGGCTGTGTACATAGGTGTACCAATCAGGTGTTTAAACAAGGCAGAGGTGGGCGTGTCACATCATGTCACGACCTCACAGCCGCTGGTCATGTGACGCTCTGATGAGATGTGTTAGAGGAGCCACGGCGTCGTCACGGTGAAGAGAGGAGAACTTCACTGCAGCAGTTCACTTCCTCGCTCACAGATCCTGTAAGGTGGAAAATCACAAAGAGCTAAAGTATTCAGTCTTCATGAATATTGTAAAAGGTTGTAGAGGTGAGTCATGGGGGTTTTGTCAATGAATGTTTCCATTTCTTCCTCAGACAGCCGAGTCAATCCTCGTAAATCACTTATTGCTTTTTCTTTTTTAAGGTCAAATGCAACAACACAGAGCAACTTCCTGGATCGCAATTTATCCCTGAGTTTAGTTACAGTTGGGTTGTTAAGTGCTTTAGTCATTCATCATCAACATCTATGGTTTCATGGAACAATGTAGTACATATACTGTATTATTTTAGATCAATATCATTTTAAAGATCAAGAAGATAATCCAAATGATATTAATCATGCCATGTGTGCATGTGGCGCTCTGTCAGTGCCACGGATCAAATAACATCCACAGTCTTTAATGTTTCATATTTTTCAAAGAAATAAACGTATCTCCATAAGATTTAATGAAACAGAACCCCAAAATGTAATTAGTTTATTTCTGTGTAATTCAGTTTGTTATGAAATGCTGCAGTGCAAAAACATAAAGTGACCTTGTTGGACCCCAAATGTGTATTTAGCCTGTGTTGTTCAGTGATTGGCACACGGCTAAGGTTCTACATCATTTACTTGTTGACTTGTACTGCAGGACGTCCTGCTTTAATTGTTCCAGTACAGACATTTTTTGTCACTCTTTTGGTTTATTAAACAGCATAAAACGCATCAGGACACGTCACAGTTAAGAGCCTAATTAGCCTTTGTGGGGCTGATCTGAGACCGGTGCATTGAAAACTAAATCAATGTTTTATTTCATTCCATTTGACAGCTGTATACTACTTACCCTGTATGGATGTGACATGATTGCTATCATTGTTGTTTGGCCTGGCTCAGGTTAAATGCCTCGTAAAACATGAGCACATACAGAGAATGAGCGCTGGAGAACTTTCTTTTGTTATCTAGTTGGGACAGAATTTCTGGAGCTGATGATAGAAGATAGCTGACGAATGAGCCGTCTCGCTTCTTTCTTATCTCTGTTGAGCGTTACACATGTGCGGTAGCGATCGGGCAGGATCTAGAGATAGGGTAATCATAATAATAACACATTTTATTTGTATAGCGCTGTAAAAGGTATGCAAAGTTGCTTTACAGGAGGTCTAAAGGTATGAAGGCGCTAGGTTGTGGAGGGCTTTGTATGTGATGAGAAGAATCCTGAACTGGATTCTTTGCTGTATGGGGAGCCAGTGGAGGTTCTGAAGGACTGGGGTGATGTGAGCTCTGGTGGAGTGGGAGAGCAGACGGGCAGCTGAGTTCTGGATGTATTGTAATCTGTTGATGATTTTGGATGATGAGCCGTACAGGATGCTGTTGCAGTAGTGCAGTCGAGAGGTGATGAAAGTGACAAGTGTTGTTGTTCCTGTGTAATGTAAATGAGCTGATAAATGATATGATAGCGTGATATCGGTGCGGTGCACAGCCTCGTGTACTCGCTGATACCGGATCCAGCATTTTGGGCTTTAAATACTGCTATCGTATTGGAAGAACTCTAGTTTTTAGTGCTGCAAAAGCTCCCGACAGGCCGTGGTACGTTGTCATTATATCACGGCCGTTGTTCAGCCTGACGTGAAGCAGAGGGACGACAACACTTGTATCCGTGATATGATCACAACATGTCACAGACCGAAGGAAGTAGACGTCATAGCAGTGGTATGTGGGTATTGTGTCACAGCTATGAACCAAGCAGCAACCTCCCATTCTGAAAAGTGAAGCCAATGCAGAAGTACCTTAAACCTGCATTCTCTCTAATGTCCATCAGGGGGCGACTCCTCTGGTTGTATAGAAGTCTATGAGTAATGACTCTACTTCTCTCTTGATTTATTACCTCAGTAAACATTGTAAACATGAGTTTATGGTCTCAATCTCTAATTTCTTCAATACAGCATGATGTTCATTTAGTAAATTATGGCCCATTTAGAGTCAAACAGACCATAAAGAGGAGTATGCTTTAGGGCGGGGCTACACAGTGATTGACAGGTCTCTACCAAAGCCGTATATGGCGTCTCTACGTCACTCCTCCGCAGTCCATATGGTTACTTCTGCTCACTGGTGGCAAAAATTGGCCATTATTGGCCAGAATCCAAGATTGTGACGGCCAAAATGACGAACTCAAGACCGCAGTCCACAAACCAATGGGGGACGTCAGGAAGACCACGTCTGTTTCACACAGTCTCTGCTATGAACCAATCAGATTGCTTGATTTTAGCGACCCGTTTTATAAAATCAATAATTAAATTTAAATTCTCTTCAAGACCATTGTATCCTTAACTAATTATGTCAAATTATTATTTATATTTAATGTAGAATGTCCACTGTAGCTGAAGTTAGTCCCAGTGTTGATCTAAATCAGTGTTTCCACAAACCTTTTTTTCTGGGGACCAACATAAATATATACATTTAGATATAAATGCCAGTTTACTTGGTGACCCTAACAAAACCCCCTGCGACCCACCTGGGGGACTGATCTAACTGACTGCCACAAGTGTTGTCAGTAAATTCCATCACCTAAGTGGTCTAATAAAACAAAAAAAGAATCAACCTGACTATAGTTAGATGGAGCCAAGTGTACAAGAAACGACCAGAGGGCTTGTCCCCAGAGCCTCTCTACAGCGCTGTGTCTAGTGCAGCAGCAGTCAGGTGCTCTGTGAGACCGAGTCCCAGCTGAACACTAACAGGAGCCGAGCTCCCTACAACCATAACAACCAGCTAACCTGCTCACACACAATGGCTCGTCATGCCATATGGCAGTCCTGTCATTGTAGGAGGCTACAGCAGTTGGAGAGAGGATATCAGGTGTCATCAGATGTGGAGGGACAACAGCAGTGTTCCTCAGGAAGAGTAACTATGAGAGCAGTGATGTGACTGACATGTGGTCGCTGCACATGAACACAGAAGGTGCGCATGGAGATGACCACACAGTCTGTGCTCCTACCACCTTGTGCTTGGCATTTTAGCATTCAAATTTCAACTGAGGGTGAACAATGTGAAACTGAGGGTGCGATGCATGCTGTTGCACCCTGGTGGAAGCGGGCCTGTCTCTTCCTCTCACTCAAGGCTCGGTCACACATGCGCCCTGAGGAGAAATTCTCCTGGAAGTTCAACTCCACGCGATGCAAAGATTCATGCTGACCTGCTGCGCGTTCATGTATCGTAACATCAACTCACCTGGCACCAAAAGCAAATGTGCTTCTGGTAACACAGCGCTACTTGGATTTATAACTGTGATATAATTACTTCTTTCATCTGTCAGTAAACTAAACTCATGGGTACAGTTCAGCTCTCTATAAAGCAACATTATGCTGAGAGAATAAAACAGGAACAGATGAACAGGTCAAGCTAATAGTGGCCCATTGGGAAGCTACTTTAGCGCTCTGTCGTGCTTCGATACTGCACTATTTGAATATAAACAGGTCGTGTGAATTTTCTCACACATTCCAATGAAAATGAAACTTTGAATAATCCCATAAGACTCATACACTGCATGATGGAAGTAAAAGTTGTGAAAGTGCTGTGGGTACATTTCATACAACATTATCATTGCTAAACTCTTAAATGTTGCTTCTTTTAGAAAATGGTCCTTTGCCAGCTATGAGTCAAATAAGTCCCTGCCTGTGGACCCGGCTCCCCCAGAGCAGCCGGTCCCCGGGTGACCGCTACAAGCACGCCTGCTGCAGCCATGATGGGAGCGTCTACATCCTGGGAGGAAGAGACAGCGGCGGTCTGAGGGACTTCTGGAGGTACAGCGTGGGTAAGGGCCACACAGCTGCTGTTCCCTTTGCTGTAGTGCTTTACTTTATAGCCACACAAAAAGAAGGGTTTGTTGAGATCAAAACAACAATGTGATAGATATCATTTTAGTGATATGTATATGTAGGAAACTAATCTAATTATGTGCAATGTTTCAGTTTGTAATGATTGGACAGAGTTGAACTGCACTAGTGAAGCTGCACCAGAAGAACTAGAGGAACATGCTATGGTGGCTCATGAGGTACAAACTCTTTTTAACTGTAAATGGCATCAAAGGAATATGAATGATCATATTTTGCTTCTGTCTCTACTTATGTGAACGATATGTGTAACGACAGTGATCGTTGCAGGGCTTCCTGTACGTGTTTGGAGGCATGCTGGATTCGGCCTACACAAGGTGGAGATGTCCCCTCTGGGTGTTTGACATTGGTGAGTCTCTCTGTGTTTCACTGCATGCACGATGCAACTTACGTTTGCTATCGTCTGCAAATACAAAACGTGTTGCTGCATGTCGATTGCTGTCCCACGCCTCCAAGCCCCAGTGACAATAATCAGCGCTAATAGTTCATCAGTGTTGGGGAGACTTTTCCAGACCTTTTTCTGGAAATAAACATTTTTTGTTTGAACAAAGAGGTTAAAATGAACTGTACCAACAGAACAATTCAAATTACGCTGACAAATACTAATCATGTAAAGAGTTTCTACTTTTTATTAGTGAGTTAAAATGCTCTATTTACACAACTCTGTGTGTGCGTGCGTGTGTATTTTTATCATTTGTTTTTATAGTTTTCATGTATCTGCATGTCTTGTACTTGCACTCATCTGTTTGTGCAGTTAGTATTCCCACTGTGCGTACATGTTTGTGTTAAAATGACATGATGTCCTGCTCACCACCACATTATACATTTGAAATCACCAGAAGTACTGCATGTCCAGCTTTAAGAAGACAATGTATGAACCATATTTCACTTTGGTCCAGAACATTTCCATGTGAGAGGATTCAGTGTCATTGTTACAAACTCTGCTCAACACCATGTCTATGTAGCAGTGTCCAGATCATATGAGGCAGAACACTACAGGAAGAACGTACTAATAGTTATCACCATCAGACTTCCCCGTTCATCACCTACATGAAGTATCTTCTGAAGAAGTGTGTTTAAATATCCAAATGAGGCACTGATTTAATACATATGTACTAATTTGCATATATTTCCAGGACATAAATCTAAACATTGAATAAAGCCAGGTTCAACATTTTGGACTTTCAGTATTTTGGATGAAGATTTGGGATTTTGGATCTCTTTTTATCACTCCATAAATCAGAAAATACTGTCACCACCCATATAAAGGACAGGTGTCTGAGAAATAACTCATTTAGAGAAAACAACCTAAAGATATAGATTATAAAATACAGACACTACATGCAAATATGGTCAAATATATGAATTTCCCAGATAATAACTTGCATTAATTAAAGTTTAAATATATAAATGAGGCATTATCTAATCTGTTTTCACCTGTAGAGTCTGGCCTTACATTGAAAAGCTCACATAGGGAGTCTATTGTTTCATAGCTTGTTTTGTATGTTGAAGGGCAGAGGTCCCCTTTCTTCTGGTTTTTGGATGGCCTCTCCACCAAACCTTTATTACTTTTGTTCCCACCAAATATAATTGTGTATATAAGACAAACAAACCTTTTTTTCTTTTTCGGGGTAAGATGACGTGTCTCAATCGACTGTATGACATTAACTGACCATCATTACGTAATATATAATTCATTTGTAGCTTGTTTTTGAACCTGAGCTCTACTTTATTTTTCTGTCTGTTTCAGCAAAACTGAAGTGGGTGCACTGCCAGGGGAAGCCGAGCCCTCAGGTACACAGAGACTATGAAGCCAGGTGTTTCAGTCTGCGTTCTTACTGACAATCATCATTTTAAATACATAACTTTGTAATAATGAAAGAACAAAGTAAAAGAAGTGCATATGTTGCACTTGTAGACAGATATTGGAGAATGTACTGTACTGAAGATAGCAACACGCCCGCTGTCAGCTACAGAAGGTCTTCGCTGGTCTATGTTCCAGCAGCAGTCACAGAACATCTGAAGGTTTTCATCACAAATGATAACATGATCAGAAAGAAAGTGTTGAACAAAAATCCAGAGAGTCATTTCATGTTTATCTACACAAAGGTCACAGACATGTTTGTATGAACTTCAAATGCTCAGTGCATAGAAATATCACTTGCATACATTGTACAAAGATATAATCATCGGAGGCAATTCAAGTGGCAAGTCAGGCATTTCTTAGCTCAGGTTGTCTTGAACGCAGCAGGATGTGTTCAGGTGTACCCTGTGCACACTGACAGACCCCACATAGCCCCGAGAACCACATCAGATCTGCAATTCTGTAGACTCCATCGAATCTAAAGAAGAGAAAGATAGAAACATCAAGTAAGAATGAATTATGAAAAGTAAAGGTGAGCGTAGTGTCAGGTCGCTAGTGAGTATAGAATCCTGGGGTTTCTTAGTAAATAGATAACTCTCATAGTATATTTATGTGTTCATGTGTTCAGACCCAAATGCCAACCAACAGAAAAGCCCACAGTGCTGTGGTGGTGGGCTGTGCCATGCTGCTGTACGGAGGCCTCGTAGACATGAAAGGATCCTCGCAGGACTTCTGGAGTTTGGACTTCAGTGAGTTTGAAGTTGCTTTTATTCCCATTTTTAAAAAGCGACTACTTCTTTAGGCCCCTTGGCGAGTTCACAAATGGTTTGTGCAGCGTTTGCGGACATTAAACACAACAGCGTAGTTCTTAAAAGGGTGAAAAGCGTGTCAGTGCTCCTCTGCTACTGGTTTTTAAATGAGTTAATATGCAGATATTTAGTGCAAAACAATCAGCGCTGATAGCCACACGCAGTTACAATGACATTAGTAGTGTCTTGGTGTTAACTGAAGCACACAGAGGTGTCATGCTCAGGCATCCCACTCATCTTGCCAGCATTGGATGAGATTTTTTCTTTTCCGGGACATTCTATCAGAAATACGGGTTCTCTCTGTCACATTCAAATTCCCTGCCAGAGGTTTTGAGGTCTCTGAACCTCATCGGTCAGGATCCGTAGCTCGAAAGGATTAATATGTCATTTTACTTTTTCTCTCTCCATTGCTCTGCCTACTGTGTTCTTGGCACAAACATTTGTACTTTGTCACATGGATAACTGCATCAGACGCAGAAAAAGGGCAAGGGTCTGTTGCATACACTGTACTGTTCAAATAATAACGAGTGGAAGGGCATTTCTGAAGAGAACGCCCCTGGGCTGTGTGTTCAGTATCATGACAGCATCATGTTGGGCCTGACCCTATGAACACCCAGTGTGAGCTCCAGTATGTGCATTCATTGTGGATACCTGTGTGTTTCTATGCATGACAGATACCATGGCTTGGTCCCTGCTGAGTGGTTCTCAGCAGGGCTCATTAGGCCCAGGCCCCAGACACAGTCACTCAGCCGTGGCCAACCAGGGCTGCATGTATCTGTTTGGGGGCTTGAAAGGCTTGCGGGAGCAGAGGGACTTCTGGAAGTGGAATTCCACCAGCCACACGTGGAGCTCCCTCAAAAACAAGTGAGCATTTCCTCTGTCAGTTTGTCTTGTTGGGTCCACAGCTGACGGCACTACTCGACGGTTGTTTGATATTTACTCCTGGGATTGACCCACCCGGACCTCCGTAGCTTCTCAACGTGATGCTACATTGCACTTAAAGAGCTTGTAATGCTCTCCTGTAATTACATTATTTTTCCTTGTAATGCAGTAGTATAAAGTGTCACTGATTTTCAGTAATTACATCCCAATTACTAGCCGGCTAATACTTACTGTTACTGTTCAGAGCCTTATATAGTCTAACATGGAGGTGGATGCATACAGCAGGACAGGCTGGTGGGTCCGTTTATATCCACCCACCCTATACATCAACACATCACAATACTGTAAATAAACTTATTATACAATAGAATGACAACCCCTCACGTTGAATATACATTGTAATATTTATTTTAACATACTCTTAATTTATTTCGTTGTTCATTCTACTATTGCACTGTTTATTGTTTTGCACCAATCACCAAGACACATTCCTTGTATGTGCAAATGTACTCGGCAATAAACCCATTCTGATATCATGAGACAACTTTTTATCACTTTGAGATTCATACTGGTATTATTATGAGTGACATGGCACGCCCCCAAAGTAAATGTAGGTTACATCCAGGTCAGAAACTTCACATGCAGGTTCAGGCAAAGACCACATCTCACTGGTGGCAAAAGAACTTGATCCTGTTGTAATACTGAGGAGGCTGAACAGCCAGGGAACACAGGAGAGGACATGCCTGTAGTGGTAGAATGTATATAGTACTAGCCAACAGAAAGAGTTAAGTATGGGATTACTTTCCTTTGCTTTCCATTCAAAAAGAATATCGCTAACACTTCATCAGAAGGAAACAAATCACAAACTCAACTAATGGATGAATTAATGCAGGATGTGTCATGAAAGCAAACGATGAAGGAGAGACACTGCAGGTCCTTCCTTGCTGCCGCTGTCAGGCTGCACACAACACCGCTCCTAATAGACCACACATACCGGATGAAACACGGAAAATGACTCATTCATTCATTCATGTTTTGTTTTTGTTTTCATTTGTTTTTCTACTGATGTCTCTTGTTGCACTGTCCACTTTACTGCTATCCTGCAAATGTCCCCACTGTGGGACTAATACAGGATTATCTTATCTCTTATCTTATGTCACTACAACTTTATGTGATTAGTTCAAGCTTAATAGATCATCAGTGAAAGAATGTTCATTCACACTTACTTTGTACGTTAAATGATATGCAACCGAATCAGCTGGATTCCAGTGACATAGAAGTTCATTTGCTCGGCACAACTGTAGCTCCTCTCATAGAAATGTGAGGCTGTTTTCTTCACAGTATTTGTTGTACATGTTTAGTATAATCTGAGGATTTCCACCCCACCACTGTCTCAGCTGGAGGTTGCACACATAGAAAGACAGAGCAGCATCGTGCTGACACGACCTCTGCTTCTTTTCCTCAGGTCCGGTCCCTCCAGGCTCATGGGACACTCGGCTGTGGCCTACAAGGACAGTATGCTTATTTTTGGTGGAGGCGAGAGCCAGAACTCTCCAAAGAACTGCCTGTGGAGGTACAACTTCACCACGCAGAGGTGGGGGCAGGTCGCCACACTCCCGGGCTCCAACCCCCCAGACAAGATCCACCACTGCTGTGCTGGGCTGGGTCCCAGCTACAAGTCCAACACCAGCAGCCCCTGTTCCAGCTCGGGACTCCAACCAGGGCTGCTGGGAGGGAAGCTGAGGCCCTTCAAGAACAAGTGCTTCCCTGACCCACTCACGTTTCTAGGCTCAGAGGGAGCTATAGAGCTGGAGACGTTCAGCGCGGACAGGTGCTACGAAAGCAAAACACTCGCACTGTCCTCCAGTCTGGACAGCAGCACAGAGGGCTTGATGGAGACAGACGCACAGCGGATTGGAAACTGTTTGACCTTTGAGAACAAGGCTTTCAGGACCCAGTGGAGCCCCACAGAGGACAACCTGCTGGACGAGGAGGCCGAAGACGTCGCCCAGCATCTGCCCGATCTGCTTCTGGTGCTGGGGGGAAGACCCTGCAGCAGACACAGTCCTATTTCCATCTGGCAAATGACTCTGACTGACTCCTAACAGCCCAACAAACGTTTCAGACATCTTCTCTATGAGAGAAATATAAGAGGAAAATAAACGTCTGTTAGATTATCACTTTGAGGGTTTACTGACATTCTGTTTTCAAGAAAATAACTATTTTTATAATACTTACTTTTGTTGTGAATTGTAATGTTATGAATGTATACATTTCCTTTTTGCAATACTCAAATAAATTACCAGGAAATGTCAAACCTCTTGGACCCCAACGAGACATTTAATCGAACAGAGCATCGTAGAAATCAAATTTCATAAAGAAAAAATTAAAAAGTAATTATTATTTATTTTTTTACGAAAAAAGTCTCAGCAACTTAATCATGTTAACCATTTTACACACTGCAAACACCATTATAAACTATTATACTAACTAACTAAGAAGATCCGCCACAATATCATTATTGTATCATTACAAAATGGGGCCATTGCATCCCCCGGGCAAATCGCACACCAGGAAGCATGAGAATTTCACCCAGATTCCAGCGATAACATCCAAATTTCTCCATTCTAAGATTCTAAAAAGTCTAAGGGACTTAGTAAACAAAGAGACAGGGTTAGAGTCCCGTGTCTTTTTCAGGTTAAAGTCCTGAGGCTGGGTTCGAGTCCCATGCCATTCCAGACCTTGCTGACGAGCAAACTGGGGGAATTAGATATTTGTCTTTGACTCAAGGAGTCTAGAAAAAACACCTAAAATAAAAATAATAATTTAAAATAAAAGAAAAACAACTAAACTATAAGAAATAATGGGTTCATGCATGAGCAAGAAGAGTGAAGATGAAAATTTAAAGGGAGAGATATAATATATGAAGATGAAGATGAAGACAGCATTAAACATGTAAAGAGATGGAAGGAAAAATATGGGTTTAATGAGAATTTGACAGTCATAGGATGTCAACTAGAGATTCACCAGATAGAAAAAATTCAAGGGGAATAAAAAGAGAGTAAAGAATACAGAAAAAAACAAGACAATGAGAAAGAAATGCGAAAATAACGTGACTAATTCTCCTGATTTGTATCCAAGCGTACATTTTAGTGAGGGGGTGTGCAAAGGGCGACCTCCTCCACCTCCTTTCCTCTGCTTCTCCTTCAGCCATCTCACAACAGGCTCAACAGGCTCCTGATCCTCCAAAAACTCCACTCCGCTCTTCTCCTGCCACCGTTCTGGACATGCCAGGCCCGAACGCGAAAAATCCCAGCACAGACAATTCAGCTGAGTGTCTGCGCGGAAAAAACTCATAAGCGAGGACTCCAACGGACCGCTCTACAGGCCAGCACACACCAGCTCGGGCACAGAATATGGTGAGCAAAACCCACCAGTATTATTAACTGTACACAGCAACAGTGTTGCAGCGTAACCATGAAAAGGAAAAAGGGAAACAAAATATGATATTTGACTATGATGATGCTATTTGAAATATCTGAACCTGTTTGTTTTAATGTGTGTTCTCGAGACAATCAAAGACGCGGAGGCAGGTGTGGACGGGACAGTGGGAAACGTGGAGAGAGAGCGGATGGAGGGGACAGAGAGGATGGACGGGAGTTTTACGAAGCGGAGTTTGGTTGTGTGTGGAAGAGAGTGGACAGGAGGAGGACATCGGAGGAGGAGGCCGTCAGGACACCTAATTCAGCGGATAAATCAGGTCATGCAAAAGCGCACACACACATTGATGCACAAACTGACGGTAAAGAATAATAAATAGAAATATTAGAACTATATCGAATAGAATTGTGGGGTTAGAGTTATTGAAGGATGTAAAGTAGTAATTTTGTGTGATTTTGGGGCATGTAGAATATCTATCGGTACCATCAACGATCATAAGATCCCAAAGCAGGTTTACAGACAAAACAGCATTTGTGTTAAACTGTCCAGTTAACCTGTTAGGCAGAGAATGAAAGTGGTTCGAATAAACGATTGACTGTTGTGTGAAAGAGGTTTCTAAACTAACAAAATTATTTCTGCAGTCTTGATAAACTGGTCCAGGGTCACAGCAAAGGCTGTGCACTTATCTAAATTTAAACAAAATAAGAGAGACATTTTCACCCTCTCTGCTGAGGAAGAGGTTTTGAAAACAATGAATGCAACTAAAAAAGCCAGGGGAAGAATCTTACTTTATGTAGATGACATTTTGATATGCTCTAAGACACAACAACAATGCAAAGAGGATACTCTTGCACTGCTAAAGTTTCTCGGGGAACAAGGTCATAAAGTAAGCAGAAACAAACTCCAACTTTGGAAAGAAAGAGTTAAATAATTGGGAAATGGTTTATCAAAAAATGGCCCATCGACAAAAGAAAAGAAGCCATTCTCAAAGCAAGCAAAAAAAAACGAATGATGTTATTCTTAGAAATGACTAATTTATGTGGAAATTGGGTTCCTAATTACGCGGAATTAGGAAAACCTTTATCAGAATTGATGTATGATAAAACTATGGGAGCACATGACAAGTTGTGCAGGACTCTTGAAGCAGACGAAGCTTTAATGATATTAAAAAAGATGTTAACAAGTTCATCAGGTGGGATTGCCAAATTATGACAAGTTTTTTACACAAACAGTAGACTGAGGGGGTTTTACATTCCATTTAAAGATGCAGATGTGACTAGGTTTGTTGATGACACGGGTAAAAATTATTGAGATGGTAAAAATGCAACGGGATATGCAGTAGTGACAAATAATAAGGTTTTAAAATTTGAATCTCTAAACTAGCGTAGCGTAGCAATGGGAAAATAGAGAGATGGTGACATCAACTAACAAACCTATTATACATAGAGAATTGATATTACAATCACGAGATGCAGTACAATTCGGGTTTTTAAATGCATAGCACACAAAACAGGTGCTGACCTGTTTCAACAGGAAACAGCAAAGCTGATGATGAAGCAGGGAAAAAAAAGGTGCACAGAAAACAAGTGACCAACTTTCTTTTGAAGTGCAAAATTAGATTACGAGATCTTAAAAGACATGCAAACAGATGCTCCACAGCAATAAAAAGTATTGGATAAACTAAACTGAAAAAAAACAACAACAACAAAGGTTCTGGGAATGACCTGAGGGCAAACTAATATTACCTAAGACCTTATATAGATATACGGTTCTTTTGAGTCATGGGTTTAAACCATGTCTCAACAGGTGGGAAGGTTATCTATGATAAGCAGGGTCTTTACAAATTATTAAAAAAAATTTCTGGCATTATATGTGCAAAATATAATCCATTTCAACATATCTGCAGGGATTTCATTGAACTAAACTAATATGAAGGGAAGAAATATTGTTTGACAATAATTGACAGAGGTCTAAATGGATCGAGATGCTATTAGGGAAGCAAAAGCTTAAAGAAATACTAAGTTTCAGAAATAAATTATTGTGAATATGATACACATTTTGTAAGCAAGGTGATAAAACATTAGGCTGAGGTATTTGGAATAAACATGAAATATCATTGCTATTATCATCGACAGTTAGCAGGGTTGATTGAAAGAATAAATGGTACAATTAAATTAAAATTAAGAAAACATATCTTAACGAGCCTAAACCATTTGTAACATATGGGGGAAAATACAGCGAAATATATTAAAAAGAAAAATGTTAAAAAGAAAAGAAATTACCAACAGCTCTCTGAAGAGCAGAGAGCATATAAAAGTGAATCAATTGTACACTGATAACTCTTAATCTTAGGACACCTGCTTCCTCTGAGTGAGTCTGGAAGAGCAGGGAAGCGAAAGTCTCTGGGGACGCTTGTCTGACCAGTGAACATACTAACACGCTCAGAGGGATTTAGTGGTGTTTGTAAGAAACAGAAGAGCTCAGTGGTAGAACTAACATCACGGAAATTGGTAAATGTAGATAGACAGGGCTATGTGGGATAAGCATAACTATGTTTTGCTTTGCTTTAGCGAGTTTCAATTTATGGTGGGAATTTAGGCAGATTAAATTGACAATTAATAAATACAAATGACAACTACACTAACATTACATGCTGGGAACTAGAAAATAATCCAACAGGGTTCAAATGTGCCTTACAATTGTTTTACTTCTCCTCAAACTGCCTAGTAGCAACAGTTGGGTCACTCTGCACTATCTGTTGCCGCCTGTTGACGAGATATCACACTGTTTCTCACCCGATGCAGCAAACCATTTGTTTTCAGAATGAGTTCCTGTGAGGACCTTGGTATGGTGCGTAATATGTAAACATCTCACAGACAACTGATGGAAGCGAACGATGCCCAGAGCTGACACCTATTGGTTCTGTGGAGGTAAGCTAAGCAGTGGAGCGGCTCGTGCATTGGCACTAGTTGGTGATGGCATTCTATGCATTACTTATGGATGGCTCCTGCGTAAACTCCTAGAGACAGACCACGACCATAAAGGTCAGCTCATCTGGCAGTTTCAGTCAGTCTGTGTACATGGATGGCATTGGGGTCCCTGGGGGAAATCAAATTGCTGCGGGGTTGGAATCAGTGCTATTTTGGTGAGCAGCAATATGGTAGAGAGCTCAGGAGGTGTTGCAGGTGGAAAGAGGGAGGAGTCTACAAAAATGTTTGGTTCATCTGGATTGAACTTTCATCCCATGTTTGGGGAGATTAATGCAGCGATGAAATGATGTTAACATGACTAAACATGCTCTAGTGTACTTACAGAATTCCTAGCGGGATGGCGAGGAACTGGGAAGTGACTACTCAACGAAATGTTGAAAATCGAGAAAAGAGACGAAATGATGATTGCAGTAATACAGTACACAGAATGTTTGTTAGAACATTCTTTTTATTCAATGTAGTACTCTTAGTATAATTCATATAACATTAAAATATATATGTATTCTTGATACATTCAATTTTATTGTTTTTGATTTTTGATGTGTTGTTTATGCTTTAAACATTTTTACATTACATTCAAAAATACACATTGATGTCTTGTTGATGTGTTCTTTATGCTTGGACATTTTTTCAATTTTATAGAAGGTGGTTGGGCGTTGATTCGTTTATTCATTTTGATTTCATTAGAAGTTATACAATAGTATAAACAGGTGGGTTTTGTTGGGGAAAATCTAAATGACTAATGATAAGGTGTGCTTAAAAAGCTTGGTGTCCTTATGTGTCCTTGTTGTGTGAACTGCCTCACCACAGTTGTTTAGTCTATGCGAAAGAACACTCAGCAGCATGTCCTGGATTGAAATGATAATAAGGACTGTGGGAGCGTTAAGATGGGTACAGAGCTATGTTATGAGAACTTAGCCTCCTGACTATGAGAATGTGACCTTTGTGCCAGAACAAATGCTCAGGTAAAGTTGCAGACATCTACTTGGACTACATGGCGTGGAAGCCATTTTGTGTGTGTGTTATGCTTTCGTGACGTATTGCCTGTGACACTGTATTGTTTACTTGGTATAAATATCCGAGGCTCAGAGTCAGACCTCTGAGCAGCCTTGATCCATGTATACTGTATGTGAATCAACTCTGTCTCCTTCTTGCAAGAATAAATGGCCAATTGATTAATGATTTTCCATCGGTCTTGCGTGAATTTTTCTAACAGATAACAATAAGTTAGGAATAACTGAGTCATGTCTAAATAAACTGTAAAGCCCACTGGAACACATTTGAACATTGTTTTTATTTCTATCTGATGACATTAGGTAATGTAAACCTCATCTAGGAGTACATGTGAGTCTACCTGTAGCAAAGTAAACTAATCAGGCTGCTCTAATCCATCACTGCTGCTGCGCCTCATTTGGTTTGGCCTATTGACCTACATTACTGCTCCCACTTTCCACACAGACCTGCTCCTGAAAACTAACACAAGTCCTCCTACTGGGACTTTGGAAAGTAACTGAATCAACACATGATAAGGTCCTGCATACATAATATGAACATCGTGTTTTCTCTGTCCCATATTGCTGTGGTAGGCTATATATGTATAATGCAAGGGTCATGGATATGCCAATAATGAATCAGATTGGCTGTTACTATGAGGTCCATAGCAGAGATTACCCACCTTTCTGACCCGTTACAGTTTCTTTTAGTGACCCCTTATCACAGACTGTGGTATTAGTGTTGACATGAGCTGTGAGCAGTTCAACACAAGAGTGATTTTTGAATGGCTTTAATAGGCTGAAGAGATACAAAACATTCAGTATTTTACAGGTAAATGGAGACATCAGTTTGTGTAACAAAAGTTATGTCTTTTGTTTTTTCAGTTGCAGCCGTAGATTCAATAAGCTTAACCAGCAAAGACTGACACTTCACTTGTGCCTGAATTACATTTGTGAGTAGCATCAAGTAGCCTACTGTTGTCTATTATTATACTACTAATAATAATACTTTAAAATCACTACTATAATGCATTATAATGTGAGTTATTCTAAGAGGTTTTTGTTTGCTTCAAGTTAAGTAAATATAAAACATTTGTGTAGATTTAATGATGTGTTTTTTTTACTTTTCCTAAAGCACCCAAATGACCACTCAGAGCAACTTAAAATCACATTTTAATGATTATAGTGCATCACAACTATGGGAATCACAATATACCATCCATCCATCCATCCATCCATCCATCCATCCATCCATCAATCCATCGTCTCTATTTTTGCAGTGTGTAATGAGGTGTTTATATCGATAGATGGCGCTCTTTATTTGTTAATCAGCGCAATAACCGGTCATAAACTCGTTCGACTAAATTTCCAACTTGTATATTCCAACTTCATCCAAATTGTTTTTTCACTTATAATTTTTTTTTAACATTGTGTTCATACACTATATTTCAACACTTCTCTTAACATGTTAAACATGTTTCCTAACCTGGATGCATGGCTGGTTCAAAGAGTTTTAATATTTGTCTAGTTTTATATTGCAATAAAAATAGATTGTTCAGATCAGTCTGTAAACTGTGACCTAACTTCAATCCCAGTCTCCACAGGCTGGACTGCACTACCCAAACTGAACCTGTGCTCCCAAGACTGTGATCTCAAAGTTGGATGGCCACATTGTGTTTCAGTCTGTCGATCAAATAACGCAAAGTCTTTGAAGGGGGAAAACATTATGCAACCTCTCCGGAGCCGGCGAGCTACCGTAATAAAACCTTGCTCCATCAGCAGAGTCGTGGCTCTGGAGACGTAGTAGACAAATAATCCCTTGCCTGGCGTCCAGTTGGTGGAAATCCCCACGTGGTTTCAACTCCTGTATAAAAACTTTGGGTGCGCTGAGCCCCTGTTGTCGTGATTGCAAAGAGAGAACGGGTCTCAGTGAGCAGCATCTTGCAAGGACGCACACGGAGCTGGCCATCCACAGCCGCGCGTAACAAACACCCAGTAGCCTATACACAAAAGACAGAGGACTCGCCGAGCGCTGTTATTCTCTGCGGGACTGCGGCCGTAGAAGTGGAGTTGCTGTGCGTTGTTTGAATGGGAACGAGCGGACTGCGCGCCTTTGGACGCTGAGGGGGTTTATCATTTAGACTTGTAAGCGAGGCGCTGCGCTTTGTTTTGGTAGATCACGCTCAGTCTGAAGAGAACGTGGTGCGACAGAAGCGCGTCAACGATCCAGACTTCTGAGTGCGCCTGTCAATCAGAGATATGAACTTTTTATTTAGCGCAGAGAAAAGACGCGTCGCTGGATAACAACCTGAATTCATAATGACTCGAGGCAATTAGCCTCACGAGTTCAGCCGCTTCTTGTGTGTTTGGGAATACAAAAGATTTCATTGGCTTCTGTGGATATCTTGTGGCGTCTCACTTTTGGAGGAGAAGTGGAGGTTCCCTCCGGAACTTTCAAATTTGTAAATTTAAATTATCGTTTAAGTGTGTGTGTGTGTGTGTGTGTGTTTGTTTGACACATTCGCCATCTCTTCCGTAGTGTTTGGACTGCGATCTTAAGTTTTCTAAAAATGAGCATCTACAGTGTGGCTTTGTCCTGTTTAGTGGCGTGCGTTCTCTCCGTGCGCTGCAGCTCGGTTCCCGGCGAGGAGACTCAGAGCTCGCCCCAGGAGTCGTGCGCGTCCTGCGGCCTCAGGGCGCCGGATCAGTCGGAGCGGGTGAACATAGACTTTCTGGAGGCGGTGAAGAGGCACATACTGAACCGGCTGCAGATGAGGGACAGACCCAACATCACCCACCCCATCCCGAAGGCTTCGATGGTGACGGCGCTCAGGAGGCTGCACGCCGGGAAAGTGCGCGAGGACGGCCGGGTGGAGATCCCCAGCTTTGACGGACAGGCTGCGTACAACAACGAGGTGCAAGCCGAGAACTCTGAGATCATCTGCTTCGCCGAATCAGGTAATAATCAATAATTAATTGCACGCTTCCAAAGCGACCCCTCGATGAACCCCAGTCACCTTTTGACTTTATGTAACAGGGAGCCCAGGGGAGCAGGTGTGTTAATAACGTAGAATGCTTTCATCCGTAGATGAAATGTCATTCTGTTAAACTTATCTCGTTGATATGACTAAGCAGCAGAGATGGATGAGATGGACACATCGGCAGTTTTAAAATAAAAGCCATAAACTAATTGGATCCGGTGCGCTCATCATTTCCCATCATCTCATCACATCGCAATTCACTCCTGCCTGCAGCCAATGGCTGCTGTTAAATCCTCCTGTTTTTAGCCCGATGCAATTTCAAAAAGAAGAAATGAAACCAAAGAAAGAGTCCTTAAATTACCCCCATGTGTTGTCTAGGGGATAAAAAGAACCTCTGAATCCAATTTCATCACTAAAGCTGTGCTCACACTCAATACTCCAATGTATAAAGCCCTCTTTTAAATACGGACAAAGTCCCTCAATTGGCCATTTATCCCTTCCTCTAAGAATGTGTATCTAACTAATTCTCAGAAGTCCAAAGAGAACACCCTTTTCTCTCTCTCTCTCTCTCTCTCTCTCTCTCTCTCACTCACACACACACACACACACACACACACACACACACACACACACACACTCACACACCTAAAATCATCTGCGCTTGACAGAATCCAATAATTGTCAGTTAGCGCTGTGAGAACCGCATCTTTGACACAAACTGCTTGTTCAACAAAATGAAAACGTACAATTAAAGACACCAAAATGGGATATCTTAAACACACACAAACACACACAAAATCCTGTGTTTTCCCATTGGCCCTGCCGGTACAATTAGCCTGAATGGGCTATAGGTCCTGCCTTCCAATGGGAATGATCTGAGCACCCTCATGACAAGGAAACAAAAGCCAGCAATTATTAGAAGAACACTATGTGTTCCTGTTGAACCCAACATGTCAACGTTGAGCAGGGGGGAAAAAAGCAAGGAAAACAAACGAAATTGCTCAGAATAATGCATGAGACATTTGAGTTTGTGGGGTTGGTGGGTGGAGGGGTTATGGTGTTGGTGATGGTGATGGTAAAGGAGGGTGTGTGTGTGTGTGTGCCCATAATGCAGTGTTGCAAAGAATGCTTTTGTCGTTCTAAAGGTTTGCTGGCCTCCTTTGCTTGTTCTTCTTCTTCTTCTTCTGTTTTTTTTCTTCCGAGTTCTATTCTTTCTCACACCTTTGAGCCTTTGTGTGGCATTGTACCATGGAGCTGGCTTGGGTCCCTTGCTCCCTAGACCCCGTCTGCCTCCTGGCCAGCTGGCTCACGCCCCCCGACCCCCCCTCAGATCGGATGCTGCCAGCCGGGGGGCATGGCTCAGAGGCAAGGTCTCCAGAAAGCTCTGAAGCCAGGGGAACCCCCCCCCCCCAAGCATAGGGGAGCCAGAATTGGTGTTGTCACAGTTTAGGACAAGGCGGTTGCAAATATGTTTAGCCAGCAGCAGCGAGTAGATGTGGATAGTTGTTTATGTATGTGTGGAGCAGTAAGGTCAGCTCTGCCCCCCCCAGGGTAGGGTTTGGGTTAACCTTAACGCTAACCCTACCCATGCACAGGGTTGACTGCATGGTTGTCGGCCAGGGAGCCGGCATCTTATCTCCACTTGCGGTGGCACAGAGGAAAGAGGTCTGCCAAGCGGCCCCGGGCAGGTGCCAATCTCCTTTCTCTCCTGACATGGTCCCGTGGGTCCTCGCTGAGGGATTCGGTGTCTCGTATCCACGGGAGCGGAGCGCAGGGTTCACAGGCAGGGAAAGGTGGGGGGGGCGGCGAGAGAGAGAGGGGTCGAAGGAGAAGTTTAGATTGCTCACTATAGCCGTTCGGACCCAGTGAACTTGCGACGAGTGGTCCAAGACACAGAATTAAGACTTCATTATAGGAGGTCATTAACTCCAGCCTGGTTCCTCCAGAGGATCAGGTTGGCAGGTTTACTTCAGGACACAACTCTTTCATGAGGAGCTGTCAGTCACAGCCCTCCTGGACCTGGTCCAGACATTTTCCACATTCAGCCACAAGTGTGTGTTTCAGTCCTCAATGGGCCTGGCTGCCTCTCTATAGCTTGTGGTCCTCTAAATGATTTATGCAACGATATTAAAAATGCCCCTGTAGTAAAGCTTCAACAACAACAAAAGAGCTTAAAGCTCCATGCTCTCCATCTCCCTCCCTCACTTCCTCACCCTATGTGGAATTCCTAGAGTGCTGAGGCTCGGGCCTGAGGGACGGCCTCTCATGTTAGACCCACCAATGCTCCGTGCCGCACCCTTGTCCTTCCACGGCGTGTGGTCTTGTCGACAGCAGCTTTGAGTAATGAGCTCTGGGGCGGCCTGCCTGCCTCCTCAGTCTCTTCCCTGACTTGGTGGCGCAGGTGGGGACAAGCTGAAGCAGCTCACGAGCCCACCCAGGTGTCCTGCGTGCTGATTTTTACTAGTCACTTCTGCGGGGGTCAGGCGAGGCGTGTCGGGGCCAGCTCCAGATTTGTTTGCAACACTGGATGACAAGAAGAATTCATTCCTTCAAAGGACCTCAGTGGAAATAAGCCATGCGGTATTACGGTATATGCTCAGAATACTGAGGATAACATTAACTTTAATCACATCAAAATATAATTCTCCATTGGATCTATAATACTACCCAATCATAGGCAGTAGGGTGGGTCTTCACGGAAAAAAATCAATCGATCAAACTACTGTAAATAACAGACCTTGCAAGGCCTGGGAAGGAGGTCATTTGGCATGTAGATGAGAAGGCACTTCAACATTTCCAGAAAACTCTTTTGCACACTTATTGCCAGTGTGCCTAATGCTGTGTTCACTCTAACAAAAGAAACAAAACGGCCAAGCAGGGGCAGCTACATTGCCATAGTTATGTTGTTAACTAGCACTGGGAACTGTGGCTCTTTTTTAGATGGAAAGGAGCAGGGTGAAACAAAAAGATAGGATTGGTTGTCGAATCGTTCCGTCACAGATGTAGAAGACCAGAAAACACAGAGCAGACTGGGCCTTTTCGGCAAGGGGGGCTTAAAGAGACGTGCGCTAAAACGGAGCATTTCAGAGGGAGGATGAATACAGGTATATTCAGAAAGAGTGTTCTTTTTTCTGCTCCAAAAAGTGTTTCTTCAACGTTAAAGCGTTATATGTTCCAGTAAAAAACCCAAATACCAGTATGAAATTGAAAATGGCCTGCTTTTCTTTGTCTTATGTGATAGTTATGGTGTATTGGTCAGACAGAAAAGCAATTTGATGATCCTTGCTTTTAGGACATTGTGATGGGTATTTTACACTATATTATGACATTTCTTCAATAGATTAATCAGGATAAACATATGGCAGATTGGTCGAGAATGACATTAAATGTTAACAACTATAAGAGCATCCCTCATGTCACTGACACATTAGAAAATATCAAACCTGTCAACCCTAAATTAAGCTCTGCACATGATTTGGGGATCCTAGCCTGAAGGCTAATGTGGATATCTTGAAAGGGCACCGATCTCCTTATAAACAAACTGCATCAAGTCGACTGGAAGACAGTTTTATTGGCAGGCTCCATTGCCTGTCTGTTTATCACGCTGAGGTCACATGATGCCTGTCTGTTTAACACTACGCTCTCGTTGCTGAACAATTCCCCCTTTTTGGCTAAACTCGGAGCTGTCGAGGCAAGTAAGATCGCACTGCTAAATGAGGTGAGGTTAGTTACTTGTAGCCCTGAGGGGCCTCTACTGCAGCAGCTGATTCTTCTATATCGCTCACTTCAGGTGGATTACAATATGTTCGCACTGTGCACTTGATTCTTTACCCACAGGCTTTGGTATTGAGAAGGCTGATGGTTGATGTATTGCTTACCAGGGGGTTGTGTGTGTGTGTGTTTGAATGGTTGGATGCAAATGTGTGTGTGTGCTTGAGCTCCCAGCTGACATGCTACAGAGTGGGGAGCTGGTCTGAACAGGTCCCTGTGTGAATGTAAAGCCGTGGTTTACAGGAGGAAGAGGCGTGAGGCGCCTTAAAGAGGCGGGGGGCGTCTTTGGTGGCCACCTGTTGACACTGACACACACTAATCAGTCGGCAAACAAAGTCATTTAGCTGCTTTCAAAGGCGCTGCTCTGCTGGAGCGCATTGTACCAAATCTCCTGAAATAGAAACCTTTCAAGGTACCTCAGTGGTAATTTGGAAGACATCATTAGGCTTAGAGAAAGAAAAAAAAAGAGAGAGAAAAAAAGTCGTGCCAGGGAGAGCCCATCGCCACCTTTAGACTCCCTGGATCTCTTCATTGTGCGGCTGTAGAAAGTGGCCAGTGTCATGTAAATGGCTTTTATTTTTGCCTCATCATGCTTTTACCCTGGAAAGCCACGCGTTTCAATGGCGGGCTGCAGCGCGGCTGTCTCCCAGTGCCTCACAGCAGGCTTTGTGCTGTCACTCTCAGGGTGCTCGCACTGGAAGGAGGGGGTCGGGGTGGGGTAGGGTGGGGGTGGGGGTGGGGTTCGAGGGGTGTGTGTGTGTGTGGGGGGGCATTAACAGCAAACTCAATGAACCCCCCGGGGTTCTTGGCCGTGTTCGCCACCCTCCCACCTCTTCCCACTTGCATCCTTTCCTTCGTCTTCCTCGTCTCTGTTCTTCTCCCGGTCCCTTTGCTCACCCTCTCTCTCTCTCTATCTCTCTCTCTCTTTTTGGCCCTGTCACTTACAAAGCTGGACCCGAGGCCAACTGGGCCTGATCCCAGAACTGGCCTGGTCACAGCTGGCCTATCAGGGGCTGCCACAGAGGTCACCTGACACAGTGATTGAGGGTGAACAGAGAAAACAAGGGGAAAACAGCCCTTAAAAGATGGAGCTGTGCCCTTTTCAGGAGGGCTTTCTGCTTTCTACTTGTGTGTATGTGTTTATACAGTATGTGTGGATAAGGGAAACAGTTAACCCTTTCCCTTGAAAGAACATAAATGTATTTGACAAAAAAAAGAGAAGTGAATTGTCCACTTACTGGAAATTTCCCCACGCTTTTAGTCACATTTCATGGCTCAGTTGTCATGGAGATGGTTCAGTTGTCCTCATGTGACCTCAGTATGGAATTTCGGTAATGTGATGCCAGAGATCATCCTCGCCCGCCATAAGAACGCCTGTGATCATGTGACCATTCTAAGGTCATGTTATAACTGAATGAATACGAATTTTTTGTCAACTAATTCCAAAGTCAATGAACTGATTGTAACGTATGCATTATTTTAATCTCTATTATAAAAAACATTTTGAAACATCTATTCAAATGATCAACCAATGTGTCAACAATGTGTTTTTCTACTTCTACATTAAATTCTTAATATTGTGTGGCAGGGAGAATAAACCATTCCTGTTTTTACTGTCTCCAACAGACGATCACACATCCTCCAAAACTGGTCTGTTCTTCCTCGTCTCCAACGAGGGCAACCAGAACCTGTACGTGTCCCAAGCTAACCTGTGGCTCTACTTCCGTGTCCTGCCAGCCGGTCCTGAGAAGGGCCTTCGGAGGAAGGTGACAGTCAAGATACATTACCAGGAGGCTGGGGCAGCTGGTGGTGTGGAGGGAGGCCCAGGAGGCGGTGGTGGAGGAGGTGGAAAAGGCCGCTGGGCTTTGGTGGAGAAGCGGGTGGATCTGAAACGCAGCGGCTGGCATACTTTCCCCCTCTCGGAGGCGGTGCGGGCTGCGTTTGTGAAAGGCAGCCGGCGCCAGGACTTGGAGGTCCACTGCGAGGGCTGCGAGACAGCCGGCGTAGTTCCAGTGCTGGTGGACCCCGGCGACCCATCCCACCGGCCCTTCCTGGTGGTGCGCGTGCGACAGGTGGACGGAAAGCACCGCATTCGCAAGCGGGGTCTTGAGTGCGATGGCACCAGCGGGGGCCTTTGCTGTCGGCAGCAGTTTTACATAGACTTCCGCCTAATCGGCTGGAACGACTGGATCATTGCGCCGGCTGGTTACTATGGCAACTACTGCGAGGGCAGCTGTCCGGCCTACATGGCGGGTGTTCCGGGCTCGGCTTCATCCTTCCACACCGCAGTGGTGAACCAGTACCGCATGAGAGGGATGAGCCCCGGCTCGGTCAACTCCTGCTGCATCCCCACCAAGCTCAGTACTATGTCCATGCTCTACTTTGATGATGAATACAACATCGTAAAGAGGGATGTGCCCAACATGATCGTGGAGGAGTGTGGCTGTGCCTGAGTTCACCGCGACCCTTCGTCATCTCTGAACTTGGCGCAGTCAGAAAGGCCTTTTGTACAAACAGTACGTTGTTGTACGGTACACATATACAATATATCTATACCTACTGTGTATGCAAGCAGCACGCACACTGGTGCATCTGGTACGTCTAGCAAATGCAAGTACCAATTCCTGTGTCCCTGTGTGCGTGCGTGTGTTTGCACGTGTTCGTGCGAGTGTGTGTATTTATCAGACTGAGTGACAAGCTTGCTGCCCGAGTTGAGTCCGTCGGGCGACAACTGGTCAGTGATGGGACGAGAAGGGAACGATTATCACCAAATGATACTTTGCTCTAGTTTGCCATTTCTAGTCAAAAAATAATGGCTCATCATCTCCTCTTAAATGAAGATAACAAGCGCTTAAGGAAAGTGACAGGATTGGCCGACATTATTGGATTCACCCCAACGCTCCCGACCCCGCTCCTCCAACCCTCTTAAGTACTTTGAGCACATCACAGACTTTTGTTTTTTTAGAAAGCACTGACAATTCATCAGCTTATACAACTTAGAACACCAGCACTTCCCTACTATGCCAACAGACACAGTCTGACTGTTCCCTCTGGTAGAATTAGACTGGCAGCGCTTAATGCCTTGCCAGATTATACCCTCCACAGAAAGGCAAAAGAAAGTCCTCCACAGAGCTGCTGTAGTCCTTCTTGCTGTTGACTACTGGCCTCAACCTCAACTGCCTGCCTGTCAAGACAGACGCAGGCCCTGCTACCATGACAACCAGGTGAAGATCAATCTCATAAGTGCAATTCACTTGTGCGCAGGAAAGCGACAAAAGAGAGAACCGCTTCCTCCTGCCCCCTGAGGCTCAGTAGACATGGGCCTGCTGGACGCGGAGACTCTAGTTTTGTCCCAGTGGGTCGCCACGGTGCAGTGCAGCACTTGCAGAAACTGAAATGCACACCCTGAATAGCACTTGTATAAAGAAATGCCTTCCAAGGGGTACTGAGTGTCCTGTCCTATTGCTAAATAAGTGCCACATGAGCTATGCAATGTATAGTAACCTATACCCATACTCAACATGCTCTATTAGACTGAATTCTCTTTCTACCTGTCTCTCTTCTCTCTCTCGCTCTCTCTATCTCCCTCTCCCTCTCTGTCTCTCTTCTCTCTCTATCTCTATCTCTCTCTCTCTCTCTCGCTTCTGTCCTCCACTCTTTATCAATACTTGAAATGTAATCTTTCGCTTCCTTTCCAAAGCGAATGATTGTTGTGACGTTTGCACTGAAAAGTTGCGGGATTAGTGAAACAAAAACTGCCATTGAAAAGTTATTTTTATAGAAGTAAATTGAATTTTGTTTCAAATGTATTTTACCTAATTAATGGAACCAAAGAGGCCAAGATTTTTAGCTATTGTACTAAGATGGCAACGCCATTGAGTTACTGTGTACAGTACCGTTTTTGATCATTCGCAATAGGCCTACCACTGTATCAGGGTACGATAAATGATTTCATTCCTTAGCTCTATTTTCACTCTCTGTTTTGTACAATAAGCAACACTTTTCATCTTTAATTCTATTTTTTTTTTCAGTTTTCTATTTAATAAGAAAGTTATTTTTAGTTCCTGTCTAAGAATCATTTAGTCAAATAAATGTCATCTGTACAGTTTATGTCAAATAAAAAATGTTTTCTTAAATATTTAGTAACTTTAAATTCAAGACTTTTTTTTCTCTTGGGTTGGGCCTATATCTGCAAGTTTGTTTTTATCTGATGGAAGGTGGGTTGATACCTCAATAAACAAAAAGACGAGGCTGAAATAGTTCAGTACTACAGCACACTCCAGTCTCCATCCATACCGGTTGAAACATCTCTGTCGGGACTGAGTGTCTCTCATGAGCTGCAATAGAACAGTAATTACTAACTGTGATTAACAGCTTCGATGGCATCCATAGCGGTTACCAGCATACAGACATTCACATACCTGCTTGATTTCTTCTTGGCTGCAGCGCCTGTTGATGTGTGTTTGCGCGTGCATGCCAGATTTAATTGTGCATCGTTATCTGTACTTGTGCACATTGGGCAACTGGCGGCGTTCCTGTGGCACGTTTTTCTGCAGCCGCGCAGTCTGTTACATCACAACACGATGTTTCTGTTTCTCAAGGTAGGTTAACAGTTGCCACATTGACAGGAGCTGGGTGTCAACACTTTGTACAACAGCACAAGGCATGCCCGACCCAGTGTCTGCCTGTGCCAACACCTATCAACGGCTCCAATTCTGCGAGGCTCCATCGAAAAACACATCACGTGTCTATGTAAAATCAGCCAGGTAATCGCTCTAAACGCATCTATTAGGACGTGCCACGGAGCGCAATGAGTTGTGTTTGCCCGCGGGGGAAAATAGCATGTAAGGGAGGGGATCAGTGTAAATAGCTGTACCCGTACCTGGATGGACGAGTCAGCAGCAGCAGCAAGTCTGTCTAAGACAACATAACAGAAAAAAATCAATATTGCGGTGCATGTGATTGACAAGCAGGCCGACAAGAAGATAAATGATCTGTCAAAGCGACTGTGGTTTGTTTTTTAACCCCCTCGGTGGAGCCTGCACCTCTCCCAGACAAATTGGGATCTGTGCTGAGAGCAGGGAGAGAGATGTGTAGCTGTCTTGTCATGCTTCCTAATGCACGCCAAAAACTCCACAGATGGAATGTTAATGACGCTGCAAAAGCTGCAGGCCGTTAAGCATGCTGCAGGGCCACACACTCGCATCCATCTCCATTTGTTTAATCAATATCACTGGAGCGGTGGTACGGATCCATCGCTTGGCGTGATGTCGTGCGGACTTGTATACATGCTCTCTGGTGTGTGCTCTTTCCCAAAGTCACACTCGCACATAAACAGGACACTAAGCACTAACATGTATGTGCATACACACACACAAAACACACACAACCCCAGTTATCAGCTTAAACAAATACTGCCCCTCTGCCCTTCCTCATCTAATACCGCCACAGGTTGAGGTCGTGACAGCTGCCAAGTTGACAGGGTCAACTGGTTTATCCCCGCAATAGCATTCATTCTTCCACATCAGCTCCGTCCGCATTCCCTAATGAATTTATGACTATTCATCGCCCGGGGCCAGGCATTCCTCTGCTTCACCTCGCTTGTGTTTGGAGCAGTGTTTTCCCACTTTTTGGTTTTTGTTTTTGAGACCCACTTTTCTATAAATGATAAACCAATCCACAATAGACCTTGTCTAGAGACGAGCAAATGTGTGCATAAAAGAATGTCCCTGTTCATTTTTACTGCCATTTCCACATCTCCTTATATAATCTTGTATAGGTAAACCAGCCATTTAGAAGAGATATGAGAAAAAATATACACATGTTAAATACTTAGACAAATTAGACAAAATAGATGTGTTTAGGCAGAGTTAACAGGATCTCATTGTTTTCATTTCCTCTCATCAGTTAACAAACAGAATGTTTCAGTGTTATAAGTAGGCTACAAGTATTACAATATGAACATTCAGGCCTCTTATGTGGCTCAAACATGTACTGCAGGTATAAATGTTAAATAAAAAAACGACAGAAGAAATTCTGCTAATTTATTTGGCGACCCTAGTAAAATCCCTCGACCCAGTGTTTGGGAATGACAGGTCTGGAGAACTGCACAGCATGCGTTGATGATGATTCTTATGATCCCTCACGTATCCTTCACTAAAGAAAGTCTAAAGATATATTTTCCATTTTCTTTACTGTATCCAACTCCATCAAAGATTTGTTGTTTTTGTCCCTTTGCTAAGTTCACTGAGCTAACACAACAGGATTTCTATTACCACCGATTAAAGCCTGACCCTTTGTTTCAGTTTCCAGAGAGCATGCAGAGGCACTCTTATTCTAAGGATTTATGGTGTGGGCCCCCTAAGACAGGAGGCTTATTCCACCCTTGTTTACTTCTCCCTCCAACCCAAAGTGACATTTTGACCTTTGGAGCAACGTGGACTGAGGTCCCTGCAAGCTCTCTCTCACGGCGGATTAATGGAGGAGGAAAAAAGGCTTTGCAACTTGAAAGTATTTTTTTGAACACTAATGAGCAAAAAAACTTAATTAATCCAATCATTTTTAATTGCTGCGTTCAGTGTTGCTACATTTTTCTCTCTCTTTTTTTCTGCTTTTTTCT
The DNA here is from genome assembly GCF_910591455.1 of Pholis gunnellus. Taxonomy (NCBI): domain Eukaryota; kingdom Metazoa; phylum Chordata; class Actinopteri; order Perciformes; family Pholidae; genus Pholis; species Pholis gunnellus. Next base: position 2,243,753 of record NC_136539.1, read on the forward strand.
TTTTTTCAGAAATACAAATGTTGGATTTCACCAGCTACACAACGTCTGTAATCAGTACCAAGATAGAGGTGTACCAGTGGCTTTATTATTGACTTAGCATATAGTAATCCTGGTCAGTAGGGAAACAGCGGACATGCTTTACAAATCATTATTACTGGCAGTTGACAGACACATTCAAGTTGATTGACATCAGACTGGACTGACTCCCAGATCTGTAATTCTATTTTCTGTCTCCTGAATGTTGTAGCTGAGGAGGTGATGGGGTCAACATGCCACAGTGCATGGTGTGTGTGCGTGTGTATTTTTGTTAGTCCACAATGTCATAATGTCATGGTTGTTCCTCCTAGTTTTTGGCAAAACAACTGAAGCCTTGTCACTAAACTCAGTCCCCCCCAAACTATGTCTCCCCATCAGCCCCTAAACCTTCCCTCCTCCTCACCCCACCTTTCCACCATCCTGACCTCCTGGCCCCCAAAGTACTGAAGGCACACTCAGGGGCCACAAAGCCCTCATTTGTGTTGTCTACGGTGGCTGGAGCTGGAATAAGGATCCCCTCCACTCAGTGAGTGGAGCAATGTAATGCTGGAAATGGAAGGCGACATTGAAGGTGTTGTCATGGTTGGAGAGTCAGGGTGCAAGCTCACCATCAGTTTGTTCTTTTCTCCACACAGAATGTAAACTTACTTATTGGAAACAGTTTTATGGTAATCAAAACACCATCCATCCGTCCATCTGTCCATCCATTTGTCCGTCCATCCATCCATCCATCCATCCATCATTCATCTTTTTATCCATTCGTCCATCCATCCATTCATCATTCGTCCTTCTATCCATTTGTCCATCCATCCATCCATCCATCCATCCATCCAGGGAGCTTAGCCTTTCAGCCCTGCTCCCTCTTCACTACAATGTTCTGGTACAATCACATCCCTGTTGACACCTCACCGAACCGCCTGGACATCTCGTGCTCCATTTTACCCTCACTCTAAAAAAGACCCTGAGATACATCAACTCCCTTGCTTGGGGCATTAACTATATTATACTTCTCAATAATGTAATCAAACCATTATCATATTGACTGCATTCTTTGGAGTGATGTATGTGTCTTCTGATCTGAAACAGAGCCGTGGGAAGACCTGAGGACAGTCAAGCCAATGGACTCAAGACAGGGTTGCTGCTATGCAGCAATGAAGTATTCAGATCCCACTTAAGTAACAGTGCCAATACAGTAATGTAGAAATACTCCATTACAAATGAAGGTCCTGTATTCAAAAGAAGCATGATCAGCAAATGTTACGTCAAGTATCAAAAGTAAAAGTACTTATTCTGTGGATACATTTTAACATTGTTCATACTAATGTTTTATGTGCAAGCAGCAAGTTTCTGTTGTAGCTGCTTAAAGTGGAGCTGGTTTTGTATAATTATACACCGTTTACTGTGTGTTGTTGTAACAAACGTATTGGTGGGCAGTGCACACAAACACTTGCAGAGAAATGACAGCTTATCTTTTTTCACTTAACTAAGCCAAAGGAAACACAAAAACAATGCTGTGCCAAAGTGGCAGAGGTACTTCTAGCAGAGCAATGTGTTACTGTGCTGATACCGCGTGGCTTACAACAGCCCACTGCTACTAAACTGCTTAGGATGGGTTTAAAAGGCAGGTTTTACCTGTGATGCATGCAATGAAAGTACCTAATTACTCACATCTGAATAGTGATCTAAGTTTTAGATAACTGTGGAGCTGATGCTATGCTACCTTCTAAAACTGCAGTGAACACATCAGCAAACAGCCAGGTACTGCAACTCTGGCACTGATATGTGAAACTAAATACTGAACAACGTTGGCAACAAGCCAAACTGGATTGAAGGCATCTTGTTATTGTATACTGTTACATACTGGTATCTTCTTATGACCGCAATCTGAAAGCTAATCAGTAGCTGTCAGATATACTGTATGTAGTGCAGTAAAAGTTCAAATATACGTGTGGAGTAGGCTACAAGTATACATAAACATACGATGTAGATACTCCAGAAAAAAGTACAAGTACCTGCTTTACTGGCTAAAATACTGTAGGTTTAGCTGCTGTCCCAGTCCACAGCAGTACATTCCTTTGCTACCATGCCGGTACTCTGTTTCTCCAAACTCCATCTAATGTAGGTAATACACTGACTATGGAGAAGTGGCTCATACAACTTCCAAACATCCAAACTATCCCTTTATGTCCAGTACTTAAGTAAAAGTATCTACTTTTCATTACTGAACTAGTAGTTATTTTAATAAAATGTTACAAAATAGTTGAACATGCTAATTGAGAAGTTCCAATGGCCAAAAGATTCAAACCAAAATTTAAATTTATACAAGCAGAGAAAGCACCAACTCCTCTCATTTGAGAAGCTGGAGCCAGAGAATTTATGGTATTTTCATTTGATCAATCAATTAAATGACTCATGCTTCCAATGAAATAATAACTGTTTCCTGTATATCTTCACATTGGTTCACCGTGGTTATTCAGTGAAGCCCGAGTGGGAACGTCTTCATCCTAGAAACTGCTCCAAACATGCTCTGTGTGAACAAGCCATGTGGCTCTATAATCAGTGCCCCCACCATTCTACCCACACCCCCACCTCTTCTCCACATTATTCATGCCTTCGGACATCTTGCCCCCCCCCCCCCCCCCCGACTTGTTGACCAGATATATTTAGCTCACTGATGGTATTTCGGACTGATGAGGGAATTGTTTTTTTTTTAAACCTTTAAAAGGGAAAGGAATCCTGGTGACTAATATCCCGTACGTGCTGTTGAGAGTTAAACGTAGAACCAGTATGTAAACAGTCTGGCTCTTGTTTCCGAGGAACATAGTTCCTGTTCCAAGTTACATATGCGATAGTCTGCTAACTGATAGGCTGGCAGCGTGTGTGAATGAACCTACTCACACACTCAGACGAACACTGATACCTTTGTGACAAACACAAGGGACAAGGAAGAAAATATTTATCCCCAACGTGTGTATGTGTGTGTGTGTGCACTTTTTGTATGTGCGTGTGCTTTAGCATGACTGCTTTGTATGTGTGTATGTGAGTGTGTGTGTCAGAGGGGAAATTCCAACCAGGGGGATATAAGGTGTGGCTAAGGATCATCTCTGACCACTTTAAAGCGGGGCCATCCGCGTTCCTGTATGACTCTCAGCCCCAGCTGCATTTCCCTCTGAGGGCTCATTATTCTGGCAGGTGCCCTATTGTCCCGTCTTTGCAGGCCCTTTCAAGAGCATACCAAAAACACAACACCAAAAATATGCAGGGAGGAGGAGGGGAGCCAGGAGGAGGAGGAGGGATGCTGGTGGTGGCCTGAGTCAAAGTGAAGAAGACCCAGAAAAACTGAGAGCATCAAAAGAAGAGAAGAACCTTTGTTCGGAGAGACGGCATATCTGAAGAGGAAGAATAGGAGCCGGTTAGATGTTTGGTGGTTAGAGCACTGGGATGTGGCCTCATATAAAGGAGACAAATTCAGACACATTGATGTGAGGGACGACAATGAAAACACGAACCATCAGCGGTTATTTCCCCCAGTTGGCCTCAACATGACTTTTTTTCTTCTCTTTCCGGTTAATTGCAGATGAATTTCACCTTGTAGTGTGAGAGGGTTGTGGTTGCAGAAATGATTATGTTGTCAGGGCACTAACATCCTCTGCTGTGTGAGAGACTGTGCGTGTCTGTATGCATGACCTCATGGGAAAGTCCTTTTGGTCTGGAATAAATACAACAAAGGAGCTGTTGACAGATGTTTTAATAATAGATGAACAACTGATGCTGTTGTGTTTTAATCTGGCAATGCTGGTTTGTGAGTCTTACTTACGCCTAACACAAAGCGTGTGTTTGTGTGTATGTGTACGTCACATAAGGGAGCTCATTCTAGAATTCGTGCAAGTGGATATGAACCAAATTTGGTTACATCAAAATAGGGCCACTGTTCAAATCAAATTTCTTCTAGCTAAAATGTTTTGAGAAAAATAATTATGTTATAAAAGAAAGTTAGTACAAACAGTAGTATTGTATGAAAAAAAAGTCGTAATGCTATAAGAAAAAAAATTTGACTTTACGGAAAAAAAGTAATAATCATTTTTTTTAAAGTCATGATATCATAAATAAACTCGTACACTCGAATACATAATGCTTACATTTTGAATTAAGTCAAAAAACATGGTGTATGCAATATTCAGCACATTGCAACTTATGAAAACGCTGAGAAAGTGAGAAGACACAACCAAATACAGAAATATAGATAAATGTATATCAGAAAGAAAGGTTGGATTTTTTTCAAAAACAACATTTTTATGAGTAAAAGAAAGTGCCAATGATGTAAAAATAAAGTTGTGATTTTGAGGGAAGAAAGTCACAATATTTTAAGAAAAGAAGCTGGAAAGTATTGTAATTTAGAAACAAGAAACATTAAGAAGTCATGATGTTAGAGAAGAAAGTTGAAGAACGTTCAACAATGTTATTAAAATAAGTTTTATACGTTTTCTGTAGAATTGCAACTTTTATTTTAAAATAAAATGAATTCCCAAAATATGACATAATTATTTTCTAAATATTGCAAGAATTTCCCATAACAATTAGATCTTTTCGCATAATATTATAACAATGTTTTTCTGAAATTACCTATTTCTCATAATAATGTGACTTTTATTTCTCAGATCACCTTTTCTCATAATATTATGATTTGTTCTTCATATATTTTATTCTCAAAACCTCAGATTTTCCTTCATTTTACAGTGGACCTGCTATAGAGCATTCAGCACAATCTAAGGGTACTGGTTGGGCTCAAGAGCTACAGTCTGTGAAAGAAATGTGAAAGTGTGCGCTTGAAAGTTCTGTATGCTAGACAAACATGTTTGCGTGTGTGTGTGTGTGTGTGTGTGTGTGTGTGTGTGTGTGTGTGTCACCTATCTATGTAACACTGAAAGACTTCAGGTTTAAGCAGCCTCCCTGACGGAGCGAAGGAAAACAATGCTCCACTCTTCTGAACACATGCCTGGCGCCAGCTGCCAACGGAGATAAAACCGAGAGGTGAGGAAGAAACAAAAACAAAAACAACACATTTCTCATATCTCCCAGTGATAAACATTACCAGAGGAACGTTTTCTTTTTGCCCGCTATCAGATGGGGCAAGTTCACATAGCTTCGCAGGCACAGCGCATTAGAGGGAGAGTTTGATATATTGACATTCCTGTTGATTTAGCTGTCTTGTGTGTGAGCCACTGCGGAGGCCAGAAAGTCAAAAACATCAGAGGCAAAGGGACTTGGATGGCTTGGTGTGTGGGTTCCTCTCTGGGCGTGGACGCTCAGCTTTAGCTCGTGCATATCGCTTGGATCAAAATTAATTTTGCGGCGCCTTGGCTCAAGATCAGGGTGAGTGAGTGTGCCACACACAGTCTTTGATTGTCTCTGATGGCTCAGATGATGCAGAAGAGGAGATACCATCTGAAGTTACCCACCCTCTAAAGTATTTTTTTTCCCTGCACTTCTTTTTTTTCATCTCAAATTACAGCGGTGGAATAGGATCACTGGCCGTGCTGTACCTCTGTGGTGAGCCCAGAGTACACACAACAAAGGCATCTGTTGTACCAGGTAGTCATTGTGCACAATTTAACGTCTCCTAAATACTTTTATTGTTGACTTTTTCAGGTGCATTCTGAACATTCCTTGTGGCCGTGCCAGGGAGCAGCATAGGTTACTGTTGAAGACGAAAAAAAGATTATTGCTTTTGAGGATATAACAAGACGAGACAAGGGCTCCGAAAGAAGCCACCTCTGTCTACTTAACGTGTCTCTCAGTCTGCAACACATTTCCCCAAACAAATCTGCTACTCATTTGAGCTTCGAGGAGAACTACGTGTGAAATCACTTAGCAAATTGACACACTATGCTGGGACAAGAGCAGGCATGGCCTTTAATTACATGCAAACCCAGCCAACCTCATCACGTGATATTATGAGTCATGGTGTTTTCTCCCACCACAGCAGACAATCACAATGACGACGAGCCAGGGGCCAGGGCCCTAAAATAGGTACCACCTCCGGGGTGTGTTATTTCATTGTTTTAGACACCACAACAGCCGCTTGTAGGCATGAAGACTGAGGTAATGCCCTGTGAGAGATTCCTGATGCCTTACCTCATGCCTGTCTGACTGAGAAACGCCTCAGTTATCTCAGCCACTTCCTTCTCTTGACCACATGCATATCAGCTGAGGTAAGGATGGAGTGGCCTGGTCCTGGAGCAGCAAGCCGGCTGTGACCTGATTAGATTGGGCCTCTAGTGTCAGGTGGCACAAGGGGTAAAGTGGATCACATGTACAGTCAGCATTCTATTTTAATAAGAATATGCTCTCTTGTCCTTATCTTATAGACCTTATATAAGGAGTGGTTAGCAGTGCAATCATATCTCTATTTGGGTTTTTCTGCGTGTGAAGAACAGATGGATTGCGTTTGGCTAATATCTCTTGTCTGTGACCCTTCGGTTGGACAATATGTATCTCCTCCTAATCTCTTCGTGATTTGTTCATCACAAGGTTAAAATCATTAGAGTAGACTTTCGTCTTGAGTGTTGACTCAGGTGGGGCTCACACCTAAAGGTCTGGTTCCTGAATCGCACCAAAGCAACTATGATACACTTTATGATACAGTTTCAATTTTCAAACTGGAAAGCAAAACTCAAACGGTCCAGCAATTGTAAATAAAAGTCATGTGGCTTCAATTGTTGGTCATATAGTTGGCTCCCCATACAAATCAAGTTGCCTCCACCCATGTGATGTTCTTTCCAGCTCTGTGACGCATTGTGTGGCAAAAAGCAAAGTTGTCATATTTTACTCATGTTGCGGCTGGCGACTTACTTGGCTAGTTTGATTAGTCCACCATGCTTTCATGCTACACTTGTTACAGAAAATGAGCCAAACAGCAGGCTGGCTGGCTTGCAGCAGCGCTGGGTCTAAATGGTCCGGCTGTCGCTCCTCGACATGTAGACTAGACAAGTAGACACACTGCCCACCATTCTCCTACCTGCGAACTAGTCTCCCAACGGCGGGGAGTGAGGCCTCCGGAGGACAGCGGTGCGCTACCTAGCTAATTATTGACTTTTTCAAATTCAGCGGTAGCAAATGTGCAAATAGGCTACTAGTCACCAAAATAGGAAAAGCTAACTTTTTTAACCCATGGAATGACATATATATGGTACGCTTCCTGTGACTGGTTTGAATTGTGTTCACACCAGAAATGAACCGCTCCAGAGATCCCTTGACAGTGGTCCGAGACCACCCTTTCAAGGCGGACCAGAGAGCGGTTGTTTGGCCAGCACCAGAGTTCAAGTCTGGCGTTCACACCAACCCAAACCAAGCCGTTTGTCAAGTCCAGTTCGATGCAACTGGACTTAACAAGGCCATTGTAAACACACCCTCAGAAATCAAGGGCCAAGTGCTCCGTCTTATTACAGATCACCTCCTTCATTTTCTACTCTTATTTTATGCCTTTCATCTCCACTTTTTGTATTCCTGGTCTTCCCCTTCGGCCTCCCTCCTTATGTCCTACAGGGTCCCTTCCTGTCGTTTCCTCTCTTCTGTTTTCAGGGTGTATTTCATTTGAGCCAGTGGGACAGGCAGGATTATCGACAATGAGTAATAGGGTTCTCGCCGGGACAGACCCAGATGCTTTGCATGCTTTCCCAACACCAGAGGGATCAGTGGTAACTGTAGCTCTATCTGGGTAGCCTTCATTGAGAATCCCTTGCAATAACAGGGAAGGGTTGTGTTTAAGTCTAACCAAGCGGCTGTAAAGCCATGCGGATTTAACAGAAAATCCACACAAGGGGTATCTTTTAACATATTAAGCACCAGCAGTAAGTTAACACCCTTGCAAATCACCTGTTTGTGGACCTTTTAGGAATGTGCTGTCTTGGTACAGAGGGATTCCTATCAGTCCAAGCAGAACACCGGCGACCCATCCACTGTTAAGTGTGGCTTGCACATGAACTGATTGATTCATCTTGTTGTCAATCAACATAGCCCGATTCCTAGTGTATTATTATGGCACTTAATTGACATGTGAGCATCAAAGTTTGGGTGTGCCCTATTCTAACTAATGGGAAATGAGGCTTTAAAGAGTTCACTCAATAGCTGTTTGTGCTATTTATTGGTTATGATGCTTTATTGAACTATCCACATTCTAGATGTTGACCCTTAACCCCATTTATTTATCCAAGTAAAAGTTACTTTAAGTAAACTTTGTTGTTTCACTTCTGCATGTTTTTCCTTTTTTATATATTGCTATTAGGCAGTAGTTGGTTTCAGTACTCTAATAACAGGCTTTTAATATTATTTATTTTCATGTGAACCTAAATTCTGCATTTATGTTTAATCCATTATAAATCTTGAATATATCCACATTTGAAGCTAATAAGAGACTTTGAGAGGCTAATACAGTGGTTCTCAAACTGTGGGGCACGGCGGTATTGCAGGTGGGGCGCGAGGGGAAATGCAGAATTGTATTCATACCTGCAAACTTGTCGCTTTTCGGCGAAATTCGCCGTTTTTAATCAAAATGTATCATCCACGTGAATCGTGTAGATCCGTAGAGCTGTTTTTTTTTTGGGGGGGGGGGTCAACTGGCCAGCCAGCGTTTCTCAGGTTGGAGTGAGACGAGGAGAAAAGGTGATGTGGTGATCTTCATAATAAAACATCTTTGATGTGACGTGTCGAGTCTTGGCCAATCAGCATTAAGATGGCTACACGTCTTTCCCTCCGTTAAAGTTTAAGTTACGTTAAGTACCGTTACAGTTCAGACTTGCTGGGTTAAGTTAACGTTCACTGCATGCGGAACTCTGTGGACTGTTAACGTTCGTCATCATTATCGCGATTTAGGAGGAAAAAACGTAACGTGATGAAACATGCAGCCCCCAGTATTCCGGTTCAGTTCACGCGGTCACTCGTTAACGTTAAACCCGAACACCAGCGCATCTGGTTGCAGGTTGTTTGTTTTAACACAAAGTAGAATGAAAGGCCCAGATACTGATGAGATGATGAGGTCAAAGAGCTTCAGGAAGAGGAGGCTGTTTGTGTAGCGCAGCTTGACGCAGGGCTGAGATGTGAAGGAGCTGGGTCTGGATAAAGGTGGAGCTGGGTCTGGATAAAGGTGGAGCTGGGCCTGGATAAAGGTGGAGCTGGGCCTGGATAAAGGTGGAGGTCTAAACAGATGTGAGTACAGCTTCCTGCTGTCACAGTATTTTAGATATATTGGTAAGGCAGGGTATGCTAAATGCAGCCTCTGCTCCAGGGAGATGAAGTACAGCAACAAGGGCTCACGTGTCCTCTCATCACAGGCAGACACTGTTCACTGTGATGACCACAGACAGTGGACTTCCGGTCCCAACAGTCCCACGTGCAGTTAAATCACAGCTATTATTTTACTCTTGATAAGCTACCTTAGCCAGAGTAGATTATCATTTTCATTTCAATAATTGAACTGGATTGAATGCATATTATTTGCAAATAGAAGATTGGCCACAATTCTAACAGCTGTACAGTAACAGTATAATTAATATGAAGCCATACAGTAATGAAAACTAATCACTTTATTTGTACAGGCGATGGTTCTCGCTACTCTTGCTATCTTTGTTTTTATATGACAAACTTTTAAAGGTTAATAATAATAGAGCTGAAATACTGATTAATAACTGAATAATAAATTAGTTTTTTGCTTAAAGTAAATGTCTTATCACTTAATGTTCTTCTCAGAGTTCACCAGAATGTTACATTTTAAAGCTCATATTTAAAATAAAATTCTCCTGGTATGTGTGAGCATATGGCGTCACAAAATGTTATTTCAATAAAAGTTCAACATGGACCATTTTGTTACAATTTTGTTGGGGCGTGAACATTTTTCTTCCTCCAAAGTGGGGCGCGACAGAAAAGGTTTGAGAACCACTGGGCTAATAGATGAAGTGGCCGAGGACTGAAGGGGTTAATTTTCCACCAAGAACACTTCAGGCCACATTTTATTAAGAAAGTCTCCTGTCTGTCTGACCAAGTCTCAAATCAAATACGGCAAGTCCAGGTCATGTCCCAAGTCATCCGGGTTTGAAGCCATCCAAGTCAAGTCTCAGGTCTTCTGCCTCATAAGATATAGTACTTGAGCGCCAGACCAAGTTAAGTCCCGAGTAACTAATAGTCAAGTCACTCAAGTCACCAACCCACGTCAACTCCCAATTTATTAGAGTCTCTGAGTTCTCTAAGTCAAGTCTGTAGACATTGGAGTCATAAGTCATTCTATTCAAGTCAAGTCAAGACCAATCATTCTAGACCGGTTCAAGTCAAGTCCATTAGACCAGCTCTTAGGTACAGTTTGAAGACTTTGGGGTACGTCCAAGCCAATTCAAGTCAATTGGATTAAACTTCCAAGTCAAATCTCACATACTTTAAGTCACAAGTCGCTCAAGTACAGTTCAAGTCATCTAAAAAGTCATCTAGGTCAAGTCTCAGGTCATCTGAGTCACAAGTTATCCAAGTTAAGTCACAAGTAATGAGAGTTCCAGTCAAGTCTCAAGTATGTGCGTCAAATCTCGTGTCATTTGAACTTAAAATCATCCAAGTCACGTCAGGTACTAGATCTTTGAGGGCATGGCCAATTTTGAGTCCCAAGTGGTCATCAGGAAATTGCAAGTCAATATCCAAGTAATTTAGGTCTCTAAAGGCTGATCATGAAAATGACATGGTATTTGGGCATTTCCCAGTCAAAGCTGAATTAATAGTGTTTTTTATGCATCTACGGCAAAGTACTGTCAATGCATAGGCCAAATAATTATATATTGTCACTGTCGGGCAGAAACCTTGTATGTCCCAAACTGTTGCTTTTCAGGAAATTCAAAAAAATAACTACCGAAGTGTAATTTTGTTATCAAGCGCAAATGGAGCTACGACCAGCGAATGTCAAAATACAATAAAAGTCCAAGGCGTGGGAAGTGGAGAGGTCCAGGCAAGGGGAGCTGTAAGGCTAACGATCAAGAACCACCTTCATCCTGGGCGTTTCCAAAGTGACCTACAGCCGGTGGTCGAGGTGCCTCATAGAAGAAATATGCTTGGCAACAGCCAGTCGGCCCCACGAGGGGATCCTCCCACATCAAGCAACCGTCTCTGGCCCGCCGAGTTGAAGACGCAGACTGCTGTTGAGAAGCTTAACAATATTTCCGGTTACTTTGGAAACTATGATGAACACTGCCTCAGACAAAATCTGAAGAAATTGCCTCGTTAATGTTTACTTTCAGCTCTGTTGTGAACGACACTTCCTTCAAGAAGCAGACGTCTGGAGACATGAGGTTTTGTAGACAGTTTGAGGATCCAATGGAGTTACGAGATTTCGTCACAATCTCTTTTTAATACTTTTGATTGGATAGATATATATAACCCACAGACAAAGGTAAAGAGTGACCAAAAGCATTGATTTATTAGAGAAATAAAAATCATTAAATATGGAGTTACAAGATTGTGAACTGACCGCGCGATATTCAAGGCCTGTAGTTCATTGTCTTGTTGATTTTTTACTGTTCCTAGGTTGAATTCAGAAGTGACAAGCAAAGTTAATAATAATGCGGGCTGACAGAGAGAGGCTGTACTTGAGGTTGTCTCCAACGGAATGTAAAAGTGATTTCCATATTTGGCAGATTGTCTCAAACACACAATGTGACTCAGATTATTCAAAGAAGACAGCCAGTTGTAATCCCAAGGCTAGACAATCTAGAATGTGTATATATATATATATATATATATATATATATATATATATATATATAAAAATCCTTGTGTCTGTGTGAATGAGTAAGTCAATGTGCAGGTGCTCCACCTCATCGCTGGGAGCAGCTGGATGGGGCAAGGTCTCAGACATTTTGTCTGGCTGCACACACACCCACACACAGAGTGCATGAGGTTGCAATGTGGAATCTACCTACTTACTTGAGCAGAAAAGTAAGCAGAGACGAAAGGGAGGGGTTTGAAACAATTAAACCCATGCTGACAACTCAGAGACAGTCATTTCATAATGCGGGAGGTCGGCTGGAACTCCCGACGGCAAGGTCACATGGGAAGCAGCCCTTATAAGGTTATACTATGAGACACACAGGACTGACACACGCCTGGCACAAGACACAGGTGTGTCCCGTTTGACATTGGGCGGATGTTCTGAACCCAGACAGCTACAGTTTAATCACACCTGTAGGAAGCGCAGGTAACAATTTCATCATTGGTTTTTCATCGGGGTGACTGTGTATTGTCTCTACATGCGAGTTGATTTCACGCACTGTAATAACCCACTGACGTAATTTTCCGTGAATGGTGGAACACTATGGGTGGTCAGAATGGGCACATCTGTTGCCATTGTGACCAAACCACCTACTTAAAATCCTATTCCGGTAAAATTATTTTCCTTACCCAACAGATAAATGATGAATCGATAAGCAGGGAGGGTGTTGAGGTTAAAGGGACCAATCCTTAACTGGAGGACCAGGATTCATGCTACTTTGTCAGCCACACATGAGCCTTCCATTAGTGTCCTTGACCAAGGCAGCAATGCCGACCTTCTTCTTGGAGCTGTTGGGTAGACATCCCAATGGTTCAACCTCTGTGAGGACAGGATAGAGGAAAATGTTTGGATCGCTTTGGATCAAAAAAGACTACTATTATTAAGAGCTGCATGGGCCAACCCATCTGTTGAAAGTGATTGGAAACCACAAAGAGATCTTAAAACCAGCTTTAAACATGGTAAATTCTTGCAGGGAACAGAATTTTTCTCTCAACTAAATATTTTAGGTATTGGTGTTGGAACCAGCTGAGTCATTTTCTGCCATTAGGGTAAATCTACAGTTTCAGTTTATTTTAGTGGGAATAAAAACCTTTATGATTGTACACCTCTGTGAGATTTATGCTGACAACACATTTACACACATTTTACATACAGATGTACCGGGTATTAAGACAAGTAAACACCTAAGAACATTTTTATGGGGTTTATTGTTGACATAAGTCATTTTAGGTACGGCTATGACTATAACGTGTTGACAAACAATCCAATTTTCACATCCGGCAAATACATAGTAACATAAGAATTCATTTGGGTCAGGTTTTTGCAGAACTAGCAAATGTAAGTATAATATTCACTCTCTTTTTAGCTCTGTTTTGGTCTCTACCAACAGCTCCACCTTGTTCACCAGCTATATGCTTTGTGTGTATGCCTTTTGGAGCTGGTCAGGTAGTGTGGTGAAGAAAGGTGCAATGATTGTGATGCCTGTCTGGACTTTGATGTCCTGACCTCATCACATAGTAACTGATAAATTGACCTTCTAGCCTCGGACCCTTCCCTCTAAAAGCCAGAATTCAGCAACACCTTAAGAAAAAGGAGGAAAAGTAGAGCGGTAAACCAACATGAAAGAGAAATTGATCTGCTGTAAACCAAAACATAAGGAAAAATCTATCCCTGCATACTCTCTGCATGTGTCTTTACGCATGGCTTCTAATTACACAGCATGCAATTCACGAGTGGCGTTCCATTTCGTAGGAATAATTACACCCCTTAGCTTTTGTTCAGGGGACCACTCAAACCGAGGCTGGCTCGGAAACAAGGAGAAGGGTTAACCGGGCAAAGCCTAACTTCTGTGTTTTTATGCACTTGGAATGCATGTAAGCAGCAGGGCTTGTTTGTGCCTTCGCAGTGGGGTGCACTAAAAGGCCTGCGAGTTTTCGAGGGGTAGCATTATGTTTCCTCGGGAGCTGTGTTTTCTTAGCCGTGCATGTATTAGCCAGAAAGGTCAGCAATCAGCCCTGGGAATAAGCGTGTGTGTGTACCAGCCACCTGAAGATTATCTTGACATTTTTGTTGCTGCAGGGAGAGGACAGGCCTCCCATCTGATTCATACTACTCAACACAGATGTAGCAACCAGGTAGGGGAGGAGGTGAAAAATGGGAGGGAGAGATGGTACGAGGCATGAAAGGAACAGAGAAGTGGAGGGTGGCGGCGCTCTGGAGTTAGCCGCTACATGTCGCAGCATGTCCATCATGGGTACATTACAGACAACCTCTGCCATTTAGAGGTGGAGGCCCCTGTGCAGCCAGCTAATCCGCTGGTATGAGTGACTTTGTCAGTCAAGGAGGCAAGCATAGGCAGACTGTACGGTGCATTATCAGTAAGGGGCTTACACAAACCCGTGGTGGGAATGGGAATGTCGTTGTGAGGCTGACAATGACCCCCTTCCATTCTCTGATCCCCCTCCAGCTTGTTTTAACATGTGCTTTTAAAACTTCCTGTAAGCCACTCGCTAAAGCCAGGCACTTAAGAGACCTTTTAGATAAGGTTGTCAAGGTCCGCTCCTCAGAAAAGCTCACTGACACATCTTGTAAAAAGTGAGCAGAGAGAGTAACATGTCCTGACACCCGTAACTTTAAAGGAGCTTGTGGAGAATGTGGTGAATGCCAAGTTTGCGTTGTGTCCTTAAAGACTGTGTGCTTTAAGTTTCCTGGCCAGAAGCTTTCTCGAAGTTTGTGCTTAAGATTGCCAAGCACGATGTCTGGGCCTGAATCCTGTTGTCCTTCCAGACTGGAAAGTCAGACTCGATGTGATATACAATGCATACTATAATATATGAAAAACTTTTTTTGACATCAACTGATTTGTGTAGAGTCCTTTTCAAAGTGTACCAAAGCAGACGATGGTGACACAATGTTTCAGACCTCTGAATTGTTACTTACATCGCTGATGTTTTTAACAATTCATGTAATCAAGTGATGTAATCAACAAAATAGCAATTCAGTCCCTGAACAGAAGAACCTTTGATTTTAAATTGATTTATAAATCAGTTTAAACACTCCATCAAGCTAACTTAAAGATTTGTCCCAGCAGTTATCACTTCCATCAGGCTAATTTATTGCAGTTCTCCTTCTTTGAACTGGAGCTTTTGGATTCTCACAATAAAGCTAAATTGAGCTCAAACATACAAATCCATGTGACCCGAGCAGGACCGGCTGCCGCAGAGAAAGTGAAACAATTAAAGGTGTCTCCTGTAATCTGTGCCGTGACTGGTCTCACTAAAAGAAGCCAGCCGGTGAAAGGACCGGGACAGGGACATGTTGTGTTGAGGCTGGGCTCCTGCTGACACAAACCAGCTTTAGCCTCTGACCAAGATGCCATGTCAATTTTTTTTTTTTTATCTGCATGAAAAATCCTACATACAATATGGTCCTGATAGGTACGGGTTCAAGTTGTCCCCTTACTGCATGACCAAACATTATGAGCAGTGGTTGGGAAAGGCCCTTGGAAGTCCATCGGAATTTAACTTTTACCTCTACTGATGATGATGCCTTTTTGCCATTAGTCAATGGGATCTTAAAGGTTTCCTACATGTGTATGAGTTTACCATCACACTTGCCACCACTACAGTCTCCAGAGAGTGTTGAAGTGCCCTTGAGCAAGACACTGAACCCCCAGCCGCTCTTGATGAGCAGGTTGGCACCTTTTATGGCAGCCTCTGCCATCAGTGTGTGAATGGGTGAATGTTGGCATGAGCTGTAAAGCGCTTTGAGTGGTCGGTAGACGATAAAAGTGCTGTATGAATGCAGTCCATTTACCATAGTTAAGTTTGCTCAACTTGATTATGGCTGAATCTTCACTAATCAATATTCTTTTTTAACAATGGATCAAATTACTTTGATAAGGTGTTCCTCATGGTAACCCTAACTCTGCGATCATTTTTTGAGCTTATTGTTTTGGTTTCTCAACTGTTTATGGAAAGTAGTTCTGATAAACCCACCAATGCTTCCTGCCCCTTCACAATTTAGCGACAAGCTGGTGGCTGAAGAGTGTTGGTGGTGATCAAAACAAAAGCAAAAAGTAAATCGATTAACACTGCTTCATGGTTAGGAAATGGTTATTGTCATGGTTTGAAGAAGGCAAGGGGAATATTGGGTTCTTTAAAAAACATTTGTGGTCACACTTAATAAACCAAATTGACAGTTGTGAGGAAACAGCAACCTTCTATGGCAAGCTTACACTTTGCTGACCATCAGACTAACCTTCAACAAGAGGTTTGGCAGCATTGGAACAACGTCAAGACCTTTCATCCTTTGCCTCTTCATGCCCTCCAACTGTTGACATAAACATTGGCCATTCCACCAAACAGATGACCGATTCTGTCCCTTTTGACCGTTTCCATTCAATATGGATTCATATCGGATATCTCCCCTTCTACTTGATGCTGTCTCAAACTGCACTTCTCTGGACCTCGTCATGAAATTTAATTGTACTCAAGTGATATTGCTGTGAGTACGACATTGTACATAATACAGTCAAACACAGTAATCATGGCTTAGTTATATAATATACCCCGTCCTTGAAATGTGAGTTTAGTGTACGGGCCCTTACGGCTGCAGGACACTAGAAAGTTTCCTGGCAGTGTGTGTATGTGTGTGTTTGTGTGTGGTCATCTGGACATAGAGAACAGCTCTATTGTCTCCATTCAAAGGTGAGGGGGACGGGGACCTGAAAAGCACCTCTCATCCAAACCCTTCCTTCTAATGGCTACACTTGACATGCAGGGGACAATTCCCTAGGCAAAGAGTGAAAAGGTGCTGGCCAGCTGAGCGGGACTCTCAGCAAAAAGGAAGGAGAGACAGAGAGAGAGGGCTAAGAGGGGATGGGTGAAAGAAAGAGAGTAATATAAGGAGAAGTTGGAGTAGGTTTCAGATTAAGATTCATATGAATAACTTGGGAGGAATTTTGTATGTTTTGTCACTACATTATTCCTGTGAACAAACTCACCTTGTGTTCAGTGGTGTTTGTTCAAAAAAAGTGTGAGTTGGGGAGGTGAGTGGGGGCATTAGGAGGGCCTGGGATCTCTTAAAGCATATCCTCTAGAGCCCGGGGCATGCTATGAGAGGAATACCAAGCTCCGGGAACAATGAGGAGAGGGCCGAGTCACGCCTGCCCACCAGCCTTTCACCGCACTGGCCACTCAAAGGGCAACTACCAACACTGCACTGCAGTCTGCTGCTCGCTGTCTCTCCATTTTTCTCGCTCCCCAACAATTCAAGCTGCGATACACAACTTTTGTCACATTGAAAAAAAAGGTATTAATTTATATTTTTTTATATTTACAACCCTATTTAGATGAGTGGTATTACTTTCCATTCTCCTCTTGTCCGTTTATTGAAATCTTTCTCCAGTTTACTCTTTCTGACCTCCCTTCCTCCTTTTCCTTTATTCCAAACCAAAGACACCATCTCTTTAAATTTCATCAATCCCATGCTGCTTGGAACGATAAGAGACACCGCAGACGAGCTCTCTGCACTGCTTCCCAGTACAAAGGGCTCATATTTACATACAACCCTCTTTATGTCAGCTATGGGCTTGTTTTTTTTTTCATTTGTGGTTAACTCCTCAAAGCCTCCGTCAAGATCCAAGGCTTGTACAGCTTGTACTTAATGAGTGTAATTTCCAACATTAAAAGCTTATGTGTTGCCACTGCAATAATAAACAGCGTGCTTTGTCAGTCAAGCCTTTTGATCTTGACACTTTTAAAAACAAGTTCCCTAAGATGTTGACAATGAAGCCAATTGACAGGCCTGTTTGTAGGCCGCGGAGAAAAGAAGATTATTGCTCTTTGTAGACATGACCCCATTCGTCTTTTCGAGAGGTTTGAGCCGTCTTAGAGGAATTTGGCGAAAAGTTCTACCCATGTTTCAGATGAAAAGGAACAGGCTTTTAAGAGGGAGTAAAGCCACACAAAACAACATGGTTTATTTGCTGTGATGTGATGTTTGTCTCTTTACACAAGAATCAAAGTGGAAATAAAGCACAAATGTCATACATTTCACAAGAACTGATGAAGATCTAAAAGAAAGAAGATTCTTAACCGTTTTGATCAGCATCCTCAAAATTTACGAGTTGACAAATTGTACAATTGGAATTGTTTTTAACACAGAGTCAACACATCTCCTCTGGCACGGCACGAGAAGACGAGCAGCATTTGTGAAGCCTTTAGCATGGAATTTCTGGACTCAGCAGCTGTCATTTTGCTCATTGACATTATGCATGCTCGATATTTGCCATGCTGTTTTTTCCCCTCTCCACGGGGGTAATTTGGGGTACAATAAAGCACTCTAGTGGGTAACAGAGCCCTCTTTGTGGCACAGGCCCCTGGGGGCCACTAATCTCTGCCAAGGAAAACAATGGCTCTCTGCAGAACCAGGGCCCGCTCCTGTCAGTAATGCATCAGGTTCAAACACACGCATACACACACATACACAGCTGACATGGCTGCCGCCCATCCTTGTCCTGACAACCACAAGAAGCGAGCACCTGGCTCCCAATCGGACACTTTGGCAGATAATCAAGACATTGTTAACAAAAAACTGCAACAGATATAATGTATTTACCCCAACTACCTACTACCATGTGCAAACAGAGGGTGTGTCCCTGTCAGATCACATTAATCATCATGCGTGTTACCCAGCAAATCCTATTGTTGACATCAGCCTGCAATTTATAAATCAAGGAGAAATCAAGCAATGCTGAAAAGTAGTTGCTGCATTGTTTTCTGAATTGAGACCTAAATAATTATTTGTTTGTAGAGCAAATCAACAGCAGGCTACAGCACCTGAGTCATGACAGAGACAAACAATCCCAAACCTGTGAACCTGAGTTATCATTTCCTACACTCGGGTTCCTCCAAGCTTTAATTTATTCATGCTAAATGGACAGCACTTATATAGTTCTTTTCTGCCTTAGCGGACAAAGTGCTTTACATTTGGCCTCTAGTTCATCATTCACACTAACACACATGCACACACTCAAGGACACGTGGACAGCAGGAGCCTGGGACCTAACTGCCAACCCTGTGCACAGGATCTTACAGCAATATGTGAAATCACCACGGCCGCTGATAAAATGATGTGCCGCACCACAGTTTGGGCAAGAAAACTACGTTGTTATTTTAAACTATTTAACGTTACATTTAGGCAACAAAACGATGTTTGGTTACCTCTTAATTCCTAGCCCTATTTTTAGGCCTCTGCTCGAAAATTGCATACCCATACTAAAGAGAGTGTAAATCTCTAACTACAAGGTCTATTTGAATAATTTTGATGTTATAATAAAGGTAACACTTGTGAGATGTGTTCAGATGTGTAAATAGTGTATATGTTACTGGTTAAGAGTAAATGAAGATGGAACACAGCACAAATTGAAAGGTTTCAGGTTCGCCTGAAAAAAAAGCACTTTTATTGATATTATTTCAGCTGCATTTGATATAATGCAGCTGAAAGCCTAAAAACTCTCCCAAATCATAGCATAACATGTCAGTTCTAAAAAAAATTTGCTTTGATAAAGTGAAGCAGCACAAAGTTAGAGAGGCTTTAGTACAGAGAGGTAAGGTGGGGTCAAGCACAATTATCAGTTTGGAACCAGCTGTTGATTATTATTTTACGTCTTTTGTCGCAAAAAGGAGGTTCTTGGGATACTGGGAATTTTTTTTTAATTTGGCACGCAAGCCAGTCGTGGTGAAAATTGCAGCCTGATTGGGGTGTCCAGCTGCGGTATGAAATATTGGCTCGATAGCGCCCCCTATTGAGTAGCCCCAACATTGGGTTTCACCTAACTGTATGAAATTTGGTTCGTATGTGTAACGTGATGGGACGTACACAAAATCCTCTTGGAGTTATTCACTAAACCAAACAGGAAGTCGGCCATTTTTTATTTTAGGATGTTTTTTGACCATTTCAAGGCACCGTACTTTAACGAACTCCTCCTAGAGATTTTACCCGGTTTACTTCAGATTTGGTCAGTATGCTTTTGAGACCTTGGCAGTGAAAAGTAACTCAAAGATCCAAAAGTTATCGAACTATGTCTCCGTGGCATAAAAAAAACACCATTTACCATGAAAAAGGAAGTTGTTGTAACTCGGCCGTACATTGTCTAATCTCTCATATGTCATATCATCCTGACTCAGAACACATCTATATGACAATTTAGAATCATAGTAATAGCGCCACCTAGTGGCAACTGGAAGTTGTGCGTTTTGTACTTTGACATCCTGCTCCTCACAGATTAATCAGATCCCTCTCAAATGTTGTCAGAAAAGTCTTAAGACCTTGATAATGCTTCATTGTGAAGATTGTAAGAATTTGTTGAAGGGCAGCGACGTGGCGGCTCAGCAAATTTCGATCCTTCGCCATGAACAAATAAACTGATGTAACTCGACTCCACATCATCAGATCTTTTCCAGATTTCACATGTCAGACTCCAGGCCTGAAGACATCCACAGGTCAATTAAGTATAATAGTCATAGCGCCACCTACTGGTAACAGGAAGTTAAAGTCTCTATACTTTGGCTTGTTTCTCATAGTAGGTAAATCAGATCAACATCAAATTAGTTCCACACAAATATAACAAGTTCATAATGCCAGTTCATAAAGCTTTTGATGTTTCGTCAAACACCGTTGCCGTGGAGTCGTCGCCATGAAAAACGAAGGTGCTTTTGAGGGGCTAAACAAAGCCAAACTTGGGATACATATTTAAAGTAAAAAATGTAGTTACATTATGGTTTTAATGCTTCAGATTGGTAATTCGGCTCGATAGCGCCCCCTACAGAATTTCGATGAAGCAGCCCTTGCAGTAGATTTACAAAATTTGTATCACATGTAGTCTTAGGGGTCCACGCTCTAAACCCAAACGGAAGTCAGCCATTTTGCATTTTGCATGATTTTCTCGTGGGTTTTTTTCCATTTCCAGGTGCTGTACTTTAACGAACTCCTCCTAGAGAAATAATTTAATCAACTTGTAGACATGCCCGAGTGGCCATGGAGGCAAATGAACAGTTCAGGAGTCCAGAGAGGTTTCAGAAGATGCTTATTTTATTTTACAAGTCGACCACCATAGCACCAACGTTCCCACCCATGTCTAGTGGCCTCCACTAATCTCCCGCACAAACAAATTGAGGGCCCTTTTGTACACCTGGTCCATCTAATTGGACCAGCCATACCACCTACAGGTAAGTCTATTGCTAGCTATCTATGTATAATAAATATTTACCCCATTTTACCCACACCAACCATACCAATATTAATTAACAACTATATATATAAATCATATACCTAACGTATATGATCAACCCATAACTTATCTAACTAAATACAGCAACACATATGTTCACTTCCCCCTACCTGCTTCCTGTAGTTGGTATTTCCCGGAACTATAAATGGGTGCTCGGGCCCCCGGGGAAGTAATTTGCCCGAACACCCTGGGAAGAGGAAACAGGCAGAGGTAAGTTGTTGCTCTATCTATCTATATCTATATGTCCAATAAACTTATCTTGTCCTTGACTCCTTCCTCACACACTGTCCGTGGTCTAAGTAACGGTGGCGCTTCAAATTTGGTCAGATCAATCTAAAGACCTTTGTGATTAACCGTAACTCAAAGCTTGAGGTTTCATCGAACGACGTGGATGTGGTGTGGCGGCCATTTTACATAGTTCGTCATCATCCATCAAGCTGTTGTAACTCAACTGTACTTTGTCAAAACTGTCCCAAACTTGACATGCTTCATTACTGTCATGATTTTAGGACTTCTGCGTGCCAATATTAACTCATAGTCATAGCGCCACCTACTGGCAACCACGAAAGTAAGCAGGATTCTATAATTACAGCGGCCCAAACACTGAACTTATTAAAAGGGTTTGTGGGCACGCCATGAGAAAAAGACTTCTCTTGATTTAAATATGTGCAAATTAAGATGCTTGGAGAGCAAAAGTTAGATAACAGTGGTTCTCAAACCATGTCAGTGGGCATTAGTATAAATCAGGGGTCCCCAAACTACGGCCCGCGGGCCGGATGCGGCCCGCCTCCACATTTGGTCCGGCCCCCTGAACAATACCAGAGACGCATTATGATTTTTTTTCAGTCTGCACAATTAATCGAATTTTAATTGCGATCACGATTTTGGCTGCCACGATTAAATGAGCATGATCGTCTGCGATATTAACGTTTAAAATACGTGCTCTGCTACATATCAAATCAAACGCTTCCTGAATCAGCCAACCACCAGGGGGCGAACGAGATGAGCGCTGTCATGCGCGCACCCTGTAGAAGTAGAAGAGTAGAAGAAGTAGAAGAGCAGCGACGGGAGCTTGAAGGACGAGTACTTGTGCTTAATTTATTTACACGCCGGCATGTCATGTCTGTCACTACATGGTCGCGCGTTTTCAATTCCCCTGCTCTCTGTATCGCGCACGGCGGTGTTCCGCCCCGATCCGCGCGCACGATGCAACAGTCGCTCACCTGCGAGTAGCACCCCCCCCCCCCCCCCCCCCCCCATAATCGAGCAGCGGCCCTAGGTCAAACGATATGTTCAGTGATGTGGCCCTCACAGGAAAAAGTTTGGGGACCCCTGGTATAAATGATCTGTCCAGAGTTTCTACAGGAGAATCAGGTTAAATGTTACAATGAATGTTTCACACTACAATCTAAAGTTACAGAAGAGCTTAAAATTAAAACAGTGTTAAATTAAAGTGTTCAAGTAAAAGCAAATGATACTACTGTTTTGTTAACTTTCATGTAAGTCCAAATACAATCAGCAGGACACTGCAGGGAGTTGAACCCAATCACAGTAAACTGTCTGTTGTTACAAACACTGAAGCGCATTCACACACATTCATTTTATTAATGATCTTAACAGGCTTACATTTATGATTGTATCGGAGGTACACTTAAAACATTTGAGGCGTAAGACCTAGCAACATGATCTTGCTACACTGCTGGCCGACGCAGGAAATATCATCTAACTCGTGCACACAGTGTATGATGGTCACAGAAATGCATGGCCGCGTCACCCAGAGTCCTGCCAGTACCCTCAACGTTCTTGAAGTTGCGAGGGCCCGATCAATGCTGCTTGCAGCTTTAATTACACCTGATATTTGATAGTGATATTTTTTTGCTCTTTGGTAATCATCGGTTATGATAAAACGTGAAAGTAAAAGATTAGATGTAGGAACATTACTGTACATCAGGGGTATTCAATTAAAATTCTGAAAGGTCCAGATTGAGAAAATCTCCTCGTGCAAAGGTCCGGAACATTACAATAATATCTAACTTGCGCTATTTAGTGCAATATATATATTCAAGAAGCCTAGTAGTAGTAACAAAGTCTCTGTGTTTTCTTTATTTAATTTGACAACTGTCAAATCAAATAAAGAAAGTACACATCAATTATATTTTAAAATATAATATATAATTACGTTTTCAAATTTAACTGGATGGATTATAAATAATACATAGAAATACAAAAATAAATATTCTTCTCTCATTTCAAGTAAAATAAGGGCTCCATCTAAAAATAAAATAGACAGAAATGAATCTTTGAAAACCATCCATCCATTTTCCTCCGCTTATCCGGGGTCGGGTCGCGGTGGCAGCAGGCCAAGCAGGCTGACCCAGACTTCCCTCTCGCCCGCAACATTTTCCAGCTCATACTGGGGGATCCCAAGGCGTTCCCAGGCCAGCTGGGAGATATAATCCCTCCAGCGTGTTCTGGGTCTTCCCCGGGGTCTCCTCCCAGTTGGGCGTGCCCGGAAAACCTCCAATGGGAGGCGTCCAGGAGGCATCCTGATTAGATGCCCGAACCACCTCAGCTGACTCCTTTCGATGCGAAGGAGTAGCGGCTCGACTCCAAGTTCCCTCCTGATGTCCGAGCTCCTTACCCTATCTCTAAGGCTGAGCCCGGCCACCCTACGGAGGAAACTCATTTCGGCCGCTTGTACCCGCGACCTTGTCCTTTCGGTCACGACCCAGAGTTCGTGACCATAGGTGAGGGTAGGAACATAGACCGACCAGTAAATTGAGAGCTTTGCCTTCCGGCTCAGCTCTCTCTTCACCAAGACGGTCCGGTGCTGCGCCTGCTTTACTGCTGCAGCCGCACCGATCCGCCTGTCGATCTCCCGCTCCATCTTACCCTCACTCGTGAACAAGACCCCGAGATACTTAAACTCCTTCACTTGAGGTAGGCACTCCGTCACCACCTGGAGGGAGCAATCCACCGGTTTCCGGCAGAGCACCATGGCCTCGGATTTGGAGGTGCTAACTCTCATCCCCGCCGCTTCACACTCGGCTGCAAACCGCCCCAATGAATGCTGGAGGTCAAGATCTGAGGAGGCCAACAGGACCACATCGTCTGCAAATAGCAGAGAGGTGATCCCGAGACCCCCGAACCTGACGTTCTCCACCGCCCGGCTGCGCCTAGAAATCCTGTCCATGAAAGTCACGAACAGGACCGGTGACAAAGGGCAGCCCTGGCGGAGGCTAACACCCACCGGGAACGTGTCTGACTTATTGCCGAGAATGCGGACACAGCTCCTACTGCAGTCATACAGAGACCGGATCGCCCGTTGTAACGGGTCCGGCACCCCATACTCCCGCAGCACCCCCCACAAGAACCCCCGAGGGACCCGGTCGAAAGCCTTTTCCAAGTCCACAAAACACATGTAGACTGGTTGGGCAAACTCCCAGAACCCCTCCAGTAGTCTTGCGAGGGTGAAGAGCTGGTCCACTGTTCCACGGCCGGGACGGAATCCGCACTGCTCCTCTTGAATCCGAGGTTCGACAAACGGTCGGAGCCTCCTTTCCAGCACCCTGGCATAAGCTTTCCCCGGGAGGCTGAGTAGTGTGATACCCCGATAATTCGAGCACACTCTCCGGTCCCCCTTTTTGAAAATGGGAACCACCACCCCGGTCTGCCAGTCCATGGGCACTGATCCCGACCCCCATGCGACACTGAAGAGGCGTGTCAGCCAAGACAGCCCAACAGTGTCCGGCGCCTTCAGCATCTCAGGGCAGATCTCATCCACCCCCGGCGCCTTGCCACCAAGGAGCTTTTTGACTACCTTAGCGACCTCTGCCAGGGATATGGGTGAGCCCCCCAGGTCTTCAGGCGCTGCCTCCTCTGCAGAGGACATGTTGGTCGGGTTTAGGAGTTCCTCAAAGTGTTCTTTCCACCGCCCGACGATGTCCCCCGTCCAGGTCAACAGTTCCCCCCCCCTGCTGAGAACAGCCTGGGGTAGGCCCTGCTTTCCCTTCCTGAGCCGTCGGATGGTTTGCCAGAACCTCTTTGAGGCCAACCGAAAGTCCTTCTCCATGGCCTCCCCGAACTCCTTCCATGCCCCCAGTTTTAGCACCTGCGACCACCGCAGCTGCAGTCCTTCTGGCCTCCCGGTACCTCTCAGCTGCTTCAGGAGACCCCTGGGCCAGACAGGCCCTGAAGGCCTCCTTCTTCAGCTTGACGGCTTCCCTCACCTCCGGTGTCCACCACCGGGTTCTCGGGTTGCCGCCACGACAGGCACCGATGACCTTCCGGCCACAGCTCCTAGTGGCCGCGTCCACAATAGAGGCTTTGAACATGGTCCATTCGGATTCCATGTTCCCAACCTCCCTCGGTATGTGTGAGAAGTTCTTCCGGAGGTGGGAGTTCAAGACCTCCCAGACAGGGTCCTCCGCCAGACGTTCCCAGTTCACCCTCACTATACATTTGGGCTTGCCGGGTCTTTCCAACCGGTTCCCCTGCCATCTGATCCAACTCACCACCAGATGGTGATCAGTTGACAGCTCTGCTCCTCTCTTCACCCGAGTGTCCAAGACATACGGCCGCAGATCAGATGATACGATTACAAAGTCGATCATTGATCTCCGGCCTAAGGTGTTCTGGTGCCAGGTACACTTATGAACCACCTTATGTTCGAACATGGTGTTCGTTATGGCCAAACCATGGCTAGCACAGAAGTCCAATAACGAGACACCACTCGGGTTCAGATCGGGCAAGCCGTTCCTCCCAATCACCCCCCGCCAGGTTTCTCCGTCATTGCCCACGTGCGCGTTGAATTCCCCCAGGATAACTATGGAGTCGGCAGACGGCGCCCTTTCCAGGACCCCTCCCACCGACTCCAAGAAGGCCGGATACTCTGAACTGCTGTTTGGTGCATAAACACAAACCACAGTCAGAGCCTCGCTCCCCGCAACCCGTAGGCGCATGGAGGCGACCCTCTCGTTCTCTGGGGAGAACTCCAACACAGCGGCGCTCAGCCGGGGGCTCGTGAGTATCCCCACTCCCGCCCGGCGCCTCTCACCTTGGGCAACTCAGGAAAAGGACAAAGTCCAACCCTTCTCCAGGAGCTTGGTTCCAGAGCC